>NC_069502.1:738763247-739090747 GCF_027579735.1 Bombina bombina | reverse complement strand
AAAGTTTGAAATAGCAGAGAACCAAGAGGTTGAAATGAAGTTGCAGCATAATATGATGCTAATCAACTTTTTCACAAAGCTCAGAGAAAGCCAGCACAATTATGATTCCTATTAGATTCAGCCCTTGTTCCAAGCTGCCATCATTGACATCTCTTTGGCCATGTATTATTCTGGAACTGATTGTTCTGCTGAGTGTGACTTATTCTGCTGGCTATCCATTCTACCTTGATTGTTAACCCTGCCTTTGGAAAACATATCTGCTACATTGCTAATCTGGAATGTTTTCTTGTGCCTGATTGTGGCCTATTCTTGACTTTTACATTGGATTACAAATTTTTGCTGATTGAACGGATATTGCATGTCTGACACTGGCCTGTTACTGTCGCTAAATATGGAATTTCCTGTGTTGCTGGTTGGTCTATTTTACTGCCCTTGTCCTGGCTGACTATACTGTATCTCCTCAAAATGGAGTTTCTACTGAGACCAGACTACCAACCTCACTCTCAAGTGCCTGTCTTACTTTCTTGTCACTCTGATGTGACGTGTCTGGAACACTATATTATTACACGACTGGAACTTTTTTTCTTCCAAACCATACTGGATACTTAACCCTTCAAACGTGGAGTACTTTACATTTAATATTTAAAACTCCTAAACCAAGGATATTCTTCTTTTAATATGCAACCCAGTGAGAGCGGCTCTTTGAATAAATATTGGATTCCCCTTGCCTGCAACCTGGTTGGATTGCTTTACTGTCCTTGTCCTGGCTGACTATACTGTATCTCCTCAACATGGAGTTTCTACTGAGACAAAATTACCACCATCACCCTGAAGTGCCTGTGCTACTTTCTTGTCATTCTGATGTGACGTGCCTGGAACGCTATATTATTAGACGATTGGAGATTTTTTCCATCCAAACCATACTGGATACTTAACCCTTCAAAAGTGGAGTACTTTGAATTTAATATTTAAAATTCCTAAACTTTGAATTACCAAGGATTTTCTTCTTTTAATTAATTATTTGATGTGGGGAATATTGGGCTTTTATTCATTTTACATTCTACAATAAATTTTAAAAATGAATGTGTTATTAATTGTATTATTTTAAGCTTATATTCAATATCTTAATTACAACTTGCAGCACAGTACATATTCTCCTGTTTCAGTAGCCTATCAGGATGTCAACGATATTTTCTTGATATCAATATATTACTTTCATCTTCTAAAATAGACAAATATACATACACTCACATTGGTGGCAGTAATTTGGGGATGTTCTTTTGGGTGCTATGCTAAGCATATGCCAGAACTGTAAGGTGTCAGTTGCCCTGAATATGCAGGAAAGAGCCTTTCTTATATGCCCAGTGCTCTACACAGAACAAATAAATAGATAAAATGGGAGCAAGAGAATTTGTTTTTTAATAAACGGTACCAATAGGTAGTAGAAGCTGAATTCACCATCCTTGCTATTTACCTTTATGGTTATCCAGTGGGGTCACTAGGGGGGGACGGGGGGGGCGGGCCGCACCCGGGTGACACCCACCAGGGGGTGACACCAAAAAAAAAAATTTTTTTTTTTTTTTTTTTTTTTTTTTAATTTTATTGAAATTCAAAGAAAAACAATGTTGAGATGCAAAGATTTTTTTTTATTAGAGGGGCTGGCATTTGTGAACATTGGTGGGACTGGGGAAGATGTAGACACACAATTTTTTTGCCCCTTGAGCCAGTGCTGCAATTTCAACAAATAGTTTTCCCGGCTGCTTTTGCTTGTTTGTACTTTGCTTCTCCCCTGCCCAATTTCGCTATGAATGTTGTGGGCATGCGCTGCTAGCCTAAACCTGCCTGCCTATCTGTGCTCACTGCTCAGTGACATGTGGAGCAGTGGAGTCACTCACTGCTGTGCTGTCTCTCTAAACAGGAACTGGCAAATCATGAGGGGATGCCTGGCACCTGACCGCATGACTGTTTGACACTGTCTTTAAAGTGAAGGAGCCACGTATGATGCCCACCAGACCATTACGGTTACGGTACACTAAGTGCACACTGAACAGGTAGGAGGGCGGGCGGGGGTCTGGGGGTGGGCAGAGTGCAGAGGTGATTGGCCATAAGAAGCGGTAGGCACGCGGCCCGGAGCTGTGCACTGACAGACTTGGAACAGAGTCAGAGAGCAGAATTTTCATAGTTTGCACCTAAAACTTTTCTTTAGTGATTTATTTTTAGAGTGCTCTGTTTATCTTTCATTTGATGCTCTGCTGAGCCAGGGAGCAGCTCTAGGCATGAGCTTTATAATTAATGCAGTGCAGTTTACATATTTTGTATGTGTGTGTCTGAGTTTTTTTGTGTGTGTCTCAGTGTTTTTGTGTGTGTGTTTTTGTGTGTGTGTCTGAGTGTGTTTCCGAGTGTTTGTGTGTGCATCTGAGTATGTTTTAAGTGTGTCTGAGTGTTTGTATGTGTGTTTGCCTGTGTTTTTGTGTGTGTCTGCTTTCTGGGGGGGGGGGGTGACACCATAACTTACCGCACCGGGTGACACCAACCCTAGTGACGCCACTGTGGTTATCTTTTTGCATCCTCACATTATATGGTCTAGATCCAATCCTGTGCTGTTCATTAATAGGAAGTAAGTTCCTCCTAAACCACATAACCGAATATTCAGTTCCATAGAAAAAAACTGAACTTATTTTGACTTCAATCAGGCAGACAGGACCTAGAGGTTTGACTGACTAAAGTACTTAAATAAGGTGAATCCAGAGAAATCTGATTTTGAGAAATTAAAATGTTTTTAGAAAAAAAAATACCTTTAACACAAAACGACAAATTTATTTATCTTTAAAAAATGGTCTTGGTGATATGAGAAGAATGCAAATTTTTTTATGATCCCAATGCACAAAGAACCTAAATATATATATTTAAAGGGACATTCCAGTCAAAATTTGAATGTACATAGATTTATTACATATTTGAATAAAAACACATTTGCAATATACATGTACTGGCAAAAATGCTTCTGGTAAAAGTTATCACTGTTTTAGTGTTAGCATTTTTCTCTGCACGTGCATGTGAGGCATAGCTAGATATTATCACTGCACCCACATTTTAACCCCTTAATGACCGACGATGTATGCCGTACATCCTAAAAAAAAGTACCCTTAACGACCGAGGACGTATGCCGTAGGTCTTGGAAAGCAGTGGAAGCTATCCGGTTATTGCAGTGATGCCTCTATATCGAGGCATCCTGCAATAACATTCTTTACCCCTTCGGTGCAGAGAGAGCCACTCTGTGGCCCTCTCTGCACTGGACATTGATGGCCACAATCGTTGGTGGGTGGGAGCCGAAGTGGGAGGTGGGTGGGTGGCCATCAATGGCTTCTGTGATTAAGAGGGGGTGGGATCAGGGTCGCCGGGGGGAACACACGGGGGGTGGCGGGCGGTCGCGTGCATGGGGAGGGAGCGGTTGGGAACCGCTGCACTACAGAAAAAAAATTATAATTATAAATGGGAGAAAGGGGGGAAGAAATGGGTTAGTAAAATAGCTAAGGGATCTGGTAGGGGGTGGGGTATGGTCTTTGGGGGGGAGCTACACTACAGAAAACCCCCCCAAAAGTTCTATTTTTCTGTAAACTGGGTACTGGCAGACAGCTGCCAGTACCCACAATGGCTCAAAATAAGGTTGAGAGGGAGTGTTAAAGAGCTGTTTGGGGGGGATCAGGGAGGTTGGGGGCTAAGGGGGGACCCTACACAGCAGCATATGTAAATATGTTTAAAAAAAAAAAAGAAGATCCCTTCTATTTTAGTACTGGCAGACTTTCTGCCAGTACTTAAAGTGAATGTAAATTTTGATGCTAAAGTGCAAGGTTTCTAAAAATTCGATTAAAAACAGGGGCACTTTAATTCATCAAAATTTACATTTCACTCGTATTGGGAAAAAAAACGTACCTTTTAATCTTTACAGCAGCTCCAGCTTCCTCAACCCATCGCAAAGCCTCTTCCTGGGTCTAAAATGAGGATTCCGGCTTCCTCCAATCACGGCGTTGAATCAGACACTGACATCAGAAATGGCTTGCGACGACCGGAGGAAGCTGGAGCTGCTGTCAAGTTTAAAAGGTACGTTTTTTTTTCACAAGACAAGTGAAATGTAAAGTTTGATTAATTAAAGTGCCCCTGTTTTAAATCAAATTTAAAAAAAAACAGGCACTTTAGCATCAAAAGTTACATTCACTTTAAGATGGCGGGGACAATTGTGGGGTGGGGGAAGGAAGAGAGCTGTTTGGGAGGGATCAGGGGGTGTGATGTGTCAGGTGGGAGACTGATCTCTACACTAAAGCTAAAATTAACCCTGTAAGCTCCCTACAAGCTACCTAATTAACCCCTGCACTGCTGGGCATAATAAAAGTGTGATGCGCAGCAGCATTTAGCGGCCTTCTAATGACCAAAAAGCAATGCCAAAGCCATATATGTCTGCTATTTCTGAACAAAGGGGATCCAGAGAAGCATTTACAAGGATTTATGCCATACTTGTACAAGTTGTTTGTAAATAATTTCAGTGAGAAACATAAAATTGTGAAAAAAAATTTTTTTTTTTAATTTGATCGCATTTGGCGGTGAAATGTTGGCATGAAATATACCAAAATGGGCCTTGATCAATACTTTGGGATGTCTTCTAAAAAAAAATATATACATGACAAGGGATATTCAGGGATTCCTGACAGATATCAGTGTCTCAATGTCACTAGCGCTAATTTTGAAAAAAAGTGGTTTGGAAATAGCAAAGTGCTACTTGTATTTATTGCCCTATAACTTGCAAAAAAAAAAGCAAAGAACATGTAAACATTGGGTATTTCTAAACTCAGGACAAAATTTAGAAACTATTTAGCATGGGCGTTTTTTAGTGGTTGTAGATGTATAACAGATTTTGGGGGTCAAAGTTAAAAAAAGTGTTTTTTTTTCCATTTTTCCTCATATTTTATAATTTTTTTATAGTACATTGTAAGATATGATGAAAATAATGGTATCTTTAGAAAGTCCATTTAATGGCGAGAAAAACGGTATATAATATGTGTGGGTACAGTAAATGAGGAAAATTACAGCTAAACACAAACACTGCAAAAAAATATCCTTGGTCCCAAACGGACAGAAAATGGAAAAGTGCTGTAGTCATTAAGGGGTTAAACAATGCAGCTGCTTAGATCATCAGTGGGGTTTGTATCATGTCAGCAATTAACAAATTGAGTCATTACCAGATGGTACAAGCACCTTAGGCTCTCTGAGCAAGTGCTGTGTTTAAAATGCTGGTGCACGGTGCATACTTAAAGGGACACTGAACCCAAATTTTTTCTTTCTTGATTCAGATAGAGCATGAAATGTTAAGCAACTTTCTAATTTACTCCTATCAAATTGTCTTCATTCTCTTGGTATCTTTATTTGAAATGCAAGATTCTAAGTTTAGATGCCGGCCAATTTTTGGTGAACAACCTGGGTTGTTCTTGTTGATTGGTGGATAAATTCATCCACCAATAAAAAACTGCTGTCCAGAGTTCTGAACCTAAAAGAAAAGCTTAGATGCCTTCCTTTTCAAATAAAGATAGCAAGAGAAGAAAGAAAAAATTATAATAGGAGTAAATTACAAAGTTGCTTTAAATGTCATGCTCTATCTGAATCATGAAAGAAAAAAGTTGGGTTCAGTGTCCCTTTAAATACACATTTGAAACAGCTATAGCTTTTTTGAGAAGCATTTATGCTAATGCATGTATATTACAAAATTGTTTCTGTTCAATACCAAAATACACCCATGTGGTTTCCAATTTTGACTGGAATATCCATTTAAAATCACACTTTTTATTTTTAACAATTTTCTTTTTTTTCTTCAAATATTTTAGAGGTCTCAAACTCTATCTCTTATGGCTAGATTACGAGTCTTGTGTTAGCCTTAAAAAGCAGCGTTGAGAGGTCCCAACGCTGCTTTTTAACGCCCGCTGGTGTTACGAGTCTGGCAGGTACAGGTGTACCGCTGACTTTTTTTCCGAGACTCGAACATACCGCAAATCCACTTACGTCAATTGCGTATCCTATATTTTCAATGGGATTTTCCTAACGCCGGTATTACGAGTCTTGGAAAAAGTGAGCGGTACACCCTCTCCTGTCAAGACTCCTACCGCATTTAAAAGTCAGTAGTTCAGTAGTTTTATGGGCTAACGCCGTAGCATAAAACTAAAGTGCTAAAAAGTACACTAACACCCATAAAAACCCGAGCCCCCCCCCCACATCGCAAACACTTAAATAAAATTTTTAACCCCTAATCTGCCGACTGGACATCGCTGCCCCTTTAATAAATATATTAAGCCCTAAACCGCCGCACTCCCGCCTCGCAAACTAGTTAAATATTATTAACCCCTAATCTGCCGTCCCTAACATCGCCGACACCTACCTACATTTATTAACCCCTAATCTGCCGCCCACAACGTCGCTGCCACTATATTAAATTTATTAACCCCTAAACCTAAGTCTAACCCTAACACCCCCCTAACTTAAATATAATTTAAATAAATCTAAATAAAATTACTACAATTAACTAAATTGTTCCTATTTAAAACTAAATACCTATAAAATATACCTAAGATAGCTACAATATAATTAATAATTACATTGTAGCTATTTTAGGATTTATTTTTATTTTACAGGCAACTTTGTATTTATTTTAACTAGGTACAATAGTTATTAAATAGTTATTAACTATTTAATAACTACCTAGCTAAAATAAAGACAAAAGTACCTGTAAAATAAAACCTAACTTAAGTTTCAATTACACCTGACACTACACTATAAATAAATTAATTACCTTATTTAAATTAAACTAATTACAATTAAATACAATAAACTAAAGTACAAAAAAAATCCCACTAAATTACAAAAAATAATAAAATAATTACAAGAATTTTAAACTAATTACACCTCATCTAATCCCCTAATAAAATAAAAAAGCCCCCCAAAATAAAAAAAAGCTCTACCCTATACTAAATTACAAATAGCCCTTAAAAGGGCTTTTTGCGGGGCATTGCCCCAAAGTAATCAGCTCTTTTACCTGTAAAAGAAAAGTACAATACCCCCCAACATTACAACCCACCACCCACACACCCAACCCTACTCTAAAACCCACCCAATCCCCCCTTAATAAAACCTAACACTAACCCCTTGAAGATCACCCTACCTTGAGACGTCGTCACCCAATCGGGCCGAAGTCCTCTACGAAGCCGGGCAGAAGAAGTCCTCCAGACAGGCAGAAGTCTTCATCCAGGCGGCATCTTCTATCTTCATCCATCCGGAGCGGGTCCATCTTCAAGCCAGCCGACGCAGAGCATCCTCTTCAAACGACGTCCAACTGAAGAATGAAGGTTCCTTTAAATGATGTCATCTAAGATGGCGTCCCTTGAATTCCGATTGGCTGATAGGATTCTATCAGCCAATCGGAATTAAGGTAGGTAAAATCCTATTGGCTGATGCAATCAGCCAATAGGATTGAAGTTCAATCCTATTGGCTGGTCCAATCAGCCAATAGGATTGAGCTTGCATTCTATTGGCTGTTCCAATCAGGGCCTCATTCTCTTGCTATCTTAATTTGAAAAGGAAGAATGTATGTTTTAAAGACCATTTTTGGTTCACAACCTGAGTTGTGCTTGCTGATTGGTGGCTAAATGCACCCACCAATTTAACATGTGCTGTCCAGTGTGCTAAACCAAAAATTGGCTGGCTCATTATCTTAAATGCCTTCTTTTTTAAATAAAGATATCAAGAGAACGAAGAAAAATTTATAATAGGTGTAAATAAGAAAGTTGCTTAAAATGGTATGCTCTATCTGAATCATGAAAGAAAAAAATTGTGTTTAGTATCTTTAAAGTTTTATGTCTCATATGTCTCTGACTTTATTTTACATGGTTCCAGTTACACTGTTTCCAAACATTTTATTTACTGGTTTTACATGTATTTACAGTACAAAAATAAATAAATAAAATACATAGTAGATGAGGTTGAAAATAGACCGAAGTTCAACCTATACAAATCTAAAATACTTACAAAAAGCTCCAGTTAAGTTTAAATAATAACACTAAAAGGTGACCCATTTAATACTAGCAATCATATCTATGAATTTTGTTTATAGACAGAAGTGTATCCAAACAATTTTTAAATGTAACTTGGGTATTGGCATTAACTACCTCGTTTGGTAATAAGTTCCACAATTTTATTGCTCTTACAGTGAAAAAACGTTTCCTCCAACCTTAAATTGTGACCTCTTGTCACAAACAATGTTCTTGGAATAAACAGAGCTTCTGCTATCTCTATATATAGGCCTTGAATATATTTATATAAAGTAATCATGTCACCTCTCAAGCGCATTTTTTCTAAAGAAAACAGACCCAGTTTGGTTAGCCTCTCCTCATAGCTTAAAATCTCCAATCCCCTTATTAGCTTTGTGGCCCTTCTCTGAATTTTTTTCTAGTTCTACAATATCTTTTTTTTGCGATCAGTCCCCAGAACTGCACTCTATACTCAAGGTGAGGTCTTACCTGGGCTTTATATAGTGACAGAATTAGGCTTTCCTCCCTTGAATCAATGCCTCTTTTAATACATGCTAGTATTTTATTAGCCTTTGAAGCCACTGCCCTGCTTTGTGCACCCATCTTTAGTTTGTTATCTATTACTACTAACAAATCCCTTTCCTTTGGCTAAGTCTTGTCCCATTTAAATAATACATTGCCTGCTTATTTTTACTTCTAAAATGTAGAACCTTGCATTTTCCTGTATTAAATCTCATTTTCCATTTACCTGCCCATACTTCTAATTTTTGCAGATTCCTTTGTAACGAAAGTTCATCCTGCTCTGACCTAATGACCTTACTTAACATAGTATCATCTGCAAAAATAGAGATGTCGCTATTTAATCCTTGCTCCAAGTCATTTATAATTTTTTTTAAAAAGAACAGGGCCCAGTACTGATTCCTGGGGGACTCCACTGATTACCTTTGTCCAATCTGAGTATGATCCATTTACTATTACTCGTTGCTCCCTATCTTTTATCCAGTTATTTATCCATGAACTAACATTTTCAGCTATTCCCAGTACCTTAAAGGGATAGTACACTGTAAAATTGTTTTTCCATAAATGTATTTTAAATGACTTGTTATACCAACTGCAGAGTATAAAATATTTGAGAAATTACATTTTCGGGTTTATTTGTGTATCTGAAGTAGCTGGTTTTGTGCTTTGAAACCACAGCCTATTACAATGGGTTGAGCTTCAGGTAATATCAGATCTCATTATGTTATCACTTTCATGTACACAGACTTGCTTCCTTATCTTATATTTGTCTGGAACACCAAAGCTGAATACATAGAGAGAACAATGGAAAATTATCATTTTATTACTTAACTATCATGCCCCCCACTGAGGGTGTAATCTCTTCTGCTGACTGTGTTTACTTAGGCTTGTCAATAGCGTATACGCCAGTATCAAAACTTTCAGTATAGGTTGGGAAACCACAAGCTAAATCAGCTATTTCAAATGCTGAAATATGAGTAAAGGAGCTACTTGCAACAAATTTAATACACTCTAGCAGGTAAAAAGGATCATTGGGAATAATTTAAAGGGGAGAAAGTTTTTGGGTGAACTGTCCCTTTAATTGTGTGCATTAATCTCTCATGTGGCACTGTATCAAACGCCTTTGCAAAATCTAAGTATATCACATCAACTGATTCCCCTTTATCTATATTTTTACTTCCTTCCTCATAGAATCTAATTAGATTACTTTGACATGATCTATTTCTCATAAAACCATGCTGATTAGGGGGGCGGAGCTAGCGAGTCAAGAGTATGGCCGCATAAGAACAGAGCTCTGCACAACAACTGGCCAACCAGCTAAGTGACCAACAAACCACCTGTTGAGAGCGGAGGTCATTGCTCAGTGTCCGGGGGCTGAGCGGAGGCTCTTAGAAACTATGACACTTACGTAAGTGAATGTAAGGGACCAGATGGAAGCGCAAATTGTGAGTGCGCCATAGATGTAAACCTGGGCCTACATGGACAACACACGGTGGTATCAGGGTGAGACCGTTCATAGCCACATATTAAATAATGTCATGTGTGGCCCAATTAACAAGAGACACTTAGAGTTACCGGACTTTCTATACATAACGAGTGCACCATAAGTTAGCTGCACGGAAACTGGGGTATAAAACAGAGTCTTAATGGAAAGCAACAGTATATGGTTGTGGAAGAAATATTTGTGATAATGGAGATGGTAACCCCTGCCATGTGAAGTATGATAAATGTACATGTATAAAAGCTGAAATGTGACAAGTGGATTTATTACCTAAATATCGCAGGCTGCAAATATCTTTAAATAATTTAAGTTAAGGATTGCTAGACAAAACGTTGTGGCTGAGTGATTGGCACTGTATAACTGGGGGTCACGTACACACAGATCAACAAAAGGGAATTTGAATCACCAGAAACAAATATTAAGTCTGGGACTTTCAATTTAAAAACGTTTCAACTTGTAACATACCGTTTACTCTGCATTGGGTGAACAGCCCCATCATGGCTGCAAAAAAAACTGGGAGACTGGACAAGTCAAATAAAATGAATGCTTATTTTAAAGCCCTGGACACGGATACCACTGAAACACCCTTACCCACACAAGCTACACTTACAAAAAGTTGTGAGAACATAGATGACACCACATTAACCATAACTAGAGCTGACCTAAAACTATTACCTTCCAAAGAGGACTTTTCACAGCTAATACAACAAGTGAGCCAGCTCATAAAAGATGGCTTAGCAGAGGTGAAATCTGATATTACTCAATTGGGACACAGAGTGGAACAGCTGGAGGATACCACTGAATCCCTAAGTACAGACTCGGAACACCTGATTGAACAACTAAAAGCCCAGGGGTCCACTATTAATTATTTGCAAGACCATATTGAAGATCTCGATAACCGTGGGCGCTGACAGAATCTAAGAATACGAGGTATTCCGGAGAACATTCTTCAGGCACAAATTGTGTCATATCTGCAAAGAATTTTTCGACATCTCCTAAATACCCCTACAGATCAGGTCATGCAACTAGATAGGGCCCATAGAGCCCTCCGTCAACTACCAAGAGAAGGAGCCCCCCCCACGAGATGTGATCCTTAGATTTCATCAATTTGAGGATAAAGAAAAAGTGTTAACCGCAGCCAGAAAATTAAAACAACCACAATTTGAGGATAGTAATCTGCAAGTATACCCAGATCTGTGTCCACAAACACTAATAAAAAGAAGAGAAGCAACATACCTTACCCTGCATATACAGGAATTGGGTATCAAATATAGGTGGGGATTCCCCTTTTGCCTCCGAGTAGAGAAAGAAAACCAAATATTTGTCTATTGGGGCCCCGATGACATTGAAGATTCCTGTACTAAGCTGGAAATAGCACAACCATCCCTGCCCTCTCTGACAAGAGAGGAAAAAGACAATCCATATAACCCTACTAGTCCCAGAGAACAAAGACAACCATGGATCAAAGTAAATAGAAAACGACAAAGGGTCTCAGGAGACAAGGCCCTCTTCTCCACTTCCAGTAGACCCGCCACTTGAGACTTTTGTATGCTTATAGCAAACGAATACATTTAATTGAGAAATAGGCTACGGCCTGTTTATAGACTGTGACATCTGTCGCGGACAATAGTTAAGAAGCATGAACTGGTTATCTTGAAAATATCCCTCGAAAGTTTATTACATATTTTGAAAGTATATTTAGTTAAGCTGTTTTTTGTATTAATATGTTAGTTAATTCTTATACAAGTTGTCATTCATGTTATGAACATGAACCCTCTACTACAAGTTGTAGATTACAGATCCCGAGCTGCTGCATTCAGCGGGCTGCTAGTGGCGCTTTGTTCTCACCATCTCTTGGAGTGGAGAGTCACTAGTTTGGATCACACAGTTAACTATTTTTGTTATTATTTCATATATATATTTTTTTTTACCTAGGTCATTGCGAATCCTTCCTCCCAGATTTGCTATCTCCCTTTCTGCCTATCTTCCTATTAACAAATTGATTATCCTTTCCCCCAGGATGGAGGGTTCCCCTTGGGTAAGTAGCAAGGAACTGCTATTTTGCTTTGTCTTTTTACACTCTAGCCAGACTTTCATGAGAGTTAACTATGCCTGTTCTCACTTAAACTTTACCGATGGAAGCGTGCAGGATTAGGATTCTTTCACAGAACGTTAAAGGCTTAAACTCCCCAAATAAAAGGTCAGTAGCACTTAACTGGTTTAAACGCCATAAGGGAGACATAGTCTACATGAAGACTCACTTTGACACACATAACCAGCCGAGATGCAGCTCACGTATATATCCCACAGGGTACTTTAGCTCTGCAAACTCTAAAAGTAAAGGGGTAGGAATCTTATTTCATAAGAAGACATCTTTCCAGCTCCTCCAGAAGACTGATGTGGAGGGTAGATATATAATAATAGTTGGTATTTTATATAACAGACCAGTGACTCTAGCTAATATTTATTGTCCGAATCAGAATCAGATCCCCTTCCTAAGAAAAGTAATTAATAAGATTATAGAAATAAAAAAAGGAACGGTTCTGTTAGGTGGGGACTTTAATACGTTATTGGACCCACAACAAGACAGTTCACATCTTAGAGGGGCACGGTCAAAAAGAGACTCCCTAAAATTAGACAGATGCCTCTGGGACCTAACCCTTTTGGACGCATGGTGCATTTTCAACCCTGGATGTTGACAGTACACTTTTTTTCACACCCAAAACAGGTTTACTCTAGGATAGATTACTTATTGGTAGATCAGAATAGCCTTCCGATGGTATCGAGAATGGAGATTTTGCCTAATGCGTGGTCAGATCATTCCATGGTCACCATGGAGATGGTCTGGTCATCCATGCCTGTTAAGCCTTACTTGTGGCGCCTTGACGAGTCACTGCTTCATAAGCCTGACACAGTCACAAAAGTCTCGTCAGCTCTAGAAGAATACTTTACACATAATACCTGCAAACAGCATAGTCCCACAGTCTTATGGGACTCTCACAAGGCGGTTATAAGAGGAGAACTCATTAAAATACAAGCATCCCTTAAGCGCTCATATCAGCAGAAGTATAGAGTCCTTTTAAATAAGTTGAAAGATATAGACAAATTACATCAGTTAAACCCAACGGACATCTCAGTCTCAAACGAAAGACAGAAAGTAAGACTAGTTCTGCGGAATCTTCTACAAGATGATGCACATAAAAGAGCATTATATCTCAATAAGATATATTTTACAGAAAGCAATAAAGCGGGCACCTGCTGAGCTAGGACTTTAAAACAAAGATCAACTCAATCCCCATATCAAAGAAATAGCCATTTCTGAAACACTAAACACATCAGATAGTGTGACAATAGCAGAGACATTTAGAAAGTATTATGAGACGTTATATAACATTCCCTCAGAACAAAACCCAGATAGTGACGAACACATGGAACAATACATTACCCAAGCTGACCTTCCAAAACTAGATTTAGAGAAAAAGATAGAAATGGAAGCACCTATCTCTAACACAGAAGTAATGACAGCAATAGACTCTCTACCTGCAGGTAAAAACCCTGGCCCAGATGGGTTTATTAATAAATACTATAAAATGTTTAAAACAATCTTAACCCCACATCTTACTAACTTATTTAGCTCTATTGATGAGGAGGGGGCCTTTTCCAGGGAATTTCTACTATCCCATATAACGGTCATTCCCAAACCAAACAAAGTAACGACGTTAACGAGTAATTAAAGACCCATTTGCTTACTAAATTCAGACTTAAAAATATACTCCAAAATATTGTCATCTCGAATAAATAAGGTCCTCCCTGAGATAATACATGTGGACCAGGCGGGATTTGTCCCTAACAGGGAAGCCAGGGATAATACTATTAGGGTCCTTCAATTAATAGACTATGCAAAGTTAAAAAATATACCATCAATTTTAATTTCTACCGATGTTGAAAAAGCATTTGATAGGCTGAATTGGAAGTTTTTAATAAAAGTAATGCAGAATATAGGATTTGGAGAAAAAATGCTTAGAAGAATTCTTAGTTTATATGCCGATCCTTCGGCTATAATTAAAGTTAATGGGATTTTATCTTCCCCCCTCCCCATTCGTAATGGCACACGCCAGGGATGCCCCTTGTCCCCTACCTTATTTATCATCACAGGGGAAGTTTTAGCAGCGCATATAAGAAAAAACAATCACATCAAAGGTATAGAAATAGAAGAGAATGAATATAAATTAAATATGTATGCTGACGACGTGTTGGTATCACTGGCATCTCCCTCAACATCCCTACCCCATCTTTTAAATGAATTTGAGAAGTTTGGTATCTATTCAAATTTCTTAATAAATACTCAAAAATCAGAGATTCTCAATGTAACTATGTCCCCACAAGAGCTTACCAACCTGGGGAAGATTTGTGCTAATAGAAGGCAATCTGACTCGATTAAGTACCTGGGAATTGAAATCTCTGCTCAAAACTCAAAGCTTTTTGATCTAAACTACTTAAAATTGTTGAAAAATATTGAATCTGATTTACTCAAATGGTCCAAAAACAAAACTTTGTGGTGGGGTAAAATACAGACCATTAAAATGAATATACTTCCCAGAATTCTCTATGTCTTTCAAGCCGCCCCAATCTACTTATCACCTGCATTTCTTAAGAAATTACAAAATAGTATAAATTATTTTATATGGGGTCCACACAAACCTAGAATAATAAAATCGACTATTATCACTCATTAGACAAGGGGGGACTTGGAGTACCCAATATAATACTGTATTATCAAGCTGTCACATTGCAAAGAGTCCTAGAGTGGCATACGGGAGCCAACTCCAAAATTTGGGTGACACTGGATTCTCAGTTACTAAAGGTGCCGCAGGTGGGCGCTTTGTGCTGGATTTCCAAGAAACATAGACCGTAGATAATAAGGAAAATAAACCTATTGAGGCAGGTGTTTCAAAACTGGGATAAGATATTAGGGAATTATATAGGACTATTGTCTATAAAATCCCCATTGTCCCCTGTATTCGCAAACGCAGAATTTAAGAAAGGACTAAAAATAGGAGATAGTGGAAGTGGTGAAATCGGTTACTCAATACCGTTTTGTGCGTTGGTCCATAATAACAAATTGAAGCTACGGATTGAATTGCAGGATATAGCTGGGGGAATATACACAAATTGGTTAAAATATGCCCAACTAACTCATTTAGTGCATACATCTCCATATAGGGACGACCTTCTACGACAGCTCACCGACTTGAGGTACATTATCAATAGCAAGGAAATGTTAAGTAAACTAAAGAATACATCATTGCCCACTTATGTGAATAGATGGCACCAGGAGTTACCCGAACACTTGGATAAAAGGCAATTGAAACAAATGTTTTACGGCACTCATAAAGTTTCTGGGTCGGCTAGCATCTTGGAACTTAACTTTAAAATTCTAACAGGATGGTACTTAACTCCACATAGGCTGAAACATATCTACCCAAGTTCACCAGGTTTATGCTGGCGTGGATGTGGGGAGGCAGGCAATATGACACACATATGGTGGGCATGTAAAGAACTTCACACAATGTGGAGAGAAGTAAAAAAACTGGGAAAATTCCTATTTGGCACAAGTTACACACTACAGGCACCTCATGCTCTATTCAATCAGTAACCTGGTAAATTCTGCAAGATAAGACAGGCGGTCTTTCAGATAGCCCTAAGCAGCGCCAAGTTCATTATAGCTAGAATATGGAATTTAAACACTCAACCCACAAGACAAATGTGGATAGGTAGAACAGATGAGTTATTTTTCCTAGAAAAGTATGGCTTTTATAAAAAACAGAAACTAGAATTCTTCCATAATATGCAATTTTACTGGGATCAATACAAATTCTCTACTGCACCCCTTTGAATTAGGTAACCAAGTATAGGAAACCTCCGTCCATCTCCATCTAAGTCTATCTTTGCTCTCTTGTTCAGAATGATTTAGGAAGAAATTTACCTTAATTATAATCCAGATAGAAGGCTTTAGGTATTATTAGAATCTGGAAGCGATGACCGAAAAGTTTATTATGTTATGTTATTTTATGTTATTTATTTTATTTTATTTGATTATTATTATCTTTTTCGTCATTATTATAATTAATACTATCGTGTTGATGTCACTGAAGGATGAATATTGTTACAGAAGCCTTGTTTTCTTTTATTGATTGTATCCTTGTAACTGTTAAAAACACCAATAAATCAAAACCATGCTGATTAGAACTCATAATCTTGTTTATACGAATATGCTCATCAATATAATCCCTTATAATCCCTTCAAATGTCTTCCCCACTATTGATGTCAGACTAACTGGTCTATAGCTTCCTGGATCATCCCTACTTCCCTTTTTGAAGAGTGGCACCACATCAGCTTTACACCAATCCTGGAGTACCATGCCTGAGGATAATGAGTCTTGAAAAATAAATAATAGATGTTTGCCTATAACAGTGCTAAATTCCCTTAACACCCCTGGGTGTATTCCATCTGGGCCTGGAGTTTATTTACCTTAATATTATCCAATTTTATCCTGATATCCTCTATACATAACCCAGTTAATGGTATGGGCTGGCATGCTCTATATTGTTCCAAAGTATCATCCAATGGTTCCTCTCTTGTGTATACTGAAGAAAAAAAACTGGTTTAGTACCTCAGCCTTCTCCCTGTCACTGTTAATCATGTTACCCTCCACGCATTTTAATGTACCTATATTGTCTTTCTTAGATTTTTTGCTATTTATGTACTTAAAGAACCTTTTAGGGTTAGACTTAGAATCCTTTGCAATTAATTTTTCATTTTCAATTTTGGCTAATTTCATTGCTTTTTTGCATGCTTTGTTACATTCCTTATACATATGGAATGTTAAGTCTGTACTTTTTTCTTTAAATAATTTAAATGGCCTACGTTTTTTCCTAATTTCTCTTAAAACATTTTTATTTAGCCACATTGGCTTGGATTTTTTATTTTTATGTTTATAACCATATGGTATTTGTTGATATGTATGTTTATTTAGTAAAGATTTAAATGTTATCCATTTATCCTCTGTATTTTTATTAGAGAATACTTTGTCCCAATTTATGTTATTTAATGATTTCCTTAAATTGTTGAATTTTGCTTTCTTAAAATTAAAAGTCTTAGTTAAACCTTTAAAACACTGCTTATCATGTTATGATCACTGTTACCCAAATGTTCTTTGACTTCTATGTTTGATATTATATCTGTATTTTTTTGATAGCACTAAATCCAATATAGCATTACTCCTAGTTGGCTCCTCTATGAATTGTGACAAGAAGTTATCCCTGAGAACATTTAAAATCTATCCCCCTAGTTTCATTTGCCCAGTTTATATCAGGGTAGTTAAAATCTCCCATAATTACAGCACTGTTATTAGCAGCCTTACCTATTTGCATTAGTAGTTGAGTTTCCTCCAGGTGACTAACGTTGGGGGGCTTGTAGCATGTTCCTAGTAATATTTTTTTAGGATTCCCCCCCCCCACACACACACACTCTTTATTTTCACCCACAGGGTCTCTACATTGTCGCTTGTATTATAAATATCTTCCCTTATTGTAGGTTTAAGGTTAGGTTTAATATACATGCAGATTCCTTCACCCCTTTTATTATTCCTGTCCCTCCTAAATAAAGTATACCCCTCTAAGTTAACTGCCCCAACACATCTGCACCCATGTCATTCAGGTGCAATCCATCCTTACTGTACAAATTGTACACAAGTGAAAAGTCAGCCCAGTGCTCTAAAAAGTCAAACCCCTCTTTCCCCCTCTCCCTGCCTCCCCCCCATCCCAAGTATATGCCTAAACCGTGTTATTATTTCGGTTGTAACATTCTCACTTGCTCTTGTCGATTTCTGTTTGGACACTTTGCAAGTGTTACTCCGAAAAAAAATAAAAAATGTCAGTGTATAAATAACGGGTGAATTATATCCCATAATACAGTTTGTGGTTAAACAAATGTTACGCATTTCCTAAAAATAAAAAAAATTGAAACGATAAAAAAAATAAAATGTCAAAACCCTCATTTTTATACCATGTTTTTAACCGTGAATTAACAGACCTTAGCTCATTCTGCCTTACTGAGTTAGCACACAGCACTGGTAAAATCTCCGAAAATATTACTTTGGAGGTCCTTGCTTTAAGCTTGCTACCTAACTCCCTGAAGTCATTTTTTAGGACTCTCCATCTCCCGCTGATTCCTTCATTAGTACCAATATGTACCATGACTGCAGGATCAGACCCACATCCCTCTAACAATCTATCAATACGCTCCACAATATGCCTAACATGAGCCCCTGGCAAACAGCAAACTGTTCTATTTAGTTGAAATATTTCTTTATTAGGATCCAGGGGTTCAATATACAACAAAATAGCTTTAACCACAGATGTGGCTGCATGCATCAATATCAAATCATAATCAATAACACTTGTACATAAAAGAAATTCTTACATCATCCTGTATTATTACTGAAAAGCAATCCCGTAAAAGGTTTGCTGCCACCCATCTGTCCAACCTCCCTTTCCCTGAGATCCCTTTTTCTTTATTCAATAAAAACAAAACAAAAACAAAACATTGTTCTGGACTAAACCCTTTGTTCCAGAACTAACAAAAGCTTCCTGTGGCACTTATTGGCTGACACTACTTCTTTCTCAAATCCTGTCTAGTCTCATCTCTCCTCTAGAAGCTGAGAAACCATAACCAGTGAGACCAGATTCCTTGATATAGGTACTTCTCTGAAAATCATATACCTATTATCCTCAAGAGGCCAGACCCTCCACCCCCTGCTCTATCCCCTTGTTTTATACATTATCCAGTAAAATCAAATGTTTGTGAAATGTTCTCTGGTCCCCTGTGTGTTGGCCACTATCTCTGACATAACATATATGTGTGTAATCTTATCCAACACCTCAGTCCAGGTTGGCGCCCCCCATCTTCCAGTGTCTTGCGATGCAGACCCTAGTAGCAGTACACAACGCCTGTATGAAAGTGTTAATTACTTTATTGTATGACTTAAGTAATTAACACTTTCATACAGCAGCCGTCAGGTTTACTGAGTCTCCCAAGACCTTCCCCAAGAGCACCTCAAGCTACTCCCAAGTAGATCCAATCACTGGGCATTCCCACCAAATATGTATATATGTCCCCCTAGCCCCACACCCCCTGTAGCAACGATCCAAGCCACCTGGGTTAAAGTGGCATGTCCTGTCTGGGGTAAGATACCACCTAAAGGCGGTTTTAATACAGTTTCCCTGAGGTCGGCACTAATTAATCCCTTGCTGGAGTTGAATAAAATCATATCCCACTGAGACCTTGAGAGGTCCAACCCTGTGTCCTGCTCCCATTTGGTTACTATGGACGACTGGTTTTGAGCTTTGGCTCCCTGAAGGGTCAAATACAGTGACGAGATCACTTTTTTCGATCTCACTTGGGAATAACATATATCTTCTAGTGTAGTGGGTGTCTATGTGGCCCTGGGGAAACAGTATTTCTGTATGGCCGATTGGCCGAGGAGACTTGTAAGTAGAACAGTGTAGTTCAAGTGGGTGAATCATATCTTGACTCCGGGTATACGTTAGTATGCGGTTACCCTCTAAAAAGTCGGCTACTCTATAGAGTCCCTTATTTTGCCACTTTCCCACCCGCGCACGTAAGTCTGGGTGCAATATGAGATTAAGTGGTCTGGCCCTGGAGTTTCTATGTATCAAAGCCAGAGATCCAGTAAGCAATTTCCACCCCTTGACCATGTCCACCGTGGCCTGAGTCTTGGAGGTGTGACCCTCAGTCGTGTGGCCTAGCTCCCATAGTACGTCCGCCGGGTATTCATAACCCCCCAAATCTGCCTCAAGTCTTTTCCACAAGATATTATATTCATTATTGCTCAGAAAAGAGTCCTGGGCCAGTCTAGCCGCACTGTAGTAGTCTATCAGGTTTGGGAGGCCCACACCTCCCAATTGTCTGTGTCTGGTTAGTGTATCTGACGCTATCCTTCCCCGCCTCTCCCCCTCAAGTAATTGTTCAATGAAGTTTGTAACTTCTGTAGCTCAGCCCTCGGTACTGCTATTGGGAGTGCCCTAAATAGATAAAGAAGTCTTGGTAGAATGTTGATTTTAATGTCTGAGAGCCTACCGTACCAGGAAAATTTATACGCTTTCCATTTCTTCAAATCCCTATTTATCCCTATTAGAGTTACATAGTGGAACGTAGTTCAGACCATAAAGGTGCTGATATGAAACCGTTAATTTAATACCTAGATAGGTAATGGACTTCTTGGCCCAGGAAAACTCAAAATTGGTTTCAATCAATTTTTTCGTCTGCTGGGGCAGATTTAAGGGCAGCGCTTCACACTTATCCAGGTTAATCTTGAAACCCGAAACAAGAGAAAAGTCCTGCAGAATTTGGTGTAGGTTAGGTAGAGATATCAGGGGTCTAGTCAAAGTCAACAGAATATCATCTGCAAAAAGCGATAATTTATACTGTGAGTCCTTAACCAACACCCCTGAAACATCTGGATTATTTCTTATATTTGCCGCTAATGGCTCCATACACAAAGCAAAAAGAATAGGCGAGAGAGGACAGCCCTGGTGGGTACCGTTTAATACTTTTATAGTCTTAGATTGAAATCCTGCTGCCCTAATGACTGCCGTTGGTGTGGAGTATAGTCCCCCTATTGCCTTCATAAATGGTCCATCAAAACCCATTTCCCCAAGAACCACAGCCATATACTTCCAATCTATCCTATCGAACACCTTCTCCGCGTCCAAAGATAGGAGCAGAGAAGGTGTTCCTCTTCCTCTGGGGCATTCAATCAGGGACACCGTCCTCCTCACGTTATCTGGTGCTTCTCTGTCTGTAATAAAGCCCACCTGGTCTGGGTGGACCAGTTTTGGAGCTATCCTCTTAAGCCAATTGGCTAGGATTTTAGTGAAAATTTTAACATCCTGGTTTATCAATGAAATAGGCCTGTAGCTTTGGCATGTTTCAGGGTTCTTACCAGTCTTGGGGATCACCAAAATTTTGGCGTTGAGCATTTCCGAAGGGATGGCCCTGCCCCGCATAACATCATTACAGTAGGTCTTTAGATGGGTTGCTAGTTCCCCTTTAAATATTTTGTAGTACTCCCCCGGGAACCCATCAGGTCCTGGCGCTTTGCCCACTTTCAGATCCTTGAGAGCCAAAAGAATCTCCCCCCTTGTGATGACTGCATTCAGTTTGTCTCTGTTTTGTTTACTATCGGCTAGATTTAGAGTCTGGCGTTAGCCGTCAAAACCAGCGTTAGGGGCTCCTAACGCTGGTTTTGGGCTACCGCTGGTATTTAGAGTCAGTCAGGAAAGGGTCTGACGCTCACTTTGCAGCCGCGACTTTTCCATACCGCAGATCCCCTTACGTCAATTGCGTATCCTATCTTTTCAATGGGATCTTTCTAACGCTGGTATTTAGAGTCGTGGCTGAAGTGAGCGTTAGAAATCTAATGACAAAACTCCAGCCGCAGGAAAAAGCCAGGAGTTAAGAGCTTTCTGGGTTAACGCCGGTTCATAAAGCTCTTAACTACTGTGCTCTAAAGTACACTAACACCCATAAACTACCTATGTACCCCTAAACCGAGGTCCCCCCACATCGCCACTACTCTATTAAAATTTTTTAACCCCTAATCTGCCGACCGCACACCGCCGCCACCTACGTTATCCCTATGTACCCCTAATCTGCTGCCCCTAACACCGCCGACCCCTATATTATATTTATTAACCCCTAATCTGCCGCCCCCAACGTCGCCTCCACCTACCTACAATTATTAACCCCTAATCTGCCGACCGGACCTCACCTCTACTAAATGTATTAACCCCTAAAGCTAAGTCTAACCCTAATACTAACACCCCCCTAAGTTAAATATAATTTAAATCTAACTAAATAAATTAACTCTTATTAAATAAATTATTCCTATTTAAAGCTAAATACTTACCTGTAAAATAAATCCTAATATAGCTACAATATAAATTATAATTATATTGTAGCTATTTTAGGATTAATATTTATTTTACAGGCAACTTTGTATTTATTTTAACCAGGTACAATAGCTATTAAATAGTTAATAACTATTTAATAGTTACCTAGTTAAAATAATTACAAAATTACCTGTAAAATAAATCCTAACCTAAGTTACAATTAAACCTAACACTACATTATCAATAAATGAATTAAATAAAATACCTACAATTATCTACAATTAAACCTAGCACTACACTATCAATAAATTAATTAAATACAATACCTACAAATAAATACAATTAAATAAACTAACTAAAGTACAAAAAAAATAAAAAAAAACTAAGTTACAAAAAATAATTTTTTTTTACAAACATTATAAAAATATTACAACAATTTTAAGCTAATTACACCTACTCTAAGCCCCCTAATAAAATAACAAAGCCCCCCAAAATAAAAAAATGCCCTACCCTATTCTAAAATACAAATAGAAAAGCTCTTTTACGTTACAAGCCCTTAAAAGGGCCTTTTGCGGGGCATGCCCCAAAGAATTCAGCTCTTTTGCCTGTAAAATAAAACATACAATACCCCCCAACATTACAACCCACCACCCACATACCCCTAATCTAACCCAAACCCCCCTTAAATAAACCTAACACTAAGCCCCTGAAGATCTTCCTACCTTCCTACCTTATCTTCACAACGCCGGGTATCACCGATCGGTCCAGGCTCCGAAGTCTTCATCCAAGCCCAAGCGGGGGCTGAAGACGTCCATCCTCTGGCTGAAGTCTTGATCCAAGCGGCGGCTGAAGAGGTCCATCATCGAGGCTGAAGTCTTCATCCTATCCGGGCAGAAGAGGAGATCCGGACCGGTAGACATCTTCATCCAAGCGGCATCTTCTATCTTCTTCCATCCGACGACGAGCGGCTCCATCTTCAAGACCTCCGGCGCGGATCCATCCTCTTCTTCCGACGTCCTAACACAGAATGAAGGTTCTATTGACTGTTCCGATCAGTCAATAGAATGCAAGCTCAATCTGATTGGCTGATCCAATCAGCCAATCGGATTGAACTTGAATCTGATTGGCTGATTCCATCAGCCAATCAGAATTTTCCTACCTTAATTCCGATTGGCTGATAGAATCCTATCAGCCAATCGGAATTCGAGGGACGCCATCTTAGATGACGTCCCTTAAAGGAACCTTCATTCTGTGTTAGGACGTCGGAAGAAGAGGATGGATCCGCGCCGGAGGTCTTGAAGATGGAGCCGCTCGTCGACGGATGGAAGAAGATAGAAGATGCCGCTTGGATGAAGATGTCTACCGGTCCGGATCTCCTCTTCTGCCCGGATAGGATGAAGACTTCAACCCCGATGATGGACCTCTTCAGCCGCCGCTTGGATCAATACTTCAGCCGGAGGATGGACGTCTTCAGCCCCGCTTGGGCTTGGATGAAGACTTCGGAGCCTGGACCAATCGGTGATACCCGGCGTGGTGAAGATAAGGTAGGAAGATGTTCAGGGGCTTAGTGTTAGGTTTATTTAAGGGGGGTTTGGGTTAGATTAGGGGTATGTGGGTGGTGGGTTGTAATGTTGGGGGGGTATTGTATGTTTTTTTTTACAGGCAAAAGAGCTGAATTCTTTGGGGCATGCCTCGCAAAAGGCCCTTTTTAGGGCTGGTAAGGTAAAAGAGCTTTTCTATTTGTATTTTAGAATAGGGTAGGGCATTTTTTTATTTTGGGGGGCTTTGTTATTATATTAGGGGGCTTAAAGTAGGTGTAATTAGATTTAAATTGTTGTAATATTTTTATAATGTTTGTAAATATTTTTTTATTTTTTGTAACTTAGTTCTTTTTTTATTTTTTGTACTTTAGTTAGTTTATTTAATTGTATTTATTTGTAGGTATTGTATTTAATTAATTTATTGATAGTGTAGTGTTAGGTTTAATTGTAACTTAGGTTAGGATTTATTTTACAGGTAATTTTGTAATTATTTTAACTAGGTAACTATTAAATAGTTATTAACTATTTAATAGCTATTGTACCTGGTTAAAATAATACAAAGTTGCCTGTAAAATAAATATTAATCCTAAAATAGCTACAATATAATTATAATTTATATTGTAGCTATTTTAGGATTTATTTTACAGGTAAGTATTTAGCTTTAAATAGGAATAATTTATTTAATAAGATTTAATTTATTTCGTTAGATTTAAATTATATTTAACTTAGGGGGGTGTTAGTGTTAGGGTTAGACTTAGCTTTAGGGGTTAATACATTTATTAGAGTAGCGGTGAGGTCCGGTCGGCAGATTAGGGGTTAATAATTGTAGGTAGGTGGAGGCGACGTTGGGGGCGGCAGATTAGGGGTTAATAAATATAATATAGGGGTCGGCGGTGTTAGGGGCAGCAGATTAGGGGTACATAGGGATAATGTAGGTTGCGGCGGTGTACGGAGCGGCAGATTAGGGGTTAAAAAAATATGCAGGTGTCAGTGATAGCGGGGGTGGCAGATTAGAGGTTAATAAGTGTAAGGTTAGGGGTGTTTAGACTCGGGTTCATGTTAGGGTGTTAGGTGCAGACTTAGAAACTGTTTCCTCATAGGAAACAATGGGGTTGCGTTAGGAGCTGAACGCTGCTTTTTTGCAGGTGTTTTTTTTCAGCTCAAACTGCCCCATTGTTTCCTATGGGGGAATCGTGCACGAGCACGTTTTTAAAGCTGGCCGCGTCCGTAAGCACCGCTGGTTTTGAGAGTTGCAGTGGCTGTAAATTATGCTCTACGCTCCTTTTTTGGAGCCTAACGCAGCCATTCTGTGAACTCTCAATACCAGCGGTATTTAAAAGGTGCGGGGGGAAAAAGCCAGCGTTAGCTACGCGGGTCATTACCGACAAAACTCTAAATCTAGCCGTAAGTTTGTTGAGGGACGCATTTGTCAGTAGTTTCCTAAGGAGCTCTTGGGTAAGAGGGGTATGCTCCACTTTTTTGCCGTCATATAGAGTAGTGTAATAATCTGCAAAAGTATCTGCTATCTCTTGGAGATCAGAAGTGCATGTGCCATCTGCTCTCAGTATCGAGGGGATAGAGAAGGCACAAACCCTCTCCCTAATTTTTTGCGCTAAGTATCCATCCGGTTTGTTTGAGTACACAAAATACTGTGCCCTCAGTTTCTGTATAGCTCTGACCGAATTGGAATCTAAGATTTTCGCTAGCGACTGTCTTTTTAGTTGAAGTAGTATAAAAGTAGACACGGACAATGTCCGTTGATGACTCTTCTCTAACTCCCCAATTTCCCTCTGCAGTGTATTGATTTTCTCTGTGTGCTGTTTAATAAATCTCGATTTTTCTTTAATTAACAAGCCCCAAAGGTATGGTTTGTGTGCCGCCCAAATGTTAAGGGGGTTAACAATTGTCTCTGTGTTGTGGGACCAGTATTCCTCTATCATCTTAGCAAAGGTCTGTTGGGTCTGGGGGTCCCTGAGCACTATCGGGTCAAAGGTCCAAGAGCGTTGTTTGTGGTAGTTGATTAAACCCATCAGTTCTAACAGTATAAGTGAGTGATCCGACCACACACATGGCTGGATAGAGGATGACATTATGTTCGGTATCAGTGTCACAAAGACATAGTCCAACCTAGAGTATGATCGGTGCGCAAAGGAATAGTATGTATAATCGCTTGTCGTGCCATATTTTGCTTCCCAAGTATCTAATAAGTTATGCATAGCCAGGGATTCCCTGATAGACTTTGCCATGGAGTTGTGTCTATGTTGTTTTGTTAGTTAATTTTACCGTCTCTGTGGTTCTAAGTGGGAGTAAAGAGATGTTAAAGTCACAGGCTAATATGATTCTGGACTGGGACAACTGAGTTAGGAGATGTGATATGTGCCTAAAGAATGCCCCCTTTTTCTCATTGGGGACCGGGGTGGATTGAATGGAACCTCTGACTATAAGAAACCTCCCTTCCGGATCCGTGATCACTTCCTTGGTATGAAAGTGAAGCGATTGGTGAATAAGAATGGAAACCCCCCCTCTTTTTTGTGTCTGTCACTGAGTGATAGTGTAAGGGGAACTGCCTAAACCAATACCTAGGAATGACTGAACTGGTGAAGTGGGTCTCCTGTAACAGAATTAGGTCCGCCCTAGCTCTCGTGTATTGAGTGAGTGCTGTTTTTCTTTTTACATCTGTATTGAGTCCTCTCACGTTGTGTGAGACTATTCTCATACACTTATCCATCAATCAGGTCCTACCTATCAGATTGTCTCTTGTACCCCTATCTCTACTTCTAGTGCAGTGCCTAGTGCCACAGTAACCAAACAATAACAAACATGATAAACAGTTCAATATTGTAGAATTAACATCATAAGTAGACAATGGGCCTAAAGCCCGCGCCCCATTAGCAAGCATTTACAAGCAATACCCACTATTCAAATGTAACAACAATCGTGCATTTGAAATTTATATATTGAAACTTAAAATGGAGCTCAAGGGAGTTATATGCTTCTTGTTTACTTAAGGCAATACATCCCCCCAACAACCTAAACAATCCCTCCCCCTCTCTCCCCGGATCCCACAGTCTCAAAGTCTCAGGATTGACCTCCCCAACTACCTCCAGCGGCTTAATATCCCAGAGGTCCGGTCCGTATCCCCTAGTTTTGAGAGCACCTTTATCCTTTCCCTACATCCCTTCCTCCCCTTCCACATAAAGAGAGCCTCTCAGGCTCAAACCTTGTTAACCTTTTAACCAACAAAAACATGATCATACTCATCTGATTCTGGTCGGTCCATGAAAAGTAGGAGACCCTGCGCAACCATCATTGACAGAGGATGTAGATAACAGTGATATGTCTCAGTCAGGCAGCATTACAGACATGGACGTACGGTGTGATGATGATGATGATGTTGTACCCGCTGCTGCTTCCTTTGTTGATTTGTCAGATACAAGTGAAGCGGTTGATGATGATGCGTCCGTGGATGTCACGTGGGTGCCCGCTAGAAGAGAAGAAGAAGAGGGGGAAAGTTCAAATGGGGAGACAGAGAGGAGGAGGAGGAGACGAGTTGGAAGCAGGGGGAAGTCATTGCAAGGAGATAGTGGCACAGTCAGACAGCATGCATCGGCACCCGGGGTCAGCCAGACAGCACGCCAATCAACGCATGCTGTTGCCACCACCAGAATGCCATCATCGCAGAGCTCAGCAGTGTGGCATTTTTTTGTGTGTCTGCCTCTGACAACAGCGATGCCATTTGCAACCTGTGCCAAAAGAAACTGAGTCGTGGGAAGTCCAACACCCACCTAGGTACAACTGCGTTGTGAAGGCACATGATCTCACATTACAAATTCCGATGGGATGAACACATGAGTAGAAGCAGCACACAAACTCAAAGCCGCCATCCTCCTCCTGGTCCAGCATCTTCAGCCACGTCAACCACTGCTGTACTCCTTGCCCCCTCTCAACCATCCGCCACTCAGTCTCTCTTCCATAGCAGTTCCTGCTCATCTGCCCACAGTCAGGTGTCTGTCAAGGACATGTTTGAGCGTAAGAAGCCAATGTCCCAAAGTCACCCCCTTGCCCGGCATCTGACAGCTGGCTTCTCTGAACACTTAGCCCGCCAGCTTTTACCATACAAGCTGGTGGAGTCTGAGGCGTTCAAAAAAATTTGTATCTATTGGGACACCGCAGTGGAATGTACCTGGCAGAAATTTCTTTTCACAAAAGGCAATCCCCAACCTGTACTCGATTGTGCGAAAGGAAGTAATGGCATGTCTGGCACACAGTGTTGGGGCAAGGGTCCATCTGACCACTGATAGCTGGTCTGCAAAGCATGGTCAGGGCAGGTATATCACCTACACTGTGCATTGGGTAAACCTGCTGACGACTGACAAGCATGGAATGCGTGGCTCTGCAGAGGAGTTGGTGACACCACCAGGACTTGCAGGCAGGCCTGCTGCTACCTCCTCTACTCCTCCTACTCCATCTTCTTCCATAACCTCTTCCTCGGCTGAGTCCTCTTCTGCTGCTCAACGGCACCCCCCAGCTCACCAGGTACTATTCCACATCCCGGATACGGCAGTGTCACGCCGTCTTCGGGGTTGATTTGCCTGAAAGCAGAGAGTCACACCGCACCAGCACTCCTGTCCCACCTGAACGCACAGGTGGATCAATGGCTGACTCCGCACCAACTGGAGATTGGCAAAGTGGTTTCTGACAATGGAAGTAATTTGGTGGCGGCATTGAAATTGGGCAAGTTGACACATGTGCCATGCACGGCACATGTGTGTAATCTGATTGTACAACGCTTTGTGCATAAGTACCCAGGCTTACAGGACGTCCTGAAGCAGGCCAGGAAGGTGTGTGGCCATTTCAGGCGTTCCTACACGGCCATGGCGCACTTGTCAGATATCAAGCGGTGAAACAACCTGCCAGTGAGGCGATTGATATGCGACAGCCCGACAGATTGGAATTCAACACTCCTAGGGCTCCATGTACTAAGCCGTCAATTCATCCGTCATTTTAGACGCGGCTAAACTCGCCGTTACTCGCCGCGGGCGAAATGGTGTCCGCTGTAGCTATGTACTAATAATCCCACAACAAATAGACACCTCTAGCCCGCCGCGAGCAGTGGCGGAATATTGATAAATTTGACGCCTCGCTCGCCGCGAATAAGCTGATGTACTTAACTTTCAGTTCAATTGTCTGGCCAATTGTTAACACGTGACATGTAAGGTGTCATGAACGTCATAGTAGACGCGGGAATAGAATTTTGCTCCTATAAATGGACAAGTTTTCTAAACAACTTTATTATTGTTCCAAAATTTTTGGAGAGTAATTACAGAGCGCTCGTTTTTGTGATCTTTATTTACTATTTCGATATGGCTTCATCTGGATCTGAAACCGCTTCAAAATCCAAGAATCCTCACTTTTCTCATCAGCAAAACGTCGTTTTGATTGACATGATTATTGACTCTTATGATTATTTGTTTGGATGTCGTGTCAAACAGACAAATTTTTCTAGAAGGAAGCAGATCTGGCAAAGGATCAGCGACGCTGTTAGTGCCCAGGGTCCAGGAAAAAAGGATGTCGATCAGCTGAAGAAGCGTTACAACGACATTAAACGCTTCGCCAAAGCTAAATTGGCCAGAGAGAAAAATTCGGCACGTGCTACCGGAGGTGGACCAGCATATGTGGCAGACCTCAATGACTATGAGCAGAAGCTTGTTCAGCGTCTGGGACCAGAGATCATCACTGGCATAACCGATGATTGTGACAGTGATTTAAGAGGTAAATGTACAACATAGTTGACGTAAATGTTCTTTTTAAAGTTATGATAGGTTATTGTCTCCAATATATATTTCTTTAAAATAACATTATCTGACTTCTTACGCTTCAGTATCCTATATGCCATCTAGGCCCTGAATACTGTAATCATTTATGTCGCATATATGTATAAGGGATTGTACAAGCCATTTAGGCCCGAAATACTGTAATAATTTATCTCGCATATATGTATAAGGGATTGTACAAGCCATTTAGGCCCCAAATACTGTAATCATTTATGTCGCATATATGTATAAGGGATTGTACAATAATAGTATTGTTATACTGCCTTTTTTTTAATGGTCTAACGGAACTAAAGATTTGTTGATTATTAATATAGTGATCCCTAAAGATAACACCCATGTGTTTATTTTCAAACCAGTATTGCATAGAAACCTTAAAGAGATAATGACAATAGAAATAATGTAATTTGAAACTATTAAAATAATATTGTATGTCCGACATTAATCATGAGACTAACCCCAGATCACATGCCTTCTTAAATTTCTGATCTATTGACTTCCATGTTGCGTTATTTCACTATAGAATATTATTGTTAACATCTTTCCAAATTGTTCTCCGCTTTATAAACATACATTTTTCAGATATAGCTATGCACATAGTTGACGCAGTCACATGAACCATCTATGTGCATCAACCAATGATCATTTACTGTGCCTGTATAGATTTGCTTTTCCTCAAAGTATAAAAATCCAATGAATGCAAAAACATAATACATTTAAATATTTTTAAAAAAGCATTTTCTTATGCAATTTGTAAAGGTAATTATATTTTTTCATGTCCCTTTAAAGGGCCACTAAACCCAAAATCTTTTATTAATGATTCGGATAGAGAATTGACATTTAAACAACATATTACTTCAATTATTTCTTTGGCTTCATTTTCTAGATATTCTTAGTTGAAGAAAAATAAATACACATGTTGAGCCAATCACACGAGGCTTCTTTGTGCATCAATCAAATGCTTTTCAACAAAGAATATCTAGAGAATAAAACAAATTAGATAATATAAGTAAATTATAAAGATGTTTATAACTGCATTCTCTTTGCAAATCATAAAAAAAGGTGGTTGGCATGTCCCTTTAATGATTGAGCCTGCATTCACTGCTGTAATTATTATTATTAACACTTTTAACTTTCAGTTTCAAATATAAATAAAAATAAACCTAATTTTTTTTTTTTATTTTTTTTTTTTTTAAGCGATGCCAACAACAGCAGAGCCTGTGAGGAGTAACGAAGTGCCCACTTGTTCTACTTCTTCTTCTGCGGTTTCAAGACCACCCGGTGCAGCTGTTTCAAGACCTTCGGCCAGTTTTACACATGGACAATTAATACGCTCATCATCTAATGTTACACACACAACTTCCTCGGCGGACACACTTCCTGATCTAAAGACCAGCACTCCACAAACTGGTGTTGGTAGATCAACTGGTAAGTACTTTACAAATGAATAATTTCAATGTTGTGTGTTTTATCTCTTTTATCTCTCAATTTTTATTTTTTTTTATTTTTTTTTAAATGTCAAATGTCATTATTGACATATTCTATTTCGAGATCTTTTACAGATGGAATGTAATTTGAAGTTCAAATAGCAATGATCATAGATTTTCATGAAAGGGACACTGTACAAATTTTTTTAAATGAGGATTCGTGTAGAGCATGCATGCTATTTTAATCAACTTTCTAATTTTTTTAAAATTTATCATTATTTTCTTTTTGAGAATTGATCATAGTATTACATAAGAAAGCTGATAGAAATTCCATGCAATATATCTTATTCTCAAAAAGATTATTTTTGCTTCAGTGTCCAGTTAATTGCAAAATACATTTCCATTAATAATTTTGAATATATCGTTACATTGACAAAAAAGCATTTTATTTATTTATTTTTATGTTATTTATTTTTTTATAGGTGATTTGGGACGTCTTTTCCAGAGATTGACTGGACATTCATCTCCATTATTTGATGGTATGTATCATATATGTATATATATATAATATAACTTAAATTGTTGTATGACGGTTGTATCTGCTCTCTCCTTCTATTCTATTTCTGCAAGTGTTTTTATAACATTTTATTTTTATTTACTAACAATTTGTTATGTCTTGATCTAGAAGAAGAAAACTCATCAAGGGAGATCACTATCAATCTCATGCCGATAGTGGAAAATCCCATTCAAGATGAACCACCAGGAGGGCATGATGGAAGTGAGACTCCAGATATTCTTGAAGATTTGGGAGATGCGCAACCGGATGAAATTCACACACCAGAAAACATTGATGAACCTGTTGAAACACAGGCACTACCAATTGAACTGCAAACAGGTGGTGTAAATATTGACAATACACCGGCAGAAGGACAATTTGGCGATGTTGCATTGAGGGAAATGTTGACACTGGCAAGGCAATACAGAGAGGACCACAGAGAAATGCAAAATATTATTAACACTAATATTGAACGCTGGGCTGCTCTGTCAGAAAAAAATGTGGAAATCGAAAGGCAAAGGAATGAGATAGAGATGCAGAAATTACAGCTGCAAAGAGAGATGTTCCAGTGGCAGAGGCAGATGGATGAAGAGAAAAACCATCAAATTAACAGAGCTTTGAGCATCAGCGAAAGGACATTACAATCTCTGTTGGCTATTGTCAGTGAAAGGGAGGCTACAACAGACCCAAAGAGGCCACGTCTGGAGTGAACATTTTGTATTATTTAGTCACTGTTTATTTTTTTAATCTGTATATTGTTTACTAAGTTATTGTTTGTGTATTTTTAAGGGACACTGTACTCAAATTTTTTCTTTTGTGATTCAGATAGAGCATGCAAATTTGATAATAGGAGTACATTTGAAAGTTGCTTAAAATTGCATGCTCTATCTGAATCACAAAAGATAAAATTTGGATACAGTGTCCCTTTAAGTTTAAAATGTTAGTCACTGTTAATTTTTTTACTCTGTATATTGTTTACAAAGTTATTTAAAATAATATAATAATAATTAATAATAAAATAATATATATAATAATATAATAATAATAATAATAAAAAATTTTAATAAAAAAAATTGAATTAATTATTCAAATTAATTTTTGGTTTTCAAAACATTCAGTTCTGCATGCTTACTTTTCTAACATGTTTCAATGTTATATAGTAATATATTTATATTTTATTCTACTAACTCAGTTCTGCATGTTTCAATGGTATATACTAATATAGTTATATTTTACTCTACTAACTCATTTTTGTATGCTAAGTTTTCTAACCTTTTAAGTGTATATAGTAATATAGTTACATTTTTATCTACTAACAGTTCTGCATGCTTACTTTTGTAACTTTTTGCAATTGTATATACTAATATAGTCAAAGTAACAGTCAGGAAATATTATTTTCCTGGATTCGTCAATGATGACGCAGTTCAAAAATAAACCCTTTTTTTATATTATTAAAAATTATTTCATATATAATTTTGAAACTTACATGTCCTTATCAATCTTCGAATCGATTTATAGTACTTCGGTTCTCCTCTCTTCAAATCACTATATTTTCTAAGACACTGTCGTCTTGTTCTTTTAATTTTTGAAATACGATGCATTCTTCTCAGCATCTCGTATATAATTTTGTCTCGGCATTCCTGTCTCACTCCCCTCACACCACCAATCCGTTTAGGGAAATATTTATCCATGGCATAAACTAATATCACCAATTCTCCAGCACCAAAAGGTTCAGGACGCGACATGTTAGACGATGACGTGATTAATCGTTATGTCAATCATTAGCGCATTGATATAGATATGTATCCCCGAAAAATATAGAAAAATATAATGTATATGTATATTAATGTCTTTTATGAAGGTTTGTAAATATCGATGTTGATAGTTATTACAAATGATATTTGTTTTATATACATTTTCTTTGTTTCAGATGTGTTGATATGTATTAACATTTATACTTTGGTTTACTATAGTTATTGTTTCTAAACATTTTATTTGTTTCAGATGTGTTGATATGTATTAACATTTATACTTTGGTTTACAATAGTTATTGTTTCTAAACATTTTATTTGTTTCAGATGTGTTTTTATGTATTAAAATTTAATTTGGTTTACAACTTTTATTTTGTTTATAAACATTTAATTATTTAAAGATGTGTTTATATGTATTAAAATGTTGTTTGGTTTACAATTGTTATTTTGTTTATAAACATTTTCTTTGTTTCATATGTGTTTATATGTATTAGAATTTATTTTGGTTTACAATTGTTATTTGGTTTCTAAACATTTCCTTTTTTTTCATATGTGTTTATATGTTTAACAAGTTACTTTGGTTTGCAATTGTTAATATATAATGTTTAAAGATTATAATTTTGTAATAAAATAATTTATTTTGCCATTATTTTCTATATGCCACTATTCTTTTAACAAATCTTGAATGCAAAAATATATTATAAAGGTTAAGAAAATAAGTGCTAAGAGTAATCCCTTAAGGTATTTATTTGAATATGGGAAAACCTAGTAGCTGTTAAAAATAGAGGTTAGAATAAAACAAATAAAATTAGCAAGTCTTTTTTAACTCAAAAATCCAATCTGATAACATAAAGCACTGTTGAATATACTGTCGCTTGTTACAGCTACAATTCAATGACACAATACAATGAATTAGCATCAGCTATGGAGGGATTACATTACAATAATCACATATGTAAAAGAGTGAGAGCAGCTGTAGACACTAGTGTGATGTCACAAAGACAATGTATTACCTATAATATATTGTCTGTAATAACTTTGATCATAAACTTTATTTATTTGAAACCTTTGATAATTGAAGAGCAACAACTGTTATGTATTTAACTGTTTATCATGAGTGATTTTTAATAACCTTAACTCTTAAAAAAAATGGAGACAAGTTAATAAAGAAAGTTTTTTATTGATCAACTGAAACTTTAATCCTCAAACACAAAATATTGTTCTGAAACCATGTCCCTTGTTGCATTTCCACGCCTATTAGCTTGTTCTACACATATTTCTTCTGGTAAATCATCAGCATCTATTGGATCTTCATCTTCTAATGGACAGCCTCTTTTAATTGCAATATTGTGCAGTATGCAGCAAACCAATATAATTTTGGCAACTTTCTCTGGTGCATACTGCATAGCACCACCAGAACGATCAAGACATCGAAACCGCATTTTCAAAAGACCGAAAGTCCTCTCAATAATCCCCCTGGTAGATCGGTGAGCTTCATTGAAACGTACTTGACTTCTGGTCTGTGGGTTGTTATAGGGAGTCAACAGCCATTCTGTACATGAGTACCCTCCATCTCCTAATAGAAGATATAATAAATATAAATATTAATATAAGAATAATTATAAAGATTCAGAACTATACAATACAATTAAACTATACAGATTACAGTCGACAAATTGGGCGCAATTTTGGTACATTGAAATGAGAGACATATTAGACGCCAGTTATGCTTACCTAGAAGCCATCCGTCAGGCATATTTCCCTCCTCGAACTTCCGGTATAACCCAGTCTGCCTTAAAATGTAAGAATCATGACAGGAGCCAGGAAAGTTAGAACGGACACTGATAATCCTCATGTAGGGGTCACAGACCATCTGGACATTCAAGGAATGGAAATGCTTTCTATTCCTATAGATCTCCTCACGAGCTTGAAGTGGTCTTACAGCAACATGGGTACAGTCTATGGCACCTAGGACATTGGGCATCCCAGCCATCCTATAGAAATTTGACTTGATAGATTGCCATTCTTCAGGGGTAGATGGCAAACAAACATATCGATGAAAAATAACCATCATAGCCCCTATTACTTTGGATAAGTGGCGTGAAAAAGCAGATTGACTCATTCCAATAATGACGCTAGAAACTGCCTGAAAGGAGCCTGTTGCAAAAAAATGCAATGCCGCTAATAGTTTGAGAAGTCCCGGAATAGCTTATGAACGAGCAGTCATCGGCTCCAAATGATCTTCAATCTCTCGATACAGGTGTAATATCGATTCACGATCAAGCCGGAATCTTTGTATGATCTCTCGGTCAGAAAGGCCGTGCAAACCAACCCGTGGAAGGAATACACGGGGGACTCGAACTCTCCTTCTTCTAACCAATCGATTAGCTACATTTCCAGTATTCTGTCTTCTAGCCCGGATTCGCATCAAACGGAGAATAAACAAAAACAGAATTCTCTCCATAGCTGCTGAAATGAACAATGTAAGTACAATGCTGATATTACTGCCTTTTATATATGTCTAGACTGGCGTCTAGAGTGACTTTCCTATTGTTTTGTACCTTGCCCGCCACCTAAAAGGTGGCGAGGCAAAAATAACGAGGTGGGAGCGGAAATTGACGCGAGCGGACAAATAGATTTTTTAGTACATTCGTTTTTGGCGAGTTGGTGGTCAAATGTGTCTAATTACAGTAAAAAATGGAGAGGTAGCGAGGTATGGCGGATAAGTACGCTCGCAATTTTAAAGATGCGAGTTTTTACATAATTGACGGCTTTGTACATATCAGTTTGCGAGTTTGGGCGCGAGATTTGTTGTGGGTAGCTCGCTGACTGCTTAGTACATGGAGCCCCTAATGTTCGACCGCCTGCTCCAACAAGAAAAAGCTGTTAACGAGTATTTGTATGACCGGGGTGCTAGGACAGCCTCTGGGGAGCTGGGGATTTTTTTGCCACGTTACTGGACGCTCATGCGCAATGCCTGTAGGCTCATGCGTCCTTTTGAGGAGGTGACAAACCTAGTCAGTCGCACCAAAGGCACCATCAGCGACATCATACCATTTGTTTTCGCTTGCTGGACCAGCGGCAACACAGGAAGAGGAGTCAGAGGAGGAATGTGGCTTTGAGGAGGAGGAGGAAGACCAAGCACAACAGGCATCCCAGGGTGCTCGTTGTTGTCACCTATCTGGTACCCGTGGTGTTGTACGTGGCTGGGGGGAAGAAGATACCTTCAGTGAGATCACTGAGGATGAGGAACGGGACATGAGTAGCTCGGCATCCAACCTTGTGCAAATGGGGTCTTTCATGCTGTCGTGCCTGTTGAGGGACACTCGTATAAAAAAGCTGAAGGAGAACGAACTGTATTTGGTGTCCACGCTACTAGACCCCCGGTATAAGCATAAAGTGACTGAAATGTTACCAAATTCCCGCAAGTCGGAAAGGATGGAGCAGTTCAATAATAAATTAAAAAGTATGCTTTACACAGCGTATAAGGGTGATGTCACAGCACAACGGTAATCTAACAGGGGAAGAAATGAAAGTAATACTCCTCCTCCCATGACCCCGCCGGCAAGGACAGGATGCTTTCCAGATGTGTTGTTGATGGAGGACATGCAGACCTTTTTAACTCCTATGCATCGCCACAGCCCTTCAGGATCCAGCCTCAGAGAACGACTCAACCGACAGGTAGCAGACTACCTCGCATTAACTGCGGATCTTGACACTCTAAGGAGCAATGAACCCCTTGACTGCTGGGTGTGCAGGCTTGACCTGTGGCCTGAGCTATCCCAATTTGCAATCGAACTTCTGGCCTGCCCCGCTTCAAGTGTCCTGTCAGAAAGGACCTTCAGTGCAGCAGGAGGTATTGTCACTGAGAAGAGAAGTCGCCTAGGTCAAAAAAGTCTTGATTATCTCACCTTTATTAAAATGAATGAGGGATGGATCCCGAAGGGACTGACATTGGGCGATACATTTGAGTAGAAAAGGCCTGATGAGATGAGCTGCCTTGGGCTAAAAATGGTCCACACGCTGCTGTATTTTATCTTCGAATGCCGGATGACTTGCGTGACTTATCCGCCAACAACTAGGGTTCAAGCCGCAATTTTTTAGGGCACTTTCTAACTGTCAAACAAACATCAATTTTTCTGGCGCTGCTACAGCAGCGGCTGCAACAATACCTAATTTTTCAGGCATGTGTACATGCCTAATTTTTCTAGCCTCTGGTGCTGCACTGTGGCTTCAAAACCCAAACTAAAAAAAAGGCACATAACAGGGATTAAAAAGCTAAGAATAGTACTACTTAACACACCACTCATATCTGGTGGCACAGTAGATTGCACGCGCAGTGCCCCAAATTTGAAGTAGGAGGACCGACCAAGCATCTTTTTCCATCTCCCGGTTTCGATTGTGCAAAAGGAAATCATGGCATATGGGGTCTTTCATGCTGTCATGCCTGTTGAGGGTCGGGGACCCTCGTATAAAAAGGCTGAAGGAGAACGACCTGTACTGGGTGTCCAAGCATCTTTTTCCATCTCCCGGTTCCTAACAATTATCTCCGGGTTCCTAAAATCGATGCCATACCTGTACTCGATTGTGCAAAAGGCAGTCATGGCATATGGGGTCTTTCATGCTGTCGTGCCTGTTGAGGGTCGGGGACCCTCGTATAAAAAGGCTGAAGGACAACAACCTGTACTGGGTGTCCAAGCATCTTTTTCCATCTCCCGGTTCCTAATAATTTTCTCCGGGTTCCTAAAATCGATGCCATACCTGTACTCAATTGTGCAAAAGGAAGTCATGGCATATGGGGTCTTTCATGCTGTTGTGCCTTTTGAGGGTCGGGGACCCTCGTATAAAAAGGCTAAAGGAGAACGACCTGTACTGGGTGTCCAAGCATCTTTTTCCATCTCCCGGTTCCTAAAAATTATCTCCGGGTTCCTAAAATCGATACCATACCTGTACTCAATTGTGAAAAAGGAAGTCATGGCATATGGGGTCTTTCATGCTGTCCTGCCTGTTGAGGGTCGGGGATCCTCGTATAAAAAGGCTGAAGGAGAACGACCTGTACTGGGTGTCCAAGCATCTTTTTCCATCTCCCGGTTCCTAAAAATTATCTCCGGGTTCCTAAAATCGATGCCATACCTGTACTCGATTCTGCAAAAGGAAGTCATGGCATATGGGGTCTTTCATTCTGTCATGCCTGTTGAGGGTCGGGGACCCTCGTATAAAAAGGCTGAAGGAGAACGACCTGTACTAGGTGTCCAAGCATCTTTTTCCATCTCCCGGTTCCTAAAATCCATGCCATATACACGTCCACTGATAGGGGACACCGCAGTGGAAGGTACCCGGCCACAATTTCTTTGCACAAAAGGCAATCCCGGACCCCAACCTGTACTCGATTGTGCAAAAGGAAGTACCCTTACCATGGGTCCCAGACCGCACGTATTGTAATTCTCTGTCTGGGAAATTACATATCTATCAAATCTTTCTATTTATCTATCAAATCTATCTAACTATCAATCGTATCAATCAAATTTATATTGCATCTATTGATCTATGTAATTCGTATCTATCAAATGTATATTGCATCTATTGATCTATGTAATTCGTATCTATCAAATGTATATTGCATCTATTGATCTATGTAATTCGTATCTATCAAATGTATATTGCATCTATTGATCTATGTAATTCGTATCTATCAAATGTATATTGAATCTATTGATCTATGTAATTCATATCTATCAAATGTATATTGCATCTATTGATATATGTAATTCGTATCTATCAAATGTATATTGCATCTATTGATCTATGTAATTCGTATCTATCAAATGTATATTGCATCTATTGATCTATGTAATTCGTATCTATCATATGTATATTGCATCTATTGATCTATGTAATTCGTATTTTTCAAATGTATATTGCATCTATTGATCTATGTAATTTGTATCTATCAAATGTATATTGCATCTATTGATCCATGTAATCTATGTATCTATCTATCTATCTATCTATCTCGTGGCCGGACTGTTTTGTGACAGCCACTTGTGTTTCGGCCAAATTTGAAGTAGGAGGACCGACCAAGCATCTTTTTCCATTTCCCGGTTTCTAAAATCAATGCCATATACACCTCCCCCGATAGGGGGAGTAACAGGTATTAAACTGCTAAGAATAGTACTACTTAACACACCACTCAAATCTGGTGGCACAATAGATTGCACGCGCAGTGCCCCAAATTTGAAGCAGGGGGACCGACCAAGCATCTTTTTCCATCTCCCGGTTCATAAAATCCATGCCATATACACGTCCCCTGGCGCCGCAACTGCCTCTGGGAACCTTACCATGGGTCGCACGTCTTGTAATTCTCTGTCTGTGAAATTATATATCTATCAAATCTATCTCTTTATCTATCAAATCTATCTAACTATCAATCGTATCTATCAAATGTATATTGCATCTATTGATCTATGTAATTCATATCTATCAAATGTATATTGCATCTATTGATCTATGTAATTTGTATCTATCAAATGTATATTGCATCTATTGATCTATGTAATCTATGTATCTATCTATCTATCTATCTATCTATCTATCTATCTATCTATCTATCAAATCTATCTATCTCGTGGCCGGACTGTTTTGTGACAGCCACTTGTGTTTCGGCTAAATTTGAAGTAGGAGGACCGACCAAGCAGCTTTTGCCATCTCCCGGTTCCTAAAATCAATGCCATATACACCTCCCCCGATAGGGGGAGTAACAGGTATTAAACTGCTAAAAATAGTACTACTTAACACACCACTCATATCTGGTGGCACAACAGATTGCACACGCAGTGCCCCAAATTCGAAGCAGGAGGACTGACCAAGCATCTTTTTCCATCTCCCGGTTCATAAAATCCATGCCATATACACGTCCCCTGGCGACGCAACTGCCTCTGGGAACCTTACCATGGGTCACAGACCGCACGTCTTGTAATTCTCTGTCTATGAAATTATATATCTATCAAATCTATCTCTTTAGCTATCTATCTAACTATCAATCGTATCTATCAAATGTATATTGCATCTATTGATCTATGTAATTCATATCTATCAAATGTATATTGCATCTATTGATTTATGTAATTCATATCTATCAAATGTATATTGCATCTATTGATCTATGTAATTCGTATCCATCAAATGTATATTGCATCTATTGATCTATGTAATTCGTATCCATCAAATGTATATTGCATCTATTGATCTATGTAATTCGTATCTATCAAATGTATATTGCATCTATTGATCTATGTAATTTGTATCTATCAAATGTATATTGCATCTATTGATCTATGTAATTTGTATCTATCAAATGTATATTGCATCTATTGATCTATGTAATTTGTATCTATCAAATGTATATTGCATCTATTGATCTATGTAATCTATGTATCTATCTATCAAATCTATCTCGTGGTTGTGCAAATGGACTGTTTGCGGTTGTTTGCAGTGCGTTACACGGGGAGTTTGGTCTGTCACTGTGAAGCGGGCGTAACCCTTACACTACCTGATCGATACAACATCATACCTGATGTTTTAAAGCACGTTATTCCAAACAATTTAGGAATGTTAGGTGATTTGTGCCCTTTATGGCTTAAAACCAGACTCTGCATCAACTATGTAATTTTCCATGGGAGTTTTGCCATGGATCCCCCTCCGGCATGCCACAGTCCAGGTGTTAGTTCCCTTGAAACAACTTTTCCATCACTATTGTGGCCAGAAAGAGTCCCTGTTGGTTTTAAAGTTCGCCTGCCTATTGAAGTCAATGGCGGTTCGCCCGGTTGGCCGGTTCGCGAACAGTTGCGGAAGTTCGAGTCCGCCATTCGTGAACCGAAATTTTTAGGTTCGCAACATCACTATGCCCTTATCGACAAGCCTCCACTAGGTCCACTGCAGACTCCAAACAAGTGCTCCCCTAGTGCGCCCTGGTAGGAACTACAGCTGCAGGTCCTACCTTAAGGAATGGAGTGGCAGTAGGAAGACTCAGTACATGTGTGTGTGTAATTGTATGAGTGTATATGTATGTGTATGTACATATGTACTGTATGTGCACACATACAAACTGTACATATGTGCACATACATAAGCATATACAAATATAAATACAAACACAAACAGATTAAAAGCAAAATGGGGTAACTAGTTAAAAATGTGGCCAAATGGTTTAAGCCCAGGATCACATCAAGGTTTCTTCTTCCCTGAATAAATACGCTTTGAAGAAGCCGCACCGGTAGTTCCCTAGCGACAAAACACGTGCTGCATGATAACAAGACTCGGCTAGGCCATCTGAGTATATTCAAGTTTGTCCAAGGTACCTTGACTTGTAGGATCCTACACCAATGAACCTATTGGCACTAACAGGCTATGCTTATGGCATTTACAAGCGACAGCTTTCTGTTTTGCAGCATGGGAGATATGCAGTAATAGCACAGTGGCCGGATCATATGTCAATTCAGGAAATGGACTAAACAGATACAGACATAGCAGCAGACACAAGTGTACGATACCTATGTGGTGAAAAACAATACTTTGTGGTCATTCGGTGGGGTCCCTCAGGTGAGGGAATTGCCCTCAGTAGATGTACCCCTGGGAGAGGGATTAATACACAGTTGCATGCACTGCCACTTAATTTGTCTGCTTAAAATGACTAACGTCACGCTGCTTTCCAGTGACATTTGTTTTGCTTTGCAGCCCTTCCTTGTCAAACACCTTGTCATATATCATATCCCTTTTAAAACACATTTATTTCAATAACAAACTTACATTTTACATTTAATATATATATATATATATATATATAAATAACTCACAACTGGTAATGTGTGTGCTAAAAATTCCCTGGTAATTCATTGTTACCATTGACTTGTAATATGAAATTGTGTGCTATTATGAGCACGGGCTTGAAATATTTATAGCACACCCTATTCTATCAATAGTGCTCCACTTGTAATCTGGGCCTTGATATTTATACATATTTGTAAAATACTGTATTTTAATATAATAAACATCTGTTTTGTTATACATTTATTTTAGCCTAAACACTTTTCAGCACTATTATGCGTTGCACTCGGGCGCTACACATAACTAACCACTTGTAAGATATTAGCACAGTCCACACTATCTATTGAAAGTACAGGGCACTAAAAAACTGTTGTCGACACTAACATTTCCTGGTTAATATCTTTAACTGTTGATTTGAAATATTAGATATCTGGTGCGGGATTGAGTTATGATATGGCACCCTGCACTATCGATAGCACTCCACTTGTAATCTAGACTTATGTGTTTAATCACGGAAAATGTGCTCAATATGGAAACGTCCCATTCACAGCCAGCTGCCAGTGATTGGTGACAGCATTCATCTAGAAGGGGCATACCTCTAAGTCCCAACCATGGGTTGGCAGGTAGCTATGTCCCACTTCTTGTCCACAGACTCTTTGTGCCCCAGTTTTCAGGGACTAACAGCCATATAAAGCCCATACACACCCAGATACCCTAGACACACACATGGGTCACCATAACCTGCCCCACACAAAGCCCAGCCCACAAATGACATTCCCACATTCAGAAAATCATCTGGCAGATGTTGGGAGGTATATGGAGGTGCAAACTACTTTAACCCAGAGCGGGACTTTAGCCATGTGTTTTTTATCAGTGTAGGGATTAAAAACATTTTAATGGAAGGAACAGATATTAAAGCATTTTCAATTAGAATGTGCATCATAAATACTCTATTTATACTATGACTATGCAAAAACTCAGAAATCCATCTAATGCTTCATATACATATAAATCCATGATGTTCACAAAAGATTTATATATTTTACACCATATCAGGTACCAAATACCTGCAGCAACTTATAATAAGGGTTACTCACTGGTCACCCACGACTAAGGATTCAGCAGACATGGAAAAATGGCAACATACTTTACTCTGCTAGAGTGGATTTGTTTATTAAAGAGACATGGAAATTAAAATGAAACTTTATAGATACAAATAGAGCGTATAATGTAAAGAACAATTTAATTTACTTCTATTAAGTAAAAACATAACATAATTATCAGATACATAACACCTGGAATAAAAAAAAGTTATCCTTCACTAATGTAGGTTCACTAGACATTTGAAAATGACCGTTTATCTGTAAAAAATTAACTAGTTTACTATTACAGGATATTAGTACATTTTAATTAAAGGGATAGTAAAGTATTTTTGTTATCTAGAAGATGGGAATAAAAAAAAGAAGCCTACATTACAGCTGTTTGGAATATGGATGTTAGGCTGCTGAATAAAAACGTTTTTTTTTTCTGTAACACAGGAAAGAAGGGAGCCAAAATGGCCTAGCACAGTCTGTATCAAAATGGTATAATATAATGTACAGAAAACTCTAGGTGCACTAATAGAAGGCTGGAACTTCCCAGCCGTCCAGCTAACTGATCACAGGTAGCAGGATACACAGGTACTCCAGATGGTAGGATACACAGGTACTCCAGAGGGCAGGATATACAGGTACTCCAGAGGGCAGGATACACAGGTACTCCAGAGGGCAGGATATACAGGTACTCCAGAGGGCAGGATACACAAGTACTCCAATATTCATTCATCAGATGTCTAAAAATAAATTGGATCGTACCAACTGCTTAGAAAAAAATTTGCAAAATCATATTTAATGCTGAAACAGAATGCAGCAAACATCCTTTGTTTTATTGTTTCTGTTCTTGCTCCTGTCCACCAACAGAGCTGTGGGAGTTATCTATATTTGCCAGTGAGCCAGTGAGAAAAAATAAATAAACAGGAGGTTAGTTAGAAGTAAAAAAAGTGTGCAAAAGGGGTAAAGAAGGGTGAGGGAAAGCAGAGGGTATTGTAGTAAGGAGGCAAGAACAACACCCGCCCTAATACTGTCTTTAGTTATTTTATTCCTTCTAAGCCTATTCCACAGCGCTGTTCAGCATTATATACACATTTGGTGGCAGTGTGGTGCATTGGACTAGGCTTAGAAGGAAAGAAATAGCTGAAGACCTTACTTACTGCGGGTGTTGATCTGGCCTCCTTACTCCACTACCCTCTGCTTTTCATAACACTTCTTGTCCCCCTTTTTTACTTCTCTCCTTGACTGGGCTATGCTCTTAATTTTGCCTATATATATACACACACACACACACACACACACACACACATATACACACACACACACACACACACACACACATAAATATACACACCCATACTGTATATACTAGGGTTGCCACCTCAGCCATGTTTTTCTGAAAACTTATGAGTTACACATGCTGCAGGGTAAGCAGGGAGGAACATGTATTGTGCTGCTAATCAGCACTATTTATGTGATGCCCAGAGGCACAATACATGTTCTGCCTTACCCTGCAACATGTGTAACTCATAAATTAACAGAAAAAAATGGCCAAGGTGACAAGCCTTATATATGCACACACACACACAGACACACACACAGACACACACACACATATATATATATATATATATATATATATATATATATATATATATATATATATATATATATATATATATATATATATATAGGAAACAATAAAAAGGTAGGAATCAAGTACAAAAAAGGGATGATGGAATTTGAAGAAATTGACTTTTTACACCTATAAGAACATTGTCTTGCAGCAATCTGACCATCATGGATCATGTCTCTTCTCTGTGTTACTGAGTTGAAAGTTTGTGCAATTTAAATAACCTAGTGTGTATTAGTTGTTTACTGTATGTGCATTACTTTTAATAAAGCTTTTTTCTTAAAAAAAAAAAAAAAAAGATTCAAAATCAGTCTCTCATGACAATACCTGCACAATGGGCTGTTTTAAATACAACAGAGCATTATGACATCACATGTTGCTGCTATAAAACACAACAGAGCATTATGACATCACATGTTGCTGCTATAAATATGATGCCAGTTGAGCAGCTAACCCACTGCTTAGCTATGAGTTTACTAAGGATCTTTCGTTGCTGTTTTGGATGTCAAAAGAATGTGGAGGAAGATGTGGAGAAGATTTCAGTTGAAAATCTTCATTCTGAAAATTTAAAATGTGTTCAAGGAGCACCCAGAAAAACACGTGGCCCTTCCATGGAAGAAGATGATGAACTTGAGAAACTAAATATTATCCGGATGAAAGTGATCAAGGAAATATCTTCAACAAAGAAAAAAAGGAAAAGATTATGCATAAGATTGTCTCACCATAATGAGAAGCTGCTGACATATCTAGTGAAACGATTAACTAAAGACCTTGACTGTGATATCTCTGCCATTTCGTATGACAACATACCTGCAGAGGAGATCAAAGATCTGGCAAAGACTGTTCGAGATGTGATCATAAATGAGCTCCTTCAAATGACTGAGAGAAAGTTTGAAATAGCAGAGAACCAAGAGGTTGAAATGAAGTTGCAGCATAATATGATGCTAATCAACTTTTTCACAAAGCTCAGAGAAAGCCAGCACAATTATGATTCCTATTAGATTCAGCCCTTGTTCCAAGCTGCCATCATTGACATCTCATTGGCCATGTATTATTCTGGAACTGATTGTTCTGCTGAGTGTGACTTATTCTGCTGGCTATCCATTCTACCTTGATTGTTAACCCTGCCTTTGGAAAACATATCTGCTACATTGCTAATCTGGACTGTTTTCTTGTGCCTGATCGTGGCCTATACTTGACTTTTACATTGGATTACTATTTTTTGCTGAATGAACTGATATTGCATGTCTGACACTGGCCTGTTACTGTCGCTAAATATTGAATTTCCTGTGTTGCTGGTTGGTCTATTTTACTGCCCTTGTCCTGGCGGACTATACTGTATCTCCTCAACATGGAGTTTCTACTGAGACCAAACTACTAACATCACCCTCAAGTGCCTGTCTTACTTTCTTGTCACTCTGATGTGACGTGCCTGGAACACTATATTATTACACGACTGGAGCTTTTTTCCTTTCAAACCATACTGGATACTTAACCCTTCAAAAGTGGAGTACTTTGAATTTAATATTTAAAACTACTAAACCAAGGATATTCTTCTTTTAATATGCAACCCAGTGAGAGCAGCTCTTTGAATAAATATTGGATTCCCCTTGCCTGCAACCTGGTTGGACTGCTTTACTGTCCTTGTCCTGGCTGACTATACTGTATCTCCTCAACATGGAGTTTCTACTGAGACAAAATTACCACCATCACCCTGAAGTACCTGTCCTACTTTCTTGTCACTCTGATGTGACGTGTGTCTGGAACACTATATTATTAGTTGGTTGGAGCTTTTTTCCATCCAAACCAAACTGAATACTTAACCCTTCAAAAGTGGAGAACTTTACATTTAATATGTCAAATTCCTAAACTTTGAATTACCAAGGATTTTCTTATTTTAATTAATGATTTGATGTGGGGAATATTGGGCTTTCATATGGAACTAAGATGTGGGGAATATTGGACTTTCATTCATGTTACATTCTACAATAAATTTTAAAAATGAACGTGTTATTTATTGTATTATTTTAAGCTTATATTCAATATCTTAATTACAACTTGCAGCACAGTACATATTCTCCTGTTTCAGTAACCTATCAGGATGTCAACGATATTTTCTTGATATCAATATATTGCTTTAATCTTCTAAAATAGACAAATATACATACACTCACATCGGTGGCAGTAATTTGGGGATGTTATTTTGGGTGCTATGCTAAGCATATGCCAGAACTGTAAGGTGCCAGTTTCCCTGAATATGCTGTGATGTACCAGAACCAGCCTTTTCTATTGTCAGTATGCACGGTAGATTGGCTGCATCTGAGGTAAGTGCAGCCATTTCTTGCATTTACATAGCCCACAGGCTATTAGTAGGTACACCAATTTGAGGTACATCATAGCCAGGGGTCATACACTTGTAACAGACTAATTCCACCTTTGTTACTTAGATTTTTCATACATAGTCTAGTAATTATTTAAATGTTATCTGTTAATTGCTGCTAATTAATATTCAGCTAATTCCCCTTGGAGTTACATTTCAATGCAACCCTATACTCTCTCTTATACACACAGTGAAATGAATTTAATTGCAATGTGAGGGGGAGTCTCTTTGTGTATTTTATGTTTTTGTGCACTGAATTAGCACTGCAGTTACAGTTAGTAACTGAGCTATTTCCCTCTCTTTTTTTAAATTCCTCAACTGCTCCTGTCATTTTTCAAATGTCTTATTACTGAAAGAAAATATATTTGTATTAATTGTTATTCCGGGTTAGATTTTTATGCAGCGCAATATTATTATTTACTATTATTACACAAGGAGGTTTTCTCTTTAATACTTATTACTTAAAGGGACACTGAACCCAATTTTTTTCTTTCATGATTTAGATAGAGCATGACATTTTAAGCAACTTTCTAATTTACTCCTATTATCATATTTTCTTTATTCTCTTGGTATCTTTATTTGAAATGCAAGAATGTAAGTTTAGATGCCGGCCCATTTTTGGTGAACAACCTGGGTTGTCCTTGCTGATTGGTGGATAAATGCATCCACCAATAAAAAAGTGCTGTCCAGAGTGCTGAACTAAGAAAAAAGCTTAGATGCCTTTTTCAATCAAAGATACCAAAAGAACGAAGAAAAATTGATAATAGGAGTAAATTAGAAAGTTCCTTAAGATTGAATTTTCTATCTGAATCACAAAAGAAACAATTTGGGTTCAGTGTCCCTTTAAAGGGACATTATATTCATTTTTCAAATTACAACATTTCACTGTACATCAAAAGTTAACTTTTTTCTCAATATACATCTGTCAATTATTTGATATTTAGAAATATTTTAATCGTAAAAAAATATAACTTCCACTGCACATAAAATTGTAAGTTATACAGCCCCAATAATTCACTGAGTCATACGACCGTCCTGTATTTCTGAGCGTGCGCACTTCAGTGAATCTGCAGCTTGATCCTCTCTGTGTAAAGACGCGCAAGCAGCAGAGTTAAGAGTTAGTTCTCACTCAAAACACTGTGCCGCCCCTCTGCCGAAGCACAGCTTAGTGGTTGCTATAGCAACCTAAAAAATGTTTTGTATAGACAATACATTCATACAGCATGCCCTCACCCATCTATTCTAGCATATTACGGAACCCCAGAGGTATCACACAAGATTTTTTTATAAATCGTGCGCACATTTTGCTAAATCGTGAGCACGATTCAGTTAAATCATGAGCACGATTTAGCTAAATCATGAGCATGATTTAGCCAAATCGTAATCACGATTTAGCCAAATTGTGCTCACGATTTAGCCAAATTGTGCTCATGATTTAGCTAAGGATTTAGCTAAATCGTGTGCACAATTTAGCTAAATTGTGCGCACGATTTATAAATAATTATAATCATACTATTCCAACTTAAAGGGACATTATACACTATATTTTTCTTTGCATAAATGTTTTGTAGATGATCCATTTATACATTCCACCTGGGAGGTTTTTTGTAACAATGTATAGTTTTTTTTTATATATTTTTATTAATTTTGCAAAGTAGTATAACAATAATACAACGTATCATATCATCAATTATTACATGGTTACATACATTGTAACTTGTGAAAACATATATATGTCAGACATCAATATCATTACTAAGTCTAGAGATCTATACATGTGATCAATCATGTGTAATATATTGTAACAGGAATAGGTAAATAACAGGTTTTATTTCTGTCTATTTGTTTATATTTAGTACCAAAGGTATTTTATTTTCAGGTAAGATCCATTTTTGCTAAAATATAAGGATTCACTCACTGAGGTGGGATAGGAAAGGATGTGGGGTAGGGTGGGAAAAAAAGGAGGGAAAAAAAAGGGGGGGTCGGATGCTGCTGTCCCCCTGTGTGGCAATGAAGGGCCAGGTTAATGAGACAAAGGCCAAGTTATTTATACAGCCAGATGTCCCAAACAGACCAATATTTTTCCATTTGATCAGTTGAGTTGTAAAAGTGTTTTTCCATCGTGCCCATGTAATCAACCATTGCACTTCTTTCAGCCAGACTCGGAGGACCAGTTTTTTCCACGCCCTAGTTATACGTACTTTAGTAGCCTTAAAAGTGCAAATCATCAATCTCTTTGACGTATCCGGTATAGTGTTTTCCATAATATGTAGTAAAACATTTGAGGGGGACAGTGCAGACGTGAGGTCTAGGGAATCGCATAATCCCTTTATGTCTTCCCATAATGGTGCGAGTTTTGGGCAACACCACCAGATGTGTAGGTCTGAGCCTACCTCACCACATCCCCGCCAGCATAAAGGTGAGGTTGTCAGGTACATACTAGTCAATCTAAGGGGGGTCTCTGCCATTTTAATAGAAGTTTAATATATACCTCCAGCATAGTAATGTAATCTACTGTTTTGTGGTCAAACTAATGGCTCTATCCCAGTCTTGGTCTGAGAAAAAAGTTCCCATTTCCTTACTCCATACTTTAATCTGCCAGGGCAGTCCCAGGATAAGATCTGAAAGAAGAAGGTTATAATGAACTGTGAGAGGTTTAATAAGCTTAGATCCACTTAGCCATCTGTGCTCTTCCTAATAGACCGTTTAGGAAACACCCAGGTTTTAAGGAAGCTCAGGACTCAGCAACATTCAAATGGTAGCCGAGAAGGGACTGGATCAAATCGCAAGGAAACAGAATCAATGTTGATTAAGGAGTTATAATCATATAAATTGGCTATTATTTCTAATCCTCCCATCTTCCATTCTCCAGTATGAATGTTAGTAAGGTCCCAAAACAACCCCTGCAAGTGGTGGGCTGGAGATGGGTGAGGGGCTACTAAGAATCGACTTCTTAGAGTCTGCCACATTGATAGATTATCTTTCACTATTATATTAGATATTGAGGGTGAGTTTCCTATTGTTAGGGATCCATATGATGTCAGCTAATCCTAGTTCTGCGGGTATACTGGCAGTTTCTAAAAAATACCACCCTGGTTTATTTTTCCCCTTTGAGACCCCATTCTGAGATATGAGATAATCTCGCAGCTTCATAGTAGGTAAATATGTTTGGGACCGCAATCCCTCCTCTATAGTATGGTCTTTGTAGTGTATTATGTGCTATCCTAGACTTTTTGTTCTTCCAAATATAGTTAGAAAATTGTTTGTGGATTTGGTATAGAACAGAGTGTGGGTATTAAGTGGAATACATCTAAATAGATATAACACTTTGGGTAGAAGTGACATTTTAATTGAAGCAACTCTGTCTACCCATGAAAGTTCTTTAAAGTCCTATTTCTCAAGCAGTGTTTTAAATTATGTAATGAGAGCGTCATAGTTGCTGCAAATGATACGATCAGTCTCTGCGCTTAAGAGAATCCCCAAATGCTTAAGATGGTGTGAGGACCAAGTGAATGGATAGAGAGATTGTAGTTCTGTTAGAATAGACTGTTCTTTATTGATAGGGTATGCTTCAGTCTTGTTGTAATCGATTTTAAAATAGCTTATCCTACTGAAGTAGTCTATTAAGTGGAAAACTGCTGGCATGGAGGTTAACGAGCTAGTTAGTAGAAGGGTTACATCGTCTGCAAACAAAACCATTTTCTCGGGTGGTGCTATAAGAGGAACTCCAGCAATATCGCTGGATTGTCTAACTGCTTGGGCAAATGGTACAGTTCCATTATCATTGCAAAAAGAAGTGGTGAAATAGGGCACCCTTGCCTTGTCCCATTGCGAATTGGGAATTCTGGGGAACAGAATCCCAACCCCCTCACCCGTGCATATGGGGCAGATTTTAAGGCCTTAATTGCTAAAATGAAGGGGACTGGAAACCCAAACGAGCGAAGAACCTCACACAAGTACACCCATCTTACTCTACTGAAGGCCTTCTCAGCGTCCAACGACATAGCCAGCATTGGGATTCCCTTCTTTTGGGCTTCTGTAAAGACTGAGATCAGTCTTCTGGTATTATCTGGACCTTGGTGGCCTGTTGTGAATCCAACCTGGTCATAGTGTATTATAGTGGGTAGCAGATGTACTATTCTATTTGCTATAAGTTTTGAATAAAATGTAATATCCAGATTAATAAGGGATATGGGTCGAAAGTTGTCACACTCTGTCTGATTTTTCCCTGGTTTCGGAATTGGAATGATAGAGGCCTCCAAAAATTCCTTCAGAACCTCCCCTGTCTCCATTATTTCATTAAAAAAAAAAATCAATGCAGGGGCCATTAGTAACCTTAGTTTCTTATAGAACGTGCCTGTAAAACCATCTGGCCCAGGGGCCTTATTGTTTTGTATTTGCTTCAAAACCTCATCAATCTCTCTCAAGGAGAATGGCTGTGCCAAAAAATCTCTATCTATCTCTGGTAATTTAGGTAGATTTAATTCCCTCAGAAAATCTGATATCTCCTGTGGGGGTGCCGCTCTAGGGCTTTCATTTCCTGCAATATCATATAGTTTTGCATAGTATAGAGAGAATAATTTACCTATATCTACGCCGTATATGCAGTTTGATTATTATATGTAAGAGACAGGATTCTCGCCAAAGCAGTTCTCTGCCTCATTTTTTTTGCGAGAAGTGTGTAAGCTTTAATACTTTTGGAGTACATTAGTTGTTTGAATTGTGTTGCCGCCTCCTGAACTCTATGAATTTCTCTAGCTTTAATAAGCTCTTTAAGATGTAGTATTTCTTTTGATAAGGGTGGCATGGGGTTGGCTTTGTTTAGTCTGTCTACTTGCCTAAGATCGCACATAACTTTACAAAGCGGTGCACCTCCTTCTTGTCTAATCTTGGCCATTTTGCTAATACAAAACCCCTTAATAAAGGATTTAAAGGCTGTCCACCTAATCTGATGTGAAGCACCTGCTATTGGGTTATTTTGGAAAAATCTATAGTCGTCTCCTGTAAAGAGTTGAGAAAGAGTGGCTCAGACCAGAGATTTTAGGGAAATTTCCATACTGATCTAGATGAGAGTGTCCCGGGTAGTATTATTGAAACTGTGTCGTGGTCTCACCAAGAGCAGGAGGACATTTTCGCACCCCGGACTTCATTTAAAGTCCAGGAGTCTGTGAAAAAGTAATTTAAACATGAGTATGATTTATGTGTTGGGGATAAATATGAATAGTCCATACGTCAAAGAGTTTGCATTGGCATATTAGATCCCTGAACTTAGGGGCTGACGTATTAGCCGCAGCATCAGTACTCCCTGGTTTTGCAAGACGCTTGTCTAAATTTGGATCTCATATCAAATTAAAATCACCTCCTAGAATTAGTTTTCCTTGTTTGAGTTTGTCAATCAATCCTAATTTTCCTTAAAAATTTCAATTGGCCTTGGTTGGGTGCATAAATGTTAACCAAAGTAAAAATGTGGTCATCTAACTTACAGATTAATATAAGATACCTTCCCTCCACGTCCTGCTCCAAGTGCAAGGGCTATAATAAGATATTGTTACAGACTAAGATGGCTACCCCTCTGCTTTTACCAAGATAAGAGGATGTATATATGTTAGGGAGTTGTGGGGATTTAGCTCTCATCAAGCTACCTGACACCCAATGTGTTTCGTGAAGAAACACGATGTCCATCCCTAAAAAATTTAGATAATTAAGTAATAAGCTTCGCTTCGTCAGGGAGTTGAGGTCCCTAGCATTTAGTGTAGTTAAAGTAATATGCAGAGTGTACGTCATTGCAGCTGAATAAGGAAGGGAAAAAAAAGGATGGGAAAGGGAAATGAGGGTAGGGGATAGAAGGGTAGAGAGGGGGAAGAGGGGGAAGAGAGGGTTCTCATTAGGATAGGATCCTGAGGACAAGTGTAAACAAATATCTTGTTTAGTTAGTATACACACACTTTATGGTCAATAAGTTACTGTAGTGCTCTTAAGATCACCAAAATAAGAAGGTATTGATGAATGAATCAGACGGTAAAAATAAGAGAATGTAATGTTTTCTATAGGATATATTTTCCTTTGCTTGCAAAGTAAAACTTTTGGTATGGGGGGGAGAAGTGGAGGGGAGGGGGCGGAGGGGGTAGAGCTAGCTTACACTTGAGGGGTTAGGGCTAGGGATTAGTGTTAAGGAGGTGTAAGTTTAGTAAATGAGGGGGCCGATCCCCCAGGGGACTAGGTATGCAACAAAATATATAACAAATGAAGTATATCAATGTTTGATGTCTCAGGAGAATATCTATAATTATAATAATAGGCGGAAGGAATGTCAATAAGTAAGTTATATAAAAGGAAAGTAAAATACTGTCATAAAGGGTAGGAGACCGGCCTTGTCTCCTTTCTTGTACGATTCCCCCTTCACCTGGTGCCATGTGGAGGGTTTTTATGAGATAATAATTGAGTTTTTAATGGTAAGAAACAAACTTCTAATATCTTCTACCATTCCTCTATAATCAGGGGTGATGGCATGGCTTATTTTATGGTGTATAAATAGGCATGTTTGGGTATATACTATTTTAGCCATCTTTTGCAAAAATGTAATACATTTTGGCCAGTAATATGAACATTAGTATTTGCTCCTTACCGTCAGGTTTTAATCCATCAAGTAGGACACTATTTTTTATCTAATGAACTAGTAATCACTCCTAATAGTTAGAGGCTAAGCTAGATTCCAACAGGGTAAATCTGTAAGCATGTACTATTTCTAGGATAAAAAAAAGCATTATAAGACATACAATACTGTAGAATAGCTGTTCCTTAAATACATAAAATCTGGAATTCTTAAGTGATATAGTAGGTTTCAGCTCACCTCTTTGTCGAAATGGTAATGTTATATGGTAAATATTACTGTGATATAGTATCTAATAATAACTGGCCTCTAAGTAAATGTATTCTCCAACTCTTAAGTAGTAACAAGGATCTTAACCGCTAGTTGGCGTTATCTTTTTTGAGATACAGTAGCAGTTTCTTTAGGAAAACATTTGAAAGTGCATGAATTAAATTAATTAGTGGTCACTCCCATTATTTGTAGGCTAACCATAATTTTAACAAAACAACCTGTAAATATATAGTTAATCTAGAATAAAACAAACATTATCTAATATACATTTCTGCAAGATGATAGTTGTCTCTTGGTAGCAAATCTAGGATAAAACAAACATTATCTAATATACATTACTGTAAGATGATTGTTGTCTCCAAGGAAAGTCCAGTCTGTAAATCTGAAGTGATTAAGTAGGCCTCAGCCCACCTCATCCGTGTTAGAGACTTGGTCTTGTTTTTGACCTGTAGTATTTGTAAGATGGGGTCTCTGAATTCTTTTCCCTTGGATGGAGTGTCCAGTGTGATGAGAGATCCGTCTTTGTGAATAAGCAGTTTAGTCGGGTATCCCCAGCAATATTTTACTACTTGTCGCCTTAGGATGGTTGTAATTTCCCGTAATGATCCTCTCTTCTTCATTGTATAATGGGAGAGATCTGGAAATACTTGTATATGTCGCACTTCCGTAGGGAGATAAGTGGTATTGAAGGCTGCCTTAAGGATCTGTTACTTCTAAGTGAAATAATGGAAGCGTATAATGGTATCCCGCGGCTTATCAGCCGGAACATTTCTTCCTCTTGGCAATCTGTGCTCTCTGTCTATCAAAGATTCAGATGAGCTTGTAGGTGGTTTCAAATGCTTGCAATATTCTAAAATGAAATCTTCCAGGTCGCTGTTCGCCACTTCCTCCGGTTTCCCCCGGAATCTAAGGTTATTCTGCCTAGAGCGGTCCTTTAGGTCAGAAACCTTTGCCTCTATTATGTCCACATGATCAATTATATTCTGTGAGTGAGCAACAAGGTTGGCCTGCTCAATGGCCAAGTCCTCCTGCTTACGCTCTAGGGCTTCCGTGCATTCACTGATACCCCAATATCTCCCTTAACTTGGCAACTGACCCTCTTATAGCTTTGGTAAGAGTCTCTTCTATTGTATTTATCCGTTCAGGTAGAGTATCAACTATTTCTGAAGCTGTTGTACCTTCCATTGTGGTAGGTGATTTTGGAGAAGAAGAAATGGTTGTAGTCAGGGCTTCCGAATGGAGATTTGTTTCAATATGAGAAGAGCTACTGTCAGTCATCACAGTGATTTTAAAGTGATCCTTCAAAGATTTCTTGGGCAGTGTAGCTGGATGTTGTTTCCTCTTACCACCCTGTGGCATGTTAGTGTCACAGTTTTCCTTGGTGAGTTGTAACCCCTGAGATACTGTAGTAGCCCCCTGGGGACATGTGGCCCAGTTAGTTGAGGCCATGGCCATGTTTATTTTTGGTTTATTCAGAAAATATATAAAAATTTGGAAAAAAGGTTAGGTCTATGTTGTAAGGTTCAGACCACATATTGTATTCTGTTAGTTGTGACTCCCCTCTGGGATTGTTGTCACCACTGGACGAAAACGGTAAAAGAGGCTTTGGATATGACCCGCCCTAGCTCGTAGGGTGGGAAAGGGTGAGGTGGACACTAGCTGCTGAGATTAAGGCTGAGTTGTTTAGGCTTAGAATGTATCTTGTGTGTTAGATGAATAAAGCTTGGGTCTCATCTAAGCGCAGCACCATAGGCCTGGAATAAGAGTACACTTTATGTAATTAACACTCTTAGGTCTGTCTTCCAATAATACAGTGCAGTATCAATTTATCGACTAAGAGACCTACTATACTGTAGCAATGGCACTATGCCAAAACGATTCCCCTTTTATGTCTTGGGTTTGCGTTTCAAATCTTGCAGCAAACACAGCTGTGTAGTGGAGGCTGTCTTAGGCCTAACCGGATGAGTCCACTTGGCCTAGGTTAAGGTCTTATTCTGCTTAAGTGTCCTGATAATCTCCTTGGAGTTTGCCAAAGATTACCACTGGCACTATCAGCGCTTGCAGTTATCCCTTGCTGTGTGGTATACCAATGTTTGACTATCCTACTGATATTGACTTGTGCAGCATGTTTTCAAGGACTAGGCCGCAAAGTTATTTCTCAGTCCATATCCCTCTCGTGGCCAACCTAGAAGGTTTTAGTAATAGGCCACTCAGTTGCAGCGTGGGCTATCCCCAAACTGTTGCCGGGATAAGTGGTGATGTAACCGGGCCGTAAGTTGATTAGCGGTGCTGAGCTGTGTTGGGTGTGTGGTTACCTTGACTTGTGGCGTAATGTTCAGCCGTGTCTCTAACACTCCATGCTGTAGAAGTGCTGTGGGTTCTGGCTGCTTAGTCTCCTCACGGGATATGCCGTGAAGCCTGCAGCTACCTCAGCCTGGTCCTCCCGTTGTCTACAACCCCTGCTACAAGTGGGGTAAGCAGTGTGGCCGTCTTCGGCTTATAGCCAGATTGCTGGAACTTGGAGCCCCAAAATCTTTCAAACTGGGAAGTGTTGTAGGTTGTGGGATATGGATATCACCAGTGTCGATGGGTAAGAATGGGTATAGACGTGAAAGAATTCACATTTAGTGTAAACTTGAGACGGAACTCTATACAGGCACGTCCGCTCACTTTTGGCGCTAGCACCGCCCCCCAGTTTTGCTTTTTTTTTTTTAATAACATTGTGCTGGTTTCAGACTCCTACCCAAGCCCCAAAGTGTCAGATGTATATGTGCGTTTACAGACCACTGCTGGCTCCTGTTTGCCTAATCTGTCTTTTCATATGCAGGGAAGGGGGAGGCGGAGAGTATCTGCACCCAGCCCCTTTCACTGTTATTTTTTAGATTATTTCCAAGAGTGCTAAATTTGGAGCTTCTAAGTAAGTTTTTAAAAGGTTTTATACTGGATTTTTAGATCAGTATCTGTGCATATTCTTCTTTATAGTAGTGTCTATTACATGCAGTTATATGAAAATTGGTGTATACTGTCCCTTTAAGCATAAATTCTCCCCCTTTCAGATCAGCCTGCTCCTCCTCTAGCTAGTCATGTTTTGATGACCTATCTACAGGAGGAGGAGCTCCCACCCACCAGCTACTACTTTCAGTTCAGTTCAGTGTGTCAGTAGAGATGAGAAGTCTGATTCATCTTGATGAATAGGTTCATTTCGGACGGTTTGTTTAACTGAACCAGTTCATGAACCAATTCATCAGTTCACTTGTTGGGCATGTGATGCATGAGGGACGAGTCACAGATTCTCATATTACAGATGCGCCACCAATCCGATTCCTGAGTCACTTTCCGACTCGTCCTGACACACAATGCAGCGTTACATCTATTTCATATTTGTATCATATGGATAACCAGTCTTTTGTTGAAAATGAAAAACCAAGACAAATACATACAACACAGTGCATAAAACAGAGTATGCTGCATATATTGTGTGGGTTCCAACACAGTGCATAGAACAGAGTATGCTGCGTTTTTTACTGTTGTATTTGCCTAATAGTTGCATATCTTACAAAAGACTGGTTATCCATGATCATACACAGGGAAGTGATACCCACTTTATTTACCTAATATCTATGATAATAAATTTACATAAACACAATAACTATTATCCCAGAGCTCCACAGCAATATTTGGGGTTAAATTAGGGGCAGTTAGGGTTAACAAGGGTCCTTAGGATTAAGTTATGGTGAGGAGTATTTATAGTAGGGACAGTGATTCAGACACTTTCCAATTTACTTCCATTATCAAATTGTGCACAGTCTTTTTATATTCACACTTTCTGTGGAACAAAATCCTACTGAGCATGTGCACAAGCACACATGGTGTACGTATACTAGTCTGTGATTGGCTGATCAAATATAAAGCAAAAGAGTCTCAGCACTACATGAAACAGCTTGGTATGTTATGCCTAATGTAAATGTTGCAAAATAAGAAAAAAGATAATTCCCTTCGTTTCAAAAATTGTATTTCCCAAAGGTTGCTATTTATATATAGTACCATGTATTAGACAGTTCCATATATTTTTATATATCTCTGTGTTTTTGTACGTATTTTTCAAACTTTCAAAACCAGCATGCATAGTCACTATGTGGAGACAAAGTTCATAGTATATGACATGAAGCCAAATATCCGGTCTTACCGGTCAGCTGAAATAAGATAAGGTACGATACCTCTCCTCCACCCGGTCTGTCTTTGGGAGCTGTCTGGAAGGCGACCCACTCATTCGCACCTTTCTGTGCTTCTGGATCTCAGCCTCTTCCGACCTCTGTCCGCTCCCTCTCCTCGACCAATGGCTGCAGCTGATGACGTCACTCCTCGAGCCTGTACGTTCTGTCTCACTCTCCTTCTTCCAATGCACTTAGCTGTCAGTTTGAAAATGGAAACAAAGTTCTTTTCTTAGGTCTGGCATTGATGATGTCTGTGCTCACAATCCCCAGTTGCAATGTATCCAATAGAACAAATGAAAGGAGCACCAGGCAGTCGTTGTGGTGAAATAAAACTTGACTTTTATTATGCTTACATGCAGTTTGCAGCAAATTTGCAATAAAATATGTACATCTCAGTATTCGCACAGGATGGTATATCACAGGCAGTGTTCTAGTGACGTATGGGATATACAATCATACCAGGAGGGGCAAAGTCTCCAAAACCTCAAAATTCCTATAAATACACCCCTCACCACACCCACAATTCAGTTTAACGAATAGCCAAGCATAAAAAAAGGAACTGGAAATATAAATGTGCTTTATACAAAAAAATATAACCACTATAAAAAGGGTGGGTCTCATGGACTCTTGACAATATGAAAGAAATACATTTATCAGGTAAATTCTTACATAAATTATGTTTTCTTTCATGTTATTGGGAAGAGTCCATGAGCTAGTGACGTATGATGTGGTACTCCAAGATGTGGTACTCCACAGAAGAGTCCCTAGAGAGGGAGGGATACAAATAAAAACATCAATTTTCTGCTGAAAAAATTAAATCCACATCCAAAAAAATAAGTTTTTCTCATATTTGAAAAGAATAAACTTAAAACATAAGCAGAGGAATCAAACTGAAACAGCTGCCTGAAGAGCTATTCTACCAAAAACTGCTTCTGAAGAGGCAAATACATCAAAACGGTAGAATTTAGTAAAGGTATGCAAAGAAGACAAAGTTGCTGCTTTGCAAATTTGATTAACTGAAACTTAATTCTTAAAAGCCCACAAAGTGGAAACTGATCTAGTAGAATGAGCTGTGATTCTCTGAGGAAGGGCCTGACCCAACTCCAAATAAGCCTAATGAATTAAAAGCTTTAACCAGGATGCCAAGGAAATGGCAGAAGCTTTCTGACCTTTCTTAGGACCAGAAAAGACAACATACTAGAAGTATTCCTGAAATTTTTAGTAGCTTCAACATAATATTTCAAAGCTCTTACAACATCCAGAGAATGTAAGGATCTCTCCAAAGAATTCTTAGGATTAGGACACAAAGAGGGAACAACAATTTCCCTATTAATGTTGTTAGAATTCACACAACTTTAGGTAAAAGTTTAAATGAAGTCTGCAAAACTGCCTTATCCTGATGGAAAATCAGAAAAGGAGACTCACAAGAAAGAGCAGATAATTCGAAAACTCTTCTAGCAGAAGAGATAGCCAAAAGAAACAACACTTTCCAAGAAAGTAGTTTAATATCCAAAGAATGCATAGGTTCAAAAGGAGGAGCCTGTAAAGTCTTCAAAACCAAATTAAGACTCCAAGGAGGAGAGATTAATTTAATGACAGGCTTGATACGGACCAAAGCCTGTACAAAACAGTGAATATCAGGAAGCTTAGCAATCTTTCTGTGAAATAAAACAGAAAGAGCAGAGATTTGTCCCTTCAATGAACTTGCAGACAAACCTTTATCCAAACCCTGAAGAAACTGTAAAATTCTAGGAATTCTAAAAGAATGCCAGGAGAATTTATGAGAAGAATACCATAAAATATGTCTTCCAAACTCGATAATAAATCTTCCTAGAAACAGATTTACGAGCCTGTAACATAGTATCTATCACTGAGCCAGAGAAAGCTCTATGACTAAGCACTAAGCGTTCAATTTCCATACCTTCAAATTTAACAATTTGTGATCCTGATGGAAAAACGGTCCTTGAGACAGAAGGTCTGGCCTTAAAGGAAGTGGCCAAGGTTGGCAACTGGACATCCGGATATAACCTGTGAGGCCATGCTGGTGCATGAAACACATGTGATTGTTCCATTATGATCTTGGAGATTACCCTTGGAAGAAGAACCAGAGGCGGAAAGATATAGGCAGGTTGGTAAAACCAAGGAACTGCTAACGCATCCACCATTTCCGCCTGAGAATCCCTGGACCTGGAAAGGTACCTGGGAAGTTTGTTAGATGGGAAGCCATCAGATCTATTTCTGGAAGACACCACATCTGTACAATCAGGCCAAATACATCTGGATGGAGAGACCACTTCCCCGGATGTAAAGTCTGACAGCTGAGATAATTTGCTTGCCAACTGTCTACACCTGGGATATGTATTGCAGTAATTAGGTAGGAGTTGGATTCCACCCAAGAAAGTATCCAAGATACTTCTTTCATAGCTGAAGGACTGTGAGTCCCACCCTGATGGTTGACATATGCCACAGTTGTGACATTGTCTGTCTGAAAACGAATGAATGGTTCTCTCTTTAATAGAGGCCAAGCCTGAAGAGCTCTGAAAATAGCACAGAGTTCTAAAATATTGATTGGTAACATCATCTCTTGAGGATTCCAAATCCCTTGTGCTGTCAGAGTCCTCCAGACAGCTCCCAAACCCTAAAGACTTGCATCTGTAGACACTACAGTCCAGGAAGGACGAACAAAAGAGGCCCCTTGAACAATACGATGATGGTCTAACCACCAAGTCAGGGAGAGTTGAGTGTTGGGATTTAAGAATATCAATTGTGATATCCAAGTATAATCCCTGCACCATTGATTCAGCATACAAAGCTGCAGAGGTTTCATATGAAAACGAGCAAAGGGGGTCACGTCCGATGCTGCAGTCATGAGACCCAAAACTTTCATGCACATAGCCACTGAAGGGAATGATTGAGACTGAAGGTTTCGACAAGCTGAAACCAATTTTATTCGTCTCTTGTCTGTTAGAGACAGAGTCATGGACACTAAATCTATCTGGAAACCTAAGAAGGTGACCCACAATAGTTGATTCGTGTGAGATTCGGCAGAATGAAAAGACTGAGCTAGTACCAAGATATCATCCAAATAAGGAAACACCGCAATACCCTGTTCTCTGATTACAGAGAGTAGGGCACCGAGAACTTTTGAAAAAATTCTTGGAGTTGTCGCTAGGCCAAATGGAAGAGCGACAAATTGGTAATGCTTGTCTAGAAAAGAGAATCTCATAAACCGATAGTGGTCTGGATGAATCGGAAAAAGGAAGATATGCATCCTGTAAGTCTATCATGGACATATAATGACCTTGCTGAGCAAAAGGCAGAATAATCCTTATAGTCACCATTTTGAAAGTTGGCACTGTTACAAAACGATTAAAAATTTTCAGATCCAGAACTGGCCTGAATGAATTTTCTTTCTTTGGGACAATGAATAGATTTGAATAAAACCCCAGACCCTGTTCCTGAAACGGAACTGGTATGATTACCTCTGAAAGCTCTAGATCTGAAACACACTTCAGAAAAGCCTGAGCTTTCACTGGATTTGCTGGAACGTGTGAGAGAAAAAAACTTCTCACAGGAGGTCTTACTCTGAATCCTATTTGATACCCTTGAGAGACAATACTCTGAATCCATTCATTTTGGACAGAATCTGCCAAAAAAAATTTGAAAAAATTTAATCTGCCCCCACCAGCTAAGCTGGAATGAGGGCCGCACCTTCATGCGGACTTGGGGGCTGGCTTTGGTTTCTTAAAAGACTTGGATTTATTCCAACTTGAAGAAGGTTTCTAATTGGACTTTATTGGTCCCGTATTGCCCAGCTAGGCACTCCGGTTGTACCTTAACCTCTTGTAAGTAGCCATCCTGAAGGGTTCTCCTACACGCTATTTTATTGTTCTGTATACATAGACTATACTACCCTATCTGGTGCCTCTTTTTGTTTCCTCTATCAGGATCTATCTGACTACCACGTATCATGTCAAGAGTGCGGCCCGCCTCATTCTCGATTCACCATCTACTTACACAAGCGCACCTCTCTAGGACGCCTGTGTTCTAATACTACCAGATTACAAGTGGAGCGCTATTGATAGCATAGGGTGAGCTATAAATATTGCAAGCCCGTGCTCATAATAGCACACAATTTCGTATTACAAGTCAATGGTAACAATGAATTACCAGGGAATGTTTAGCACATGCATTACCAGCTGTGAGTTATGTGTTGCGCACTAGCAATTTAGCTCAACTTGAGACCTGAAGTAAAGTGTTGGGGCTAGAACAAAAGTATAATAAAATGAAGTATTACACGCATATATTTATTTATATATATATATATATATATATATATATATACAATGTAAAATGTAAGTTTGTTATTAACCCCTTAATGACAACTGACGTACCAGGTACGTCATGCAAAAACTAACAGTTAATGACAATGGACGTACCTGGTACGTCAGTTGTCTAACAGAGTGCTGGAAGCGATCACAATCGCTTCCAGCAGCTCTGAGGGTATTGCAGTGATGCCTCGATATGGAGGCATCCTGTAATACACCTTTACAAGCCTCTGATGCAGAGAGAGCCACTCTGTGGCCCTCTCTGCACCGGTAGCGATGGTGCCGTTGTACGGATGGGAGGGAGCGTGCGTGCGCGTGCACGAGGCGCGTGAGCGTGCACATAGCGTGCGTGCACGTGTATGGGGTGCGTGCTGGGTGCACGTGCACGTACGCGCGCGTGCATTAGCCACACTGACACCAATGAATTAGGGCTGAAAGGCAGATAAAGTTAAAACAAAAAAAAAAATTAAAACGATCTGGTAGGGGGGTGGTGGTATTGTGGGGGGGCTACTACACTACAGAAAGAGTTTTAAGTTAAAAACAAAATAAAAATACTTTGGTTTTTGGGGCCAAACTGGGTACTGGCAGACAGCTGCCAGTACCCAAGATGGCGGTAATTAGGTAGGGGAGAGGGTTAGAGAGCTGGAGGGGGAGATCAGCGAGGTTTTGGTTAAGGCAGGGGTCTATCACAGCTAAAATATTTTATTATTTTTATTTAAAAAAAATTAAACTCTTTTATTTAGTACTGGCAGATTTTGTGCGGGAACAATTGTGGGGTGGGGGAGGGAAGAGAGTTGTTTGGGAGGGATCAGGGGGTGGGATGTGTCAGGTGGGAGGCTGATCTCTAAAATTAACCCTGCAAGCTCCCTACAAGCTACCTAATTTAACCCCTTCACTGCTGGGCATAATTCATGTGTGGTGCGCAGCAGCATTTAGCGGCCTTCTAATTACCAAAAAACAACGCCAAAGCCATATAAGTCTGCTATTTCTGAACAAAGGGGATCCCAGAGAAGCTTTTACAACAATTTCTGCCATAATAGCACAAGCTGTTTGTAAATAATTTCAGTGAGAAACCTAAAATTGTGAAAAATGTAAAGTTTTTTTTTATTTGCTCGTATTTGGCAGTGAAATGGTGGCATAAAATATACCAAAATGGGCCTAGATCAATACTTGGGGTTGTTTACTACACTACACTAAAGCTAAAATTAACCCTACAAGCTCCCTAATTAACCCCTTCACTCCTGGGCATAAAAACACGTGTGGTGCGCAGCGGCATTTAGCGACCTTCTAATTACCAAAAAGCAACCCCAAAGCCATATAAGTCTGTTATTTCTGAAAAAAGGGGATCCCAGAGAAGCATTTACAACCATTTGTGCCATAATTGCAGAAGCTGTTTGTAAATAATTTCAGTGGGAAACCTAAAGTTTGTGACAAAATTTGTGAAAAAGTGAATTTTTTTTTTTTTTATCGCATTTGGCGGTGAAATGGTGGCATGGAATATACCAAATTGGGCCTAGATCAATACTTTGGGTTGTCTTCTAAAAAAAAATATATACATGTCAAGGGATATTCAGGTATTCCTGACAGATATCAGGGTTCCAATGTAACTAGCGCTAAATTTGAAAAAAAGTGGTTTGGAAATAGCAAAGTGCTACTTGTATTTATTGCCCCATAAATTGCAAAAAAAAGCAAAGAACATGTAAACATTGGGTATTTCTAAACTCAGGACAAAATTTAGAAACTATTTAGCATGGGTGTTTTTTGGTGATTGTAGATGTGTAACATATTTTGGGGGTCAAAGTTAGAAAAAGTGTGTTTTTTTCCATTTTTCCTCATATTTTATAGTTTTTTTTTTTAGTAAATTATAAGATATGATGAAAATAATGGTATCTTTAGAAAGTCCATTTAATGGCGAGAAAAACAGTATATAATATGTGTGGGTACAGTAAATGAGTAAGAGGAAAATTACAGCTAAACACAAACACTGCAGAAATGTAAAAATAGCCATTGTCATTAAGGGTAAGAAAATTGAAAAATGGTCCGGTCATTAAGGGGTTAAAATTAATGTACTAAAAGTGTTTAGAAAGGGATATGATATATGACAAGGTGTTTGACTAGGAAGGGCTGCAAAGCAAAACAAATGTCACTGGAAAGCAGCGTGACGATAGTCATTTTAAGCAGACAAATGAAGTTGCAGTGCAACTGTGTATTAATCACTCTCCCAGGAGTACAACCTACTGAGGGCAATTCCCTCGCCTGAGGGACCCCATCGAATGACCACACAGTATTGTTTCTCATCATATAGGTATCGTACACTTGTGTCTGCTGCTATGTCTGTATCTGTTTAGTCCATTTCCTGAATTGACACTGTGTTATTACTGCATATCTCCCATGCTGCAAAAAAAAAGCTGTCGCTTGTAAATGCCATAAGCCTAGCCTGTTAGTGCCAATAGGTTTGCTGGTAGAGGATCCTTCAGACCATGGTACCTTGGACAAACTTGAATATACTCAGATGGCCTAGCCGAGTCTTGTTATCATGCAGCACGTGTTTTGCTGCCAGGGAACTACCGGTGCGGCTTCTTCAAATCGTATTGATTCAGGGAAGAAGAAACCTTGATGTGATCCTGGGCTTAATCCATTTGGCCACATTTTTAACTAGCTACTCCATTTTGCTTTTAATCTATGTGTGTTTGTATTTATATTTGTATATGCTTATGTAAGTGCACATTTGTACAGTATGTTTGTGTGCACATACATATACATACACTCATACAAATACACACACACATTTTGAATTGAGAACTCACATCCAGTAGCCTTATATCAATGTCCAATCCATCCCTGGGTCCTACATGTACTGAGTCTTCCTACTGCCGCTCCATTCCTTAAGGTAGGACCTGCAGCTGTAGTTCCTACTGGGGCGCACTAGCGGAGCACTTGTTTGGAGTCTGCAGTGGACCTAGTGGAGGCTTGTCGATAAGGGCAACATTGGATCTGACCCACCTAAAAAAAAGCCCTGAAGTCCAATTAATAAAACAAATTACATTATAACAGCATGCGTTTGATTCAAAATGAAGCCTTTAAAATTCATAGTAAACCAGTCTATGCAGGGTAGTACAGGGGAGGAATGGACCAGGCTTCAAGATTTGCAGCTAACAAACGGCTAGATTACGAGTTTTGCGTTATGGTTTATAACGCTGCTTTTTCACTACCGCTGCTATTACGAGTCTTGTAGGTATAGCTGTACTGCACACCTTTTTGGCCGTAATGCAACGTAACTACCGCCTCTTTCAAAAAGTCCTTTTTCAGTGGGACTTATAGCGCCGGTATTACGTGTTTTGCCTGTCCAGCCAAAAAGTGAGTGGTACAGCCTATAACTAGAAGATCTGTACCGCCATCTGAAAGTCAGTAGTGAGTTTTACAAAGCTGTAGCATAAAACTCATAACTAAAGTGTTACAAAGTACACTAACACCAATAATTTACCTATTAACCCCTAAACCGAGGCCCTCCCGCATCGCAAACACTAAAATAAAATTATTAACCCCTAATCTGCCACTCCGGACATCGCCGCCACTATAATAAACATATTAACCCCTAAATCGCCGCACTCCCGCATCGCAAACACTTGTTAAATATTATTAACCCCTAATCTGCTGTCCCCAATGTCGCCACCACTATACTAAAGCTATTAAACCCTAAACCTAACCCTAACACCCACTAACTTTAACCTAATTAAAATAATTCAAAATAAAAATTACAATTAATATCTAAATTATTCCTATTTAAAACTAAATAAATACTTACCTGTAAAATAAAAACTAAGCTATCTACAATATTACTAATAGTTATAGTGTATCTAGCTTAGGTTTTATTTTTATTTCGCAGGTAACTTTGTATTTATTTTAATTAGGTTGATTAGTTAGTAAATAGTTATTAACTATTTACTAACTACCTAGTAAAAATAAATACAAATTTACCTGTAAAATAAAACCTAACCTGAGTTACACTAAAACCTAACATTACAATAAAATGAAATAAATTAAATTAAAAAAATATATTTATCTAAATTACAAAAAATAATAAACACTAAATTACACAAAATAAAAAATGAAATTATCAAAAATAAAAACGAATTACTCCTAATCTAATAGCCCTATCAAAAAATAGACAGCACTTTTTTATTGGTGGATGAGAGAAAAAAGAGAGGATCCGCAGTCCTCAAGAGGTGCGCTGGTGTATGATTGATCAGTTCCGGTATGCTGAATCTATGGCTGCACTCCCCAAAGGAAATCCCGATGGAATCCTGACTGCATAGACAAAATAGAAAAAGAGAGGCGCCAAAACATAAAACGGTATCGTTTGGTCTAATAAAGTGGAAAATAGATAGGAGCCCCCCTGGATGAGAGTGGATACTCACAAGATAAGCGGCACAATCAGCGTGCCTTATTCTGCAGGTCGGGACTGTTGAGAGTCGCCCGACAGACACCCCCAGGCAGATACACGTCACCACAGGACCTCCAATCCGCTGCGGGCAATATCGCTCTGTTGAAACTCCTCGGGATCAGCTGTGGCTTGCGGCGTCCGAAGTTACAGATGATAAACACAGACCTCTTCTTAATAGCGATCAGTGAGAGGGTGGATGGGCACTCAAAAATCAAGGAGCACGTAAGATAAAGATAACATTGTGGTTTATTGCAGATTAAAACAACAGGTCCTGTGGTGACGTGTATCTGCCTGGGGGTGTCTGTCGGGCAACTCTCAACAGTCCCGACCTGCAGTAAAGGCACGCTGATTGTGCCGCTTATCTTGTGAGTATCCACTCTCATCCAGGGGGGCTCCTATCTATTTTCCACTTCATTAGACCAAACGATACTGTTTTATGTTTTGGCGCCTCTCTTTTTCTATTTTGTTTATTGGTGGATGAATTTATCCACCAATCAGCAAGAACAACGCAGGTTGTTCACAAAAAATGGTCCGGCATCTAAACTTACATTCCTGCATTAATAAGAGTAAATTAGAAAGTTGTTTAAAATGCCGTGCTCTAACTAAATCAGAAAAGAAAAATTTTGGGTTCAGTGTCCCTTTATTTTAAAACACTGCAGATATACTTGACAAATTATACTTCACATATCTACACATATATAGAATCTCCAGAAACTTATGGGATCTTCAATATATTTATATTACAATCGCACTATACAAAATATGTTATTAAAATAGAATAAGTTTGTGTAGTGTGATTGTAGTAGAAATAAATCAAAGTACGTTTAGAAAGTACAATGGGTTTACGTCTAAAATTGCGGCCACACTGTAACAAACATTTTATTAATATAGAACATGTTTGGTACAGTGCAGTTGCAATATTAGAACTAAAACTAGTACAGTACAGTAAAAACTTATAGCGGCTATAAAAATGCAAAATTTAAAAAGTTGTCAATTTCAGAAAACAGATTTTACATAGTGCAATACTGAAACAACACACTTTGGTATAATGAAAAAGCCACAGCTAGTGTCTTCTAGCGGCTATTAATATCCCGTACACAAGATTGTCTTCCTTAAAAGAAAAGAACACACTTAAACCACAACAATCAAGATGGTCAGTAACGTGGATATACACAGGCGTAACTAGAAACCACAGGGCCCAGGTGTAAGAATCTAAGAAGGGCAACCCCACCCTTGGGGGCCCAGTCGCAATTGCGACCTCTGCACCCCCTGTAGTTTCGCCCCTGGATATACAAGAGTTTATGTTATTGCTTTCTTTATATGTTATTGCGGATATTAATGTTCTTAACTGGTTTATGAACAAAGCAAACTTCCACAGCTTAACTGACAACGCTCTGCACCGATTTGTTTGCTAAGCCGCCCATACTTTACCAAATAATGTTTACGAATAAACCATCAAGTGACAACTCCCACATTGACCATAATATCACACAATGTGAAAGGGCTAAATAGTCTGCATAAATGCAGAATGGCCATAACGACCTGTCCTAAAGAAACAGAAAGAAAATGGGTTTCTTTAAGAGACACATTTAAAAAAAACTAAAGAACCCAAATATATTGACCAAAAATATTCCATCCGCATCTACAGTTCCTACCCAACAAACAAAAAACACAGGGGCCTCAATTGCAATCTATAGGCTGTAGGTTTTTCTGCTCTTTGTCTGTCCAAAAAGGATACTACTTTTCACTTGAACACGATTACAATAGTGAGTTTTTGGCATTCACAAAAACATTTTTGGATCATCAATAAAAATTCTATTTCTCCTAAACCCAATGTGACCAGAGCATTGACGGCTTTTGAATGGATTTGTATAAATCCTGGGATCAAAAAAGCACATCTTTCACTAACATATAAACAGCTTAAAGGGTCCTTTCCGGACCAACGTCCTAATTTTACAAGGAAGTGGAGCATAGAATTAATACAGAATGTTAATGATGATGACTGGAAGCTCTGCTTCAAAGCATGTCACTCAGCCTCTAGCTCCCTGTTCATATCTGAGCTGAATTATAAAATACTTGCACAATGGTACCTGACACCACAGCGCCTCAGATATATTTACCCAACCGCTTCTTCCGCTTGCTGGAGGCGTTGTGGAGGGATATGCAATATGCTACACATCTGGTGGGATTGTCCTCTCCTTGTGGGATTTTGGACGCTGGTAGAGCGCAGCATTACAAAAATAATAGGCTCACACATTCCCCTCAACCCGAGATTAACTCTACTGAATCTTATCCCACCATTTAACTGTATATATTGTACTAAATTGCTCCAATTAATGTTGGCTTGTGCAAAGAGACTAATACCTAGGTTGTGGAAGACCCAAATGATTCCTACCCACACACAGTGGATATCTGAGGTTGGGCATATCCTAAATCTCGAAAAACAAAATTTTTATCTTTTGGGGAAAAAAGATTTTATTACGAATGTGCTCTTTATTTGGGAACAAGGCCTTTTTGGCTTAGACCGGGCTATCTTACAGTGACTGAGCACTGATGGGAACGAGTGTTCACCGACCTATATGGAACTGTTGATATCCCGCTTTTCATTTGGTTATGGGGATGAGGGAGTAGGACTACACAAACATATTTTCCCTTCCCTTTCCTACCCCCCTTACTTTACTTTTCTTCTTGTCTTTTTTCTAATCTGCAATGAGACTAGCGGACAATACTACGAGGAACTTGATACGTCTTAAAATTGTTAAAATAATTGGGATAGCTTACATGTGCATATTAACATATTGTTTTATTTCTTAATATTGCGTTATTTTTGTTACCAGCTATGTATTTTGTTTTGATTGTAATGCTTCGAAATATTGAAAACCCAATAAAAATTTATTGAATCAAAAAAAAAAAATTCTATTTCTCCTATGGGGCTAAAAAGTTATTGGGGATGACAATCCATTTTTTGAGTCACATTTCAATACCTTTTTGAATTAATATAGAACATGTTTGTTACAGCACAGTCACAATATTATAAGTAAAACACTTTGAGAACAGTGAGAACTTTTGGATTATGGGGTAAATTTATTAAAGTCTGGCGGACATGATAGCGTATCATGTCCACCCCACATCGCTGAATGCGGACAGCATGCACTGTCCGTATTTAGCATTGCACAAGCAGTTCTAGTGAACTGCTTGTGCAATACCGCCCCCTGCAGATTTGCAGTCAATTGGCGGCTAGCAGGGGGTGTCAATCAGCCCGATCGTATAGGATCGTGCAGATTGCTGTAGGCAGCCTCAGAGGTGATGTATGAGTTAAGGAGCATCGGTCTATAGACCGCTGCTTCTTTACTCCTGTTTCCGGCTAGCCTAAAGGCTCGCGCGAAACAGGATGAATTGGCCCAATTTTGGCAAATAATAAATTGACCACCATGAGTGTATCACTATTTTGCGCTCCCCCCTACGCATTATCATTGCAAGATGGAGGCTTTTTGTACCCGTCAGTTTGCACTAGTATTATAAGTTGAAAGTAAAAAGTTAGCATTTGTCTGGTTTTCGTAACTTAGAATATCGCGAACGTGTTAACGTATTCCCCCATAGACTTCAATGTATGGCAAAAACTGCAAAAAAAACACCCATACTCGCACGCTAACCCAACCATGTTTATTCAAGTGCACTAAACCTGATACCAGGTGGGAGGCTGATCTCTACACTAAAGCTAAAATTAACCCTTCAAGCTCCCTACAAGCTACCTAATTAACCCTTTCACTGCTGGGCATAATACAAGTGTGGTGCGCAGCGGCATTTAGCAGCCTTCTAATTACTAAAAAGCAATGCCACAGCCATAAATGTCTGCTATTTCTGAACAAAGGGGATCCCAAAAAAAGCATTTACAACCATGTGTGCCATAATTGCACAAGTTGTTTGAAAATAATTTCAGTGAGAAACCTAAAGTTTGTGAAAAAGTGAACGATTTTTTTTTTATTTGATCACATTTGGCGGTGAAATGGTGGCATGAAATATACCAGAATGGGCCTAGATCAATACTTTGGGTTGTCTACTAAAATAAAATAGATACATGTCAAGGGATATTCAGGGATTCCTGACAGATATCAGTGTTCCAATGTAACTAGCGCTATTTTGGAAAAAAATGGTTTGAAAATAGCAAAGTGCTACTTGTACTTATTGCCCTATAACTTGCAAAAAAAGCAAAGAACATGTAAACATTGGATATTTCTAAACTCAGGGCAAACTTTAGAAACTATTTAGCATGGGTTTTTTGGGAGGTTGTAGATGTGTTTTTTTCCTTTTTTTATATTTTTTAATGGTAAATTATAAGATATGATGAAAATAATGGAATCTTTAGAAAGTCCATCTAATGGCGAGAAAAGCAGTATATAATATGTGTGGCTACAGTAAATGAGTAAGAGGAAAATTACAGCTAAACACAAACACAGCAGAAATGTAAAAATAGAAATTGAAAAATGGCGTTGTCCTTAAGGGGATATATATATATATATATATATATATATATATATATATATATATATATATATATATATATATATATATATATATATATATGTGTGTGTGTAGGCGTATTTTTTTTTTTATTATTATCGGTTATTTGTAGAGCGCCAACAGATTCCGCAGCGCTATAAACAAAGGGGGAGTACAACAAAACAATTATAGGGTAGAGGGCCCTGCCAAGAGTTGCACTGTTGTAGTCAGCTCTTAAGAAGGTGATCCACAAACAGCTGGACTATTAGGCTTACATGCTAAGAGGGTTCAGGGGATTGCAGTGGAGGAGAGGAACTGGTATTAGGAAAGGTTAGCATAGGTTGTATGCGTCCCTGAACAGTAGAGTCTTTAGGGAGCACTTGAAGCTTTTAAAACTAGAAGAGAGTCTTGTGGAGCGAGGCAGAGAGTTCCACAAGATGGGAGCCAGTCTGGAAAAGTCCTGTAAACGGGAGTGTGATGAGGTGACAAGAGAGGAGGAGAGTAGGAGGTCATGAGCAGAGCGAAGGTGACGGGAGGGAGAGTATCTGGAGACAAGGTCTGAGATGTAGGGGGGAGCAGTGCAGTTGAGGGCTTTGTATGTCAGAGTGAGAGTTTTGTGTTTGATCCTGGAGGCAAGAGGAAGCCAGTGAAGGGATTGGCAGAGAGGCACAGCAGATGAAGAGCGACGTGTAAGGAAGATGAGTCTGGCAGAGGCATTCATTATGGATTGTAAAGGAGCTAGGCGGCAGGTGGGGAGACCAGAGAGGACAGAGTTGCAGTAATCAAGGCGGGAAAGAATGAGAGAGTGGATTAAAATCTTAGTTGTGTCTTGTGTAAGGAAGTGTGTAATTTTAGAGATGTTTTTAAGGTGAAACGGCAGGCTTTAGCCAATGACTGAATGTGAGGAGTGAAGGAAAGATCTGAGTCGAATGTGACCCCGAGACATCGGGCGTGCGGGGTAGGGGTAATGATGGAGTTGTCGACAGTTATAGAGATATTGGGGGTGGAGATTTTGGAAGAAGGGGGGAAAATGAGGAGCTCAGTTTTGGTTTGGAGAGATTTAGCTTGAGGTAGTGAGAGGACATCCAGGAAGAGATGTGAGAAAGACAGTTAGTGACACAGGTTAGCAAGGAAGAAGATAGTTCTGGTGCAGAGAAGTAGATTTGGGTGTCATCGGCATACAAATGATATTGGAAACCGTGGGACTTTATTAGGGAACCTAGTGATGACGTATAGATTGAGAAGAGAAGGGGACCGAGGACGGAGCCTTGCGGTACTCCGTCAGAAAGTGATGACGGGGCAGAGGAGGCCCCAGAGAAGGCTACACTGAAGGTACGATTTGACAGATAGGAAGAGAGCCACGAAAGGGCTGTGTCACAGATGCCGAAGGATTGGAGGGTTTGGAGCAGAAGAGGGTGGTCGACAGTGTCAAAGGCTGCGGACAGATCAAGGAGGAAAAGCAGAGAGAAGTGGCCTTTTGATTTAGCTGTGAGTAGGTCGTTGGTGACCTTAACAATAGCTGTCTCTGTGGAGTGATAGGGACGAAATCCAGATTGCAGCAGGTCAAGGAGGAAGTTTAACGTAAGGAAATGGGATAGGCGTGCATGTACTAGTTTTTCGAGAAGCTTTGAAGCAAGAGGGAGGAGGGAAATTGGGCGGTAGTTGGATGGGGAGGTAGGATCAAGGGAAGGTTTTTTGAGGATAGGTGTGACCAGCGCATGTTTCATCGATGAGGGAAATGTACCAGTGCTGAGGGAGAGGTTGAAAATGTGTGTTAGTATAGGGGTAAGGGTAGCAGAGAGAGAGGGGAACAGCTGTGAGGGGATAGGGTCAAGGGGACAGGTAGTGAGGTGAGAGCGTAGTATAAGTGCTGAGACTTCATCCTCAGTAACAGGGGAGAATGAACTAAGTTTCAGGTTATGAGGGTTGTGGTTGAGTGAGAGTATTTGAGGGGGGGAGAGAATGGAATTGTGTTGAGAGCTGATATCATGTCTGATGGAGTCAATTTTGTTAATGAAGTGACTGGCAAAGTCTTGGGCTGACAGAGAAGTTGTATTAGGAAGTGGGGGAGGGCGGAGGAGAGTATTGAAAGTGGAGAACAGATGTTTTGGGTTTGAAGAAAGATTAGAGATAAGAGTAGAGAAGTAGTGTTGCTTGTGGAGAGTAAGGGCAGAGTAGTAGGAGTTCAAGATGAATTTGTAATGAAGAAAATCAGCTAAACTCCGTGATTTTCTCCAATGCCGTTCAGCAGTACGGGAACATCTGCGTAGGTACCGTGTTAGAGGAGTATGCCAGGGCTGGGGTTGAGTGTGTGATTTCCTAGCAGTGGTAAGAGGGGTGAAATTGTCAAGGACGGATATAAGGGTGGAATTATAGTGGCAGATAGATTGTTCAGGGCAGGAAAACGTGGGGAAGGATGAGAGGAGCGGTTGAAGGGAATTAGCAAGTTGTTGCTGATCCAAAGACCTAATGTTTCTGTGAAGTTTGGTGTGAGGAGTAGAAGGTTGGAGAGTTGTAGGAAGGGATGCTTTGTTGCAGGTAAGGAGATGGTGGTCAGACAGAGGAAAAGGGGAGTTTGAGAAGTTTGAGAGAGTGCATCGATAGCTGAAGATCAGGTCAAGGGAGTGACCGTCTTTGTGAGTGGGAGAATCAGTCCATTGTGACAGTCCGAAAGAGGAAGTGAGTTGCAGATGTTGTTTAGCAGATGAGGCAGTGGGATTGTTAAGGGAGATGTTGAAGTCGCCAAGAATGAGGGCAGGGGTGTCTGAGGAAAGGAAGTAGGGTAGCCAGGCAGCCAAGTGATCTAGAAATTGAGTAGCGGAGCCAGGGGGTCGGTATATGACTGCAACACGTACAGAGAGAGGGGAGAATAAGCGAATCATGTGGGTTTCGAATGAGGGAAAAGTGAGGGAAGAGATAGGGTGTATTTGTTGAATATATATATATAAATATCTATTTTAAAATACTTAGAACATATTCCCTATGTGAAATACATTGGAATGTGAAATATTTACAGTACATACACAGTTAAACACTTTATTAAACATGGATATTGCATAAATGATTTTTCATGTTTCAGTTACTTGACTGCAAAGGGTTCTATTGCACTTATATATGTCTATATATGTATTTATGTGTTTATATTTGTATATATGTCTGTAAATATATATACATAAATAAATACATAAATACATATACTTGCGCACAAGAGATAGCGTGCCACTCATAATCTAGCCCTAATATCAGCAATAAAATAGAATATTAAAAAAAATCTTAAATTAAAAAAAAAAAAAATAGGTTTTACACAGTACAAAAAAAAAAAGTGTTTTGGTGAAACTAGAAAGCCACGGCTACTGTCTTCCATGAAATATTAATATCCCGAGTAAGAAATCTTCCTAAAAAAAGGAAAAAACACACCAAAACTTAAAACACTATCGGCTAGATTACGAGTTCTGCGTTAGCCTTAAAAAGCAGCATTGAGAGGTCCCAACGCTGCTTTTTAACGCCCGCTAGTATTACGAGTCAGGCAGGTACAGGTGTACCGCTCACTTTTCTTCCGCGACTTTTGGCTACCGCAAATCCCCTTACGTCAATTGCGTATCCTATCTTTTTAATGGGATTTGTCTAATGCTGGTATTACAAGTCTTGGAAGAAGTGAGCGGTACAGCCTCTACCTCCAAGACTCCTACCGCATATAAAAGTCAGTAGTTAAGAGTTTTATGGGCTAACGCCGGAACATTAAGCTCTTAACTAATGTTCTACAAAGTACACTAACACCCATAAACTACCTATGAACCCCTAAACCGAGGCCCCCCCACATCACAAACACTATAATAAAATGATTTAACCCCTAATCTGCGACCGGACATCGCCGCTACCTACATTAAACCTCTGAACCCCTAATCTGCTGCCCCTAACATCGCCGACACCTACATTATATTTATTAACCCCTAATCTGCCCCCCCCCAACGGCGCCGCAACCTAACTACACTTATTAACCCCTAATCTGCCGACCGGACATCGCCGCCACTATAATAAATGTATCAACCCCTAAACCGCCGAACTCCCGCCTCACCCCTAATCTGCCCCCCACCTACAATTATTAACCCCTAATCTGACGACCCCAACGTCGCCGCTACTATAATAAAGTTATTAACCCCTAAACCTAAGTCTAACCCTAACACCCCCCTAAGTTAAATCTATTTTTAATAAATCTAAATAAAAATACTAGAATTAAATAAATTATTCCTATTTAAAACTAAATACTTACCTATAAAATAAACCCTAATATAGCTACAATATAACTAATAGTTACATGGTAGCTATTTTAGGATTTATATTTATTTTACAGACAACTTTGTATTTATTTTAACTAGGTACAATAATTACAAAATTACCTGTAAAATAAATCGTAACCTAAGTTACAAATACACCTAACACTACACTATCAATAAATTAATTAAATAAACTAACTACAATTATCTAAACTAAAATACAATTAAATAAACTAAACTATAGTACAAAAAAAACACTAAATTACAAAAAATTAAAAAAAATTACAAGAATTTTAATCTAATTACACCCTATCTAAGCCCCCTAATAAAATAAAAAAGCCCCCCAAAATAATAAAATTCCCTACCCTATACTAAATTACAAAAGTAATCAGCTCTTTTACCAGCCCTTAAAAGGGCTTTTTTTGCGGGGCATTGCCCCAAAGTAATCAGCTCTTTTACCTGTAAAAAAAATACAAGACCCCCCAACATTAAAACCCACCACCCACACACCCCTACTCTAAAACCCACCCGATCCCCCCTTAAAAAACCTAACACTACCCCCCTGAAGATCACCCTACCTTGAGCTGTGTTCACCCAGCCGGGCACCGATGGGCCAGAAGAGGACATCCGGACCGGCAGAAGTCTTCATCCTATCTGGGCAGAAGAGGACATCCGGACCGGCAGACATCTTCATCCAGGCGGCATCTTCGATCTTCATCCTTCCGGAGCGGAGCAGAGCCATCTTCTATCCAGCCAACGCAGAGCCATCCTCTTCTTCCGATGTCCTAATGCAGAATGAAGGTTCCTTTAAATGACATATTCCAAGATGGCATCCCTCGAATTCTGATTGGCTGATAGGATTCTATCAGCCAATCGGAATTAAGGTAGGAAAAATCCGATTGGTTGATGCTATCAGCCAATCGGATTGAAGTTCAATCGGATTGGCTGATTGGATGAGCCAATAGAATTTACCTCGCATTCTATTGGCTCATCCAATCAGATTGAACTTCAATCCGATTGGCTGATTAAATCAACCAATCAGATTTTTCCTACTTTAATTCTGATTGGCTGATAGAATCCTATCAGCCAATCGGAATTCGAGGGACACCATCTTGGATGACGTCATTTAAAGGAACCTTCATTCTGCTTTAGGACATCGGAAGAAGAGGATGGCTCCGCGTCGGCTGGATAGAAGATGGCTCCGCTCCGGAAGGATGAAGATAGAAGATGCCGCCTGGATGAAGATGTCTGCCGGTCCGGATGTCCTCTTCTGCCCAGATAGGAAGAAGACTTCTGCCGGTCCGGATGTCCTCTTCTGGCCCATCGGTGCCCAGCTGGGTGAACACGGCTCAAGGTAGGGTGATCTTCAGGGGGGTAGTGTTAGTTTTTTTTAAGGGGGGATCGGGTGGATTTTAGAGTAGGGGTGTGTGGGTGGTGGGTTTTAATTTTGGGGGTGGTCTTGTATTTTTTTTTACAGGTAAAATAGCTGATTACTTTGGTGCAATGCCCTGCAAAAAGCCCTTTTAAGGGCTGGTAAAAGAGCTGATTACTTTTGTAATTTAGTATAGGGTAGGGAATTTTATTATTTTGGGGGGCTTTTTTTATTTTATTAGGGTCTTAGATTAGGTGTAATTAGATTAAAATTCTTGTGATATTTTTTTATATTTTGTAATTTAGTGTTTGGTTTTTTTTGTACTATAGTTTAGTTTATTTAACTGTATTTTATTTTAGATAATTGTAGTTTATTTAATTAATTTATTGATAGTGTAGTGTAGGTGTATTTGTAACTTAGGTTAGGATTTATTTTACTGGTCATTTTGTAATTATTTTAACTAGGTAGCTATTAAATAGTTATTAACTATTTAATAGCAATTGTACCTAGTTAAAATAAATACAAAGTTGCCTGTAAAATAAATATAAATCCTAAAATAGCTACCATGTAACTATTAGTTATATTGTAGCTATATTAGGGTTTATTTTATAGGTAAATATTTAGTTTTAAATAGGAATAATTTATTTAATTCTAGTAATTTTATTTAGATTTATTAAAAATAGATTTAACTTAGGGGGGTGTTAGGGTTAGACTTAGGTTTAGGGGTTAATAACTTTATTATAGTAGTGGCGACGTTGGGGTCGTCAGATTAGGGGTTAATAATTGTAGGTAGGTGGCAGCGACGTTGGGGGGGGCAGATTAGGGGTTAATACAATTTATTATAGTGTTTGCGAGGCGGGAGTTCGGTGGTTTAGGGGTTAATACATTTATTATAGTGACGGCGATGTCCGGTCGGCAGATTAGGGGTTAAAAAGTGTAGGTAGGTTGTGGCGACATTGGGGGGCAGATTAGGGGTTAATAAATATAATGTAGGTGTCGGCGATGTTAGGGGCAGCAGATTAGGGGTTCAGAGGTATAATGTAGGTGGCGGCGGTGTCCGGAGCGGCAGATTAGGGTTTAATAGTATAATGCAGGTGGCGACGATGTTGGAGCGGCAGATTAGAGGTTAATAAGTGTAAGGTCAGGGGTGTTTAGACTCAGGGTTCATGTTAGGATGTTAGGTGCAGACATAACTTTTCTTTCCCAATAGGAATCAATGGGGCTGCGTTAGGAGCTGGACGCTGCTTTTTTGCAGGTGTTAGTTTTTTTTTCAGCCAGCTCAGCCCTATTGTTTCCTATGGGGAAATCGTGCACAAGCATGTTTTTCCAGCTTACCGCTACCGTAAGCAACGCTGGTATTACAGGTAGAAGTGGAGCTAAATTTGCTCAACGCTTACTTTTCTGAGGCTAACGCAGCCATTCAGAAAACTTGTAATACCAGCGTTGGCTTAAGTGAGCACTGGAAAAAAAAGGCTTGTTAGCCCCGCAAGTTTTTACCAACAAAACTCGTAATCTAGGCAATTGTTTTTTTTTTTTAAATCACGACACTATACATATAGCTTTATACAATATAAAGTGAGCACTGGAAAAAAAGGCTTGTTAGCCCCGCAAGTTTTTACCAACAAAACTCGTAATCTAGGCAATTGTTGTTTTTGTTTAAATCACGACACTATACATATAGCTTTATACAATATAATACTTATAAATAAAACATTGTATACACCTGTATAATATAAACAAATTCACACATCTCCTATAGGTGCAATAGTAAGGTAGTTTTTTTTTTTTTTTAAACTTTATTAACAAAGTAGATTGCAGACATAATTTATATATAGGTCGTGTTCCATGGGAGTTTTATGGGTGTTTCATGGGAGTGACCTGTATTTTAATGGGGAACTATTGCTCTGAGTTTCTCATTTTAAGAAGGAGCATCCTTCATCTTATATACACCGTTTCAGCCACATCAGTCTTTTTGGTAATGAGATTTTCAATTGTAAGAAATCTACTGAATACACAGTGAAACTTATTTACATATGTATTATTTGATCTTAAACTACACAGAAACCATTTTTTGTGTGTTGTGTAAACATACTTTGAATACATTCCCCCCCCCCCCACCCCCAAGATCGCCAGAGCCACAGATTGCAAGACTGTCAAGACCAAAAAGGCAATTTCTCGTTGGCCTGACAAATTCTTTTATCAGCAGGCCCTTAGACTCAAATATTAAAATTAAAAATGCACCATTTTTAGATGTTGAGGTCCTCAAGTGACTATAGAAGTATGCCCATCATGCCAAGATACATTTGGCATTCATATGGTTAATCAGTGTTGAGGATGGATTTGGATTACAATAGGTTAATGTAACACATGTATATGAGTATTTCCCTTCCACAGTAGACAATTGTTACAGGAATAGACCTTTACTGTAACCTTACAAGGTTTAATAGACTATTTTACCAGTCAGTTTTGACTGACTTAACAGTTTCTATTTTGAAAACAGGTGCTTAACACATGAAGAGGCCTTTTCAGGAGCTTTTCTGCTGAAAAGTAATTTGCGGCTGCAAGCTTTTAACAAACAATACAATATTGCTTTGTGATCAACTTTAAAAACTCAACAACCATTTGATCAGAAAAAAAAACATTTTGGGAGCAAACTTCTGATAGATTGTGATCGACCCTAGGGTTCAATCCATATAAGCAACAAAGTACCTCATCTGACCAAAAAGATGGAGCGGATCAAGGGGATGCTACCTGGGGTTATACAGAATGTTAAATGGCAAACAGGTCACATTGATCAATATCTATGCTCCCAAATATAAAAAGCATTCCTTTTTTAAATATGTCAAGAGTTAGTCAAGTGAATTGGCCAAAGGGATCCTTATAATGGTAAGGGATTTAATTCTTCTTTGAAAGCTAAACTTAGGTAGGTTCATAAACTGAACTCTACGCTATTGAAACCACCTCTTATCTCGGTGCATTTTGACAGTTTTTTAGAGTTAGACAGTGCTAGTTCATGTGTACCATATAAATAAAAGTGTGCTCACTCCCATGGAGTTATTTATGAGTCAGCACTGAGTGGCTAAAATGCAAGTCTATCAAAAGAGTGGACATAAGGGGGCAGTCTGCAGAGGCTTAGGTACAAGGTAATTACAGAGGTAAAAAGCTTATAAATATTATAGCATTGGTTATGCAAAAATGGGGAATGGGTAATAAAGAGATTATCTATCTTTTTAAACAATAACATTTTTCAGGTAGACTGTCCCTTTAAGTTCATTGTGGACCTCATTTAAAACTCTCAAACTCCATGTCTCTTGTAGATGTGTTAAGACAGACACCAAGGACTACACTCTCTTCTCCTTTCCATCCCAACTCCATTCTAGAACTGATTATATTATGTTATACCACTCAGCCCTCTACTTGATCTGATTAAGGTTAGAGTTCATAAACAAAAGAGAGACAGAAAAGAATTCTCCCTTTTACTTGCAAACCGTCTAGACCTTGCCCATTAATTGAACCCAACAGACAAAATGCAGATAGAGATAAAATAAGCACAGTGCTGTCACTTTAAGTCCAACAACAATAAGCCCTTCTACTGCATCAAATATTTTATACTGATAGCAATAGCTTGGGTAGACTTCTGGCTAGAATTCTCAAATGTAAACAGGTCAAAACTACACACAGGTCCTCTAGAACCCACTTAAGAGAAATGTAGAGAACACCCCATAAATAGCAGAAGCCTATATTCCTATACATTTATATTCCAAACTGTATAACTTTGCATCCCATCCTGGGATCCCAGCCCAGTAAGTGGCCTGTAGGAGATACTTACAATCAGCTTAAGCGCCCACTCTCACATCCAAGATATTTGAAGTTGAAATTGCTATGAAATCATTAAAGCCAAAGAAATGCACAGGCCCCAATAGTTTTGGGAGCAAATGTTACAGATTATTCCAACAGCACTTAATCCCCCTATTGCTGTTCTTTTTCTCCCAAATAGAGGGTACATATATCTGTGATGCCTAAACCTGAGAAACACCCGAACACTAAACGTTGACCTAAAACCATATGCCAAGAATCAATCAACTCAATCAATATCCCCCAAAACTTATCCATCCAGATCAGGTTGGATTTGTACTGTAGAGAGGAGAAGGACAATACGACAAAAGTACTCAAATTAATTGAATAAGCAAAATTACAATCCATATTTCTTCAACAGATTTGTGTCCAATCATGTGGAGTGAATGTTCTTCAAGCTCTCACTACAACATTGTGGATTTTTTGAGTTATTGATCAACAAAATATTCTCTCTATTCTAGCCCCTCGGCAAAAATTAAAGTAAATGGAATCATTTCTTAGCCATTTCTCATCAAAAATTGTACACAGCAAGGCTGCCCCATTTCTCCTTTGCTTTCCATATTGTCAATAGAAATCTTGGCTCAAAGTTGAGCTCTACAGAAGAGGGGAAGAGGACAAGGTTTAATCAGCAGCAACTTTTATAAATTGGCCATTTTGTGCTGATGATATTTTTCTAACATTGACATCCCCGCCCGTCTTTTTTTGCATTAAACAAAAAAAAACTTTTTCATTATGGTCTAGTTTTAAATGTCTTAGTAATCCTAAACAAATCCTAAATTCTCCCTCTCCATTTAACATAAACAGAAATAGCCTAACTTAAAGGGCCACGATACCCAAATGTTGAAACACTTGAAAGTGATGCAGCATAGCTGTAAAAAGCTGACTAGAAAATATCACCTGAACATCTCTATGTAAAAAAGAAAGATATTTTACCTCAAAATGTCCTAAGTATTCACATCCCATTGTGAAGGGCTTTAAGCAGCAAATCAGTATGTCTGTCCCGGGACCGGCAAGTGAGTGAGCCTCATGCACACTCATGTTATTTCCATATTCAGTTTAAGGAATTTTACTATGAAATCTCATGAGAGTTAAAGGGATAGTCTACACCAGAATATTTATTGTTTTAAAAGATAGATAATCCCTTTATTGCCCATCCCCTAGTTTTCAATAACCAACACAGTTTTATTAATATACTTTTTACGTCTGTGATTATCTTGTATCTAAGCCTCTGCAAACTGCCCCTTATTTCAGTTCTATTGACAGACTTGCATTTTAGCCAATCAGTGCGGGCTCCTAGGAACTCCACGTGCATGAGCACAGTGCCATCTATATGAAACACATGAACTACACCCTCTAGTGGTGAAAAAATGTCAAACTGCCCTGAGCTAAGAGGAGGCCTTCAAGGGCATAGAAATTAGCATATGAACCTCCTAGATTTAGCTTTCAACTAAGAATACCAAGAGAACAAAGCAAAATTGGTGATAGAAGTAAATTGAAAAATTGTTTAAAATTACATGCCCTATCTGAATCATGAAAGTTTTTTTTTAGACTAGAGTGTCCCTTTAAGTGAATCTCATGAGATCACAGTTAAAGACTTCATGACCTCAGCCGTATTGATGCTGATTGGCTGCAGTTTATTTATTTTTTTTTTACCTGCAGCTGGACAGCAGCTGAAGTATAACTTTTTACACAGAACTTACTCTGGTGAGCTGAGGAAATTGTTAGGTAAAATATTTTCCTTTTTTACATAGAGATGCTCAGGTGATATTTTCCTGTCAACCTTTTACAGTTATACTGCATCAGTTTCAAGTTATTTAGCATATGAGTATTATGTCCCTTTAAGTATATTTTCCCGTTTAAAGTCAACCTAACTGCTAAAATATTGAGTAATTAAAGTGACATTAAACCCCAAAATTTTCTTTCATGAATCAGATAGATAATAACATTTTAAACAACATTCCAATTTACTTCTGTTATCTAATTTGCTTGATTCTTTAGATATCATTTGTTGAAGAAATAGCAATGGACATGGCTGAGCCAATCACATATGCCATCTATGTGCAGCCACCAATCAGCAGCTACTGAGCATATCTATATATGCTTTTCACCAAAGGATATCAAGAGAATTAAACAAATTAGATAATAGAAGTCAATTAGAAAGTTGTTTAAAATTGCATGCTCTTTCTAAATCATGAAAAAAAATTGTGGGTTTTTCATGTCCCTTTAACTTGTCGTCAATTAGAACCATGCTGTTTCAAGCTAATTATGAATCCCCTTTCTTGTCAATATGACATTCTATAAACAAATGGTCAAACAAACACATATCATAGATAGGGAGAATCCACTCAGTCATACGGTCAGAATAACAATAGTTTATGGCTCCATTTAGCACTCTTTGTAAAAAACAATATGTGGGGTGCTCCTCACGTGAGGCACGCACACGCATTAGAGAGCACCTGAATAATATTGACAAAGAAAGGGATGTGTCTGATTTGGTGCATCATTTCATCTATGAGCACAACAAGTCAGTCAATAGCTTTAAATGGCAAGTAATAGAGAGAATCTCTCCAACTCCAAGAGGGGGTGACAGAATGCAACAACTCTTATATAAAAAAGCATTCTGGATCTTTACCCTCCAGACTAGACGTCCTAAAGGTTTCAATGTAGCTGGGGACATTATTAACTTTTGGAAATAGTATACACTAAGATAAAGGGTTTTAGTGACAAGATAATAAACAACTGATACATAGGTATACATGTATACAGAAAAAATGTAAGACTATTAGGAGGGTTTAATCTAATGATAGTGAGTGTCTGTAACACCTAGTAAGATACATATTCTTGTTGTACCGTTTTATTAGGTGAAGTGTGAGAGAGAGTTTAAATTAATGTAGTATCTTGGTTAATCTATCACTCTATATTCTTCATCACTGATGTTCCTATTGTCTAGACCAGAGCTTTCCAAACTTTTCATCTTGGTGACACACTTTTTAGACCTACATCATTTCGTGACACAGTAAATCAGTTGTACTAGCAAAAAGGAGGTTAAACTAACTTGTTTTAAGAGATATGGACACATACATAAATGATATAATAATTAAATGTATTTACAAGTAACAGTATGTGCAAGAATTAAAAAGTTTAATAACACCAATAGCTACTTACTATTTTAATGGGATGTATGAGGTTGATGGTATGAACACAATTTCTGAATATTTGGTGGAATATTAGATAAAGACACTCACATTTCATTATCAAGCATTTTTAAGCTTCCACTTCCTATCCATATATCAAGAGCAGGAGCAGCAATGCACTACTTTGAGTTAGCTGCAAAAAACCCCACTGACTTCTGACTTCAGCTCAGCGTTTAAGCTGCCACCCTCAGAGCTCGGTGAATCCGATTGACTACTGCCCACGCTGCAAACACACTGCTGTCCCACTCACTGACTACACATGCAGTCACGAGCCAATTAAGGAGACTACACATGCAGTCAGGAGCCAATGTGCCGCCAAAGCCGCCAATTGGAATAGTTTCAGTTCCCACTGAGCTGCGCTAATAGGTTGAGATGATCTGTGACTCCCTAGGTATCAATCACGTGTCAACCATGTGATATGTGTAGCAGGCAGGCAGAAAGTCAGAAACCCCAAAAAAAGTTTTACAAAAATTAAATTTAAAAAAAGTTGTGCTGAAGCAGGGACACACCTACACACTGCTGCCGACACACAAATGTGTCCCGACACACAGTTTGGAAAGCACTGGTCTAGACTATATCTTCTGGGATGTATATATTAACTAGATCATAATATGTGGGTTGTGCATTCTTCATCACTGATGTTCCCTATATTCAGATGGAGCCATGCAGTATGTCTAAGTGGACTTTAAATTCAAAATTGGTTATAAACTTGAAATACCAATAAATAAAGATTAAAACTTATTTTCTTTTTGATGTAACGAAAAAACTTTATAAATAGAAAATAAGAGATAAGAGTTAATGATTGAGGAAAAGAAATTCAATTTGGAAACTATCTTTTTAACTAATGCTGGCTAAATAGTTTGCTAGTTAATATATGTTCAAGTTAATACAGAGCCAAAATAACAATAAGGACTGATAAGATAGATAATATTTTCTAGCGTGTCCCGATATTCATTTGTAGAAAAATGCACTATCATACTGTTTTAAATGTTGAAATAGATCTTCCGTTAATTAGTCTGTTAGTACTGACCAATTGCGCTGTGACTGCCAGCTGTTTATCCTTGAGTCTCATTAAAATGGTTTTTAAGGCAGAACACCGGCTACATATTGAGATCTATGATTAAGGCTAAGTTTCCCAGCCGAAACGCGTAAGACCGACTGGTAGCCGATGGTCACAGCGCAATTACTAGCTTTTTATATTAATCATTTTACTACCCTCATTTATTTTTCTGTTTTTCACTGTGTTGGATTCTAACTGATTGGAGACTTTCATTAAACTCACCCCTTGTTTGAAGCCAGAGTTCGCTGGATTTCTTTTGTGGATTATTGGCTCCATTTTAGTACCAGGTTTCCATTGAAATCTTTTGCACATTGTATGCAGTTGCTCTTTTTGTGTAGGTGTAAGTTAACGTTTTGTTAAAGGGATAGTCTAGTCAAAATTAAACTTTCATGATTCAGATAGAGCAGACAATTTTAAGCAACTTTCTAATTTACTCCTATTGTTCTTCATTGTCTTGGTATCTTAAAGGGACAGTACACTGTAAAATTGTTTTGATATTAATGTATTTTCAATGACTTGTTATATCAGCTGCTGAGTATAAAATGTATGAGAATTTGCATTTTCGGGTTTATTTGTGTATATGAAGTAGCTGGTTTTGTGCTTTTAAACCACAGCCTATTACAATGGGTTGAGCTTCAGGTAATATCAGATCTCATTATGTTATCACTTTGTGTACACACATTTGCTTCCTTATCTTATATTTGTCTGTAAAACTAAAGCTCAATACTTAGAGAGAACAATGGGAAATTATAATTTTATTACTTAACTATCCTGCACCCCACTGGTAGTGTAATTTTTTCTGCTGGCTGTGTTTACTTAGGCTATTCAATAGAATATACTCCAGTATAGAAACTTTCAGTATAAGTTGGGATACCACAATCTAAATCAGCTATTTCAAATGCCAAAATAGGGAATGATGGAAAAGAGGCCTCAAAAATATTATTTTTCCTCATTTACACCTACTTGAGCATGCCCTTTGGCGCAACACTATTAATTAAAGTGATGGTAAACTTTCCCCTTAAGATCCGGAATGTTAGTGATATTTTAGATGGCGTTTAATTCATAAGTTGTAATGAAGATGCACTATAACTTTTTAATACAGATATGAAATTCAAAATAACCCGCACTCCGCCGCCCACTTCAAAAGTAAATTTTTCTGTGACCTAAAAATTTGAATTGTTGTCCAATCAGTGCTCTCCCCTTATGGAACTTTTGTAGCTAGATTTTGTAGCTAGAACGCTGAATAGAGAACAATTCAAACCATTAGTTCACAGAAAATTTGACTTTTGAAGTGGGCGGTGGAGCTCAGGAAATTTGAATTTCATATCTATAATAAAAATTAAGTTTTAGAGCATCTTTATTACAACTGGTGAATTAAAATATCTAAAATATCACTAGATAGTTTACCATCACTTTAATGTGTGTAGAATACTTGAACTGCGGAATTGGTAACAATACTTATTAAGTCCTTTTACCTTCAGTGGTGGTTCTGCAGTATATGCAGAAATGCATTTTAGTGTCAGTAAGAAATTATGTAAATTTTATCAATTGTCTTTGTAGCTAATGTGTAGCAATCATAGTTGAGAGTCTATGACAAATTAATTCATATTCTTATGTATTGATAATTCATATATGAATTTATATGGCATAGCATTCAATGTAGGATTATATGTCAGTCAGCAGTGATTAACAGGCAGGAGGAAAATAGCGTGATAGCCCTTCACTTGTGACTGCTGTTAATTTAAATGGTACGATGAGCGGTTGATAACTGCAGATAAGAGCAAAATCTTTGACAGTAATTCTAACATAATAACTGCAGGGGAATGGATGCAACCTGCAGACACAACTGGTGAAGTCCAGTACACTCTAACAGACTGTTAGAATTAGGCGTAATGTAGCTGTAATGTGACCTTATCGACAGCTTCGGGCAGATTTTTTTTAACTGTTTGCGCTTTTAATGGACACCTGGTGGTAAATGTATTAAAGTGCGGACGGACATGATACGATGTAGCGTGTCATGTCTGCCGCACATCGATAAATGCCGACAGCATATGCTGTCCGCCGCCGTCTTAAGACCGCTGCTTCTTAACTCCTGTTTCCGATGAGCCTTAAGGCTTTCGCGGAAACAGCTGCATACAGCTCCATACGGAGCTTGATAAATCGACCCCTAGACTCATTAAATCTGTTTAAAGCATTAGATTAATTTCGAAAGATTAAAGGGACATTGTACACTATATTTTCTTAGCATAAATGTTTTATAGATGATCCCTTTATATAGCCCATCTGGGAGTGTTTTTGTAACAATGTATAGTTTCGCTTATTTTTAAATAACGTACTAATTTTTAGACTCCTAACAAAGCCCCAAAGTTTTAGATGTATACAGATTCCAGCATTATCCTGTTTATATAATGGGTCTTTTCATATCCAGGGGATGGGGATGGGAGGGTGAGTGTCTGCACTTCCCGCTTTCCCATCCCCTTTCACTGGGTTTCTCAGCCTAACCTCATCAACAGTGCTAAATTGGGAGCTTCTAAGTAAGTTTTTTAAAAGGTTTTACACTGGATTTGTATGTCAGTATCTGTGCATATTCTTCTTTATAGTAGAGTATATTACATGCAGTTATATGAAAACTGGTGTATACTATCCCTTTAACTACTTTATATGTGAAGCTTCAGCATATAAAATGATGACACTATTATTTTTAGTACTCATAATATAAACGGAATATCTATAATCCAATGGAACAATTTAATTAAAAAAATGTATTTTCGGGGGCGGAGCTAGCCGGCGTCCAAGATGGTCGCTAGCATGTTGAGCTCCGAAGTAGGGTCGGCCCATAAACAACCTTAGCACCACAGAACTTGCAAGCTGGAAGCCAATAACAAGTGCACTTGTTGTCTAATTGCTCAGGGAGCATACGAAGATCCAGTGTTGTAACTAGCACCGTGCACTACCGCGGCCTCCCGCGGCCTTCCAACGGCTACCCACATGGCCCGCATTGAGCCTTAACAATATCCGCTGCGGAGGTGCGGCGCAAACAGATTTTCCCACATCGGTCATCGGAGGAACAATTTTACTCCGCAAGATCAGCGCTCCCCATCTGACCAGCCATGCGGACAACATGAGAGGGGTGAGAGTGTAACGCTGACATGATAGTCTCCACCACCAAATAACGCACATATTGCGGCCTCATCACCGTAACCACATAGGGGAAACTACTCCCATAACCGGGTAAATCACACTATACAGCCTACTCAACCTCCATTACCCGACCAATATCCCTGCATCCTACATGGCCCACTGTGCTGCGTGATACAAAGATGGCGCCATTAGACACATCAGTATAGGACTCACAGCCTCACTATACTCAGCGTAAGGGGAGAAATTACCTACTTGCAGTCGCTTCCTCTATAAGCATTAACCCTCAATACACTTATTCCTAACTACAGCAATTGAATCAGTGTATTGCAGCAGAAGGGTCCCCCCTTTTCACTATGTCAGCCAGGAGGGCACCTAGAGCTGAAAAATCCAGTAAGAGCAGCACAGTCCCCACAGTGCACAATTTTTTCAAAGCAGTTGAAATGGCAGCTACAGACCCCACTGAACACTCTGATAAACTGCCTCCTTTAACATCTGCATCAGACATAGACACAACAGAGACAATGCTCACTAAAGCAGACCTTCAATCTCTGCCCTCCAAAGAAGATTTCAACAATTTTATTGCCCAAGTCAGCTCTATGTTAAAGTCCAGCTTATCTGAAGTCAGAAAAGAGATAAGTGAAATTGGCAATAGAATAGCACAACTAGGAGAAGACTCAGAACACACAGATAGGCTGCTGGATGTCCAGTCACAGCAGACATCCCATCATTCCACCCTAATAACACAATTACAGAACCAAGTTGAGGACCTGGACAATAGGGGGAGACGCCAGAACATTAGAAAACGGGGTGTCACAGAAAACATTAAAACCCCAGAACTCCTCCCCTACCTACAGACCTTGTTTAACACACTTATGGACAGCAAAGAAGAAATTGAGTACCCGCTTGATCGCTACCACAGAGCTCTGAGGCCAACCCCAAAAGATGCAGCCCCTCCAAGGGACATAATTGTAAAATTCACAAGTTTCAGGGACAAAGAAGATATCCTCACTGCGGCGAGGAAGAAATCACCTATATCACACAAGGGATGTGCACTTCAATTTTTTGCTGATCTAAGCCAGCTCACACTAGCCAAGCGACGGGAGACCAGATACCTCACTTTACACCTCAGAGACCTTGGCATCCCCTACAGATGGGGCTTTCTATTTTGCCTCATAGTGATTAAGGACAATACAACCGCAACCTACAGATCAACAGAGGATTTGGAGGACTTCTGCTCATCATTAAAGATCTCGCAACCCAGCCTCCCATCGCTACAGGATGCTCCTAAAGATCAGCGCCTACCAAGACCACACAGGCAAGAATGGACACCTGTCCACCATGGGAAAAAGACCAAGCCCTCCAGGGGGATATCTGTGAATCAAGGAGCAGTCACCTGATTACGAGGACTACCTTGTGCTAAGTAACCTATGTTTGTTAATTGCCATGTTACACATTGCCACAGTATGGTGTGGCCCCCCTAGATATTATGCCACATTCTAGGAACCTATCTGTTGCTTTGTTATTGTTTTCTGTTCTTCCTCCCCCTGTGGAGCTTTACAGTTACCCCACAGTTTTTGCACAGTACTAACATTTAAATGTGTATTTGTTTAATATGCCGTATGCGCCATGTGTACAATAAACCATGTATGTGAGTGATGCGCCATATGCGCCATGAGCACAACAAAAGGCTAATCATCCCACAGAGAGTTTGTTCCTTGCAGCAATGGCCATACCTAGTAATTCCAGTCCCATACTCTGAGGCCGACCTGCTACCGCAAGTCATAGCAGCTACTTACTCCCCCCCTATTCCCCACTTTTTTGTTCTTCATTTTTCCCCACCTGGAAGCGTAGCATGAGGTACGCTTATGCTTTTAGATTAAGTTTTATGTATGTTGTTCTGTTTTTGTTAACGTTTGCCTTTTACCATTTCAGATATGCCTTCCCCGAACTACCCCTGCCGCAATGTACCTCTCCTCCTCCCTTTCCCTGGTCTGGTCGGACCCGCATGACTCACCCTGTAATCCAGTCCCAGGATCTGGATCCACTTGACATAAGGTACAACCCCCCCTGTGAACATACACTACAGAGCCAGTATGGTTCCCAGTTCTCCCACCTCCCCTACCCCACTGATAGTTTAGAATGACCTCCAAAGTGTCACAGTACTCCCTCCCCACTGGAACGCACACCGTCAAGTTAATAACCCTCAATGCTAGGGGATTGAACTCACCCACGAAGAGGTCGGTTGCTCTCTCTTGTTTTAAAAGAGCTAGGGCAGATGTGGTCTTCATACAGGAGACGCACTTCCCGAAAGATAACTCACCTAAGTTCTCAAATAGAGATTTCCCCACTACATATTTTGCGTCCCACGCCAGCAAGCGCGGGGGGGTAGGGATCATGCTCCACAGATCACTGCCGTTTCAATTGTCACAGGTGGAGGCAGACCCAGGGGGCAGATGGCTAATCCTTACTGGCCTCTTATACAATCGACCTATAACTCTGGCTAACATCTACACCCCAAATTCCAAACAGGCACAGTTTTTTAGAAAAGTCGCAAATAAGATACTCCAGGTCCAGAAAGGCTCTCTAGTTATAGCAGGGGACCTGAACGTAGCCCTTGACCCTAGCATCAACTGTTCCCTAAGTCGAGGCAGCGTGCCCCTTAAAACCATTCAAGATATAACCACGACCACCCACAAACTTACCCTGATAGATGCATGGCGGGCGAAACACCCAGGGCAGCGCGACTACACGTTTTTCTCTAATCCTCACAGGTGCTGCTCGCGTATAGACTACATTTTCACCGACCAAATCACCTACAGCCTAGTGAGGGATGCTGGCATAGAACCTATTAGCTGGACAGACCATGCTATGGTTACAACCACATTAAACTGGCTAGATAGGCCCCTCTCCCCTTACATGTGGAGGCTCGATGAATCACTGCTAAAAAATCCCGCGTTCTCTGCACGGTTGGCAGAAAAACTAAAAGAATATTTTTAATTAAATAACACACCAGGTGTCGCTCCGCACACTCTATGGGAGGCCCACACATGTGTAATCAGGGGTGAAATAATTAAACATAAAGCACAGCTGACAAAACAATACCGAGAATCATACAGGTCCGCGACACAGAACATTCGCGACATAGAGCTTCAACATAAAAACTTATCAGATAGATTGAGACAGGCGAGGAATGAACTTAACAGACTAATTTATAAAGAGGCTCAAACGAAGGCATTCTTCCTCAAGAAAACGTATCTAGCCAACTCCAATAAGATAGCCCCCTCCCTAGCAAAATCCCTCAAGGAACAAAAACTTAGTTCTTACATACACAGTCTAACCGACTCAGCTGGTCATCAAGCCCTTAGCAGCCACCAAATTGTGGACCAATTTAGGTCATTTTATAACAATTTATACAATCTGCCGAGCCCCCCACTCGCGGCAACCCCACAGGCGCGGGAACAGTACATTGAGGAAGCAGCCCTGCCGGTACTCCCTTCAGAGTTATCAGAAACCCTGGAGGCCCCAATAACTACCTCGGAGGTACTTTTAGCAATAAAATCCCTCCCACTACGCAAGAGCCCAGGGCCCAACGGGTTCACCAACATCTACTATAAACAGTTTAGACAGCTATTGGCCCCACACCTAACCTCCATGTTCGCAACAATAGATAATCAGGTACAATGGCCCAAACACACCTTAGAAGCCCATATCATTGTTTTGCCAAAGGCGGATAGGGACCCTCAAAAAGTGGAAAATTATAGACCTATCTCGCTACTAAATTCTGATATTAAACTTTACGCAAAAATATTAGCAACACGACTGAATACAATCCTCCCCCAAATTATCCACGTAGACCAAACGGGGTTCATTCCCAGAAGGGAGGCGCGAGACAACACCACCCGGGTACTCCACCTAATAGAACAGTCCAGCCGGTCTAACCCACCGGCAATTGTAATTTCAACCGATGCTGAAAAAGCCTTTGACCGGCTGGACTGGGAGTTCCTCCATTCTTGCCTGTCCGCCTTTGGCATAGGAAGGGTAATGATCCAAAGAATTCTCAGCCTATATTCTCACCCCTCAGCAAGGGTTAAGGCCAATGGCATTCTTTCCGACAGCTTTGAGATAAGAAATGGGACGAGGCAGGGATGCCCCTTATCCCCACTCCTTTTCGCCATCTCAATGGAAGTCCTGGCCTCCCAGATCAGAAACAACCCCAACATTACAGGGATTGAGCTAGGCCCTAATACATATAAAGTAACACTCTACACATACGATGTCCTGCTTCTACTCACCCACCCGAGCGCCTCACTCCCTTACCTATTAGAAGAGTTTGATAGATTTAGTGCCCACTCCAAATTCCTCATTAATGCTAGGAAGTCTGAGATCCTAAATATAAACATCGGAAAACAGCAGTTTGCAGCTTTGGCGAACTGTTGCCCTTACAAGCTAAACTGCGATAAAATTAAATACCTTGGTGTCTATCTTACCCCGAATAGTAACAAACTGTTTAAACATAATTATATACCTATTATGCACAGACTCAAGAAAGATCTAGACAACTGGCAAAACAAGCCACTTTCGTGGTGGGGCCGCATACAGGCGGTCAAGATGACTGCCCTCCGCGGCTACTCTACATAATGCAGGCGGTGCCGATACACTTACCAAACACATACCTCCACCAAATACAGTCAATGCTAAATTAATTTATCTGGGGAAGTATTAAACCACGGATTAGCAAAAAAGTCATTATGTCCCCACTAGGAGCGGGAGGACTGGGGGTACCCTCAATCCAACAATATTACAGGGCAATAGGGATGCAGAGAGTTCTCGAATGGCATGACAGTACAAATAGCAAAGCATGGGCATCTATAGACTCTTTCCTTTTAACCTCACCTAACCTAGGTCCCCTAACCTGGATCAGCCCCTCAGCCCGACCACCCCTCGCAAAGACATCTCAACTTTATGCCCACCTTTTCAAGACTTGGGACACAATACAAGCCAAAGAAAGGGGTATCTCTTCTCCTATTTCTCCGATGACACCAATATCACATAACGCTGAGTTCTTGGGAGGTCTACTGGCGGAGAGGCATTGCCCAGGCGGCATGTCAAACACAACCCCATTTGCCAATCTGGTCTCTAACCACACACTGAAAACACGCTCACAAATTACAGATATCGCTGGGGGAGTTTCTCCTCCTGGCTCAAATATGCCCAACTGTCACATCTTCTGAAAATCTCACCCCATAGGGACAGTTTAACTAGAGAACTAACTCCATTTGAAAGGCTGTGCCTGTCGGGCTCCCCGCCCCTTAGCTCCCTCTCCATAGCAAAGAAAATGCTAGATAATACCCCTAATGCATCGCCCCCAGCATACAAGCTTCACTGGCAAGCAGAATTAGGGAGGGAAATATCAGAAGAGCAATGGCAGGCCATCCTTTATAGCACTTCCAAGTCCTCGTCCCTAGCCAGAATCTTGGAACTGAATCATAAGGTCCTATTTCGCTGGTACCTCACACCCGAAAGAATTAAACAAATATACCCGAGAGCAGGCGCTACTTGCTGGAGGGGGTGCGGGGCGGTGGGAACAATGGCCCACATATGGTGGTACTGTCCAGTGATCTCCCCTTTTTGGAGGAGAGTAGAGAAATTCCTTAAGGAGCTCATGGGTCCGACATTTAGTTTAACACCCCTCACTGCCCTCCTGAACCACAAACATGATAAGGTTTGCAGGATCAGATGGAGGCTCCTACAAATTACCATTAATAGTGCGAAAGCACTTATCGCCCGGAAATGGAAATCCACAAAAGGCCCCACAACCCAGGAGTGGCTCCACCACATCTCGGAACACTTGGAGGGGGGGGAGTATTCCTTCTTCAGGAATGGCAATCTGGCCTTCTTTCATGAAGTCCGGTTCTACTGGGAGTCCTTCTCCCACACCCTGAAAGAGACGACACACCCTATCCCATCCAGAATCCCTTAGGGAACAACGCCTCCGACCAGACCTTCCCCCCTCCCCCCCCTCCCCCCTCCCCCCCCTCCCTCTTTTCCTTCTCCCCTTCCTCTTTTTCCCCCCATCACATATTGCTTTTATGTTATACAGGCAGGAAGGGCTATATTAAAGGACAAAATGGTAATAGTTACTTGTTTATAACTGTTTATAACTGTTGTTTTTTTTTACTGTTCATAGTCATGTATGTTGTAATTGAAAAGTACGGACTCTTTCATCTACCAATTGCGTTATTGATATAACATGCTGGGAACTTGCCACAGCTTGGAGGACCGTTTCGGGACCCCCTCACTTAATATGCTCCAATACAAGGACCACTTGGACATTAAACCCCATGGACCTTTATAGAGCGTGGGGATGCTGGCAACTACTTACCAACTGCATAATTGTTCCGAGAAACTGTGTCTTATTGTATCGCAATTATATTTCAATAAAATTGTTTTAAAAAAAAAAAAATGTTACATAGGTGGATTAGCCAATTAAAAAAAAAAAAAAAAATGTATTTTCAACACCTCCAATGGTTAAGCACATAGCTAAATTCCTCTTCTCAACACATTTCAGCTTCAGAGCAGAACACAGCCATACAATAAGGAAAAAATGTATGCCAATATAATAATGGAAAAGAATTTGTGTCTAATGATGATGATAATTATAATTTATCATTTTTTAACATTATTATGTATCATTATTTTGTAACTTTTTAGACAATGGACTGAGAATATCATACACAAAAATAAAAGTGATGAACCAGGGAACAAACAAAAGCATTAAAGCTAGTTCTACGTGTAATTACCGCACGCACCAGCAGCATCCTCTGTGAGACATTCTGTAGTATATCAGTGGGTTCCATTTTGACTTCCAAATTTAAACGCAACACTTTGCAACTATGTAAGTGAAAATAAGTAGTAGGCATGCACATTCTGACTATTCGTTAGCAAACAAATCCTAAATATGACTGCCGCCAGCAGCATTCGACTATTTTCTTTTTGGGAAAGTGGAACACACCAAGATCTGTATTTGCACTTTTACCTCCCACAACTCTGAGCTCTTTTCCATTGAGCCGTAATTCGGTTTGCGTGCACTCGCAAACCGTTAAATAAGCTGTCGGAAGCAATATCGTTTATCGACTGCTTCTAACAGCCCGTTATAACTCAATTTCGGCAACCGATTTCCGGGTGCCAAAAACATTATCGTGTCCCATACAAAGTATCAGAAGCCGCTAATCTTTAAATAATACCCGGTTTCCAATGCCCGCACAAACCGTTATGTTGCCAACATATGTTGGCAGAGGAACCACTGGATTACAATATACTCCCTCCCCGGGTGCCTGGGTCCACATAGCCACTATTATTTTATGGGCAGACTTATTGAGCCATCAGAACAACCGGCGTAAGCATATTGAGACCGGTTTTACTTATAGTGTGGATTGAAAGATGAGCGTCAGCAACGTCATTGAGGAGTTAGTTCGCATACTGGCAAAGCACCATGCTGCCTTTGATGAGACCATACGCATGGCGCTCAACACAAGTGGCTTCTGCACAACCCAGCTATCTACTCAGCCAAATCCTAAACAAATAGAAAATACGGAGGGTAGTGTTTTGGAGCCCCGGTGAATGCCATTCACCATGAGTCATATTAAACAGGAAATTGGGGAGATCCAAGTGTCCACTACGATTGCCTATACGGCTGGGAACTTTCTACAAGCAGAAATCATAGACAACACTCTGGTCGCAAGTCAGGAAGAAGCATGGCCGCAAGCAGCACATACCTCTACAGCCTGTTTACTGCTGTCTGGCTGGGATACTGCGGATCTGTGTGCCGTATATATTAACAAGTTGGTGATTCAAGAGGAAGCAGGGCCACAAACCGCACATGCTTCTGCATCTTGTTTACTTCCCAGCACTTGCCACTAAATGGAGATCCTGCAGCCTAGCTGGGTCACTAATTTGTGTGCCGTAGATTTTAGCTTGTTGGAAAGACAAGAGGGGACACAGCTTCAAAATATATATTTTCCAGAGACTTCTCTGCCGTCAAGTCCGCTCCGCTATTGGGACTCACTTTTTTCTGGCTGGGACTTTGAAGACTCATTGGCCATAACTGGGAGCTGTTATCCCTTTTTGAAGATTGGTGTGGGGTAACTGTGCACTGTACCACATAGAGCTCCTGTGTGCTCTTAATATATGCCTAATTATGCCATCACGCTCTTTTTGGTTTATGTTGGTAGAATGTGCCTCTAGTTGTTCAATTTAGGATTAAACTTCATAGGTGCCCTGTGTGTTTTCTTCTTGCACTTATGCTCCTTTTGTTGTTACCATAAGGTTATTGAACTTAATTTATAGCCTAGTTATGATAGTTGGGCAGATTATGTTATAGGTTGGTTGTACCCAGGGGGATCTATTTGTGTTAAGTTATGACGTTAAATATGTTTATAGTAGCGCCCCAGGTACTGGCAAACCCATTTTTCCTACTGCCCATTTAGAACATTCTGAACAAAATATACCCTGTCTTTCAATGTGGCAACTTCTATGATCTATAAACTATTACTCCTTTTAGAACACAAGTTGTTAGTTATAATCCGAAGATAAGGTCACACATTGCTTTAAAACAAAATAACTATGATATAGTTTACTGTGGTCTAGACAATTACTCCTACTTTCAATTTAATCTAAAATTTAACTTGATGTGTTACTAATATGGTATACTTAAAGTGAATGTCAATTTTGATGCTAAAGTGCCCGGTTTTTAACAATTCGATTAAAAACAGGGGCAGTTTAATTAATCAAAATTTACATCTCACTCCTGTTGAGAAAAAAACTTACCTTTTAATCTTCACAGCAGTTTCAGCTTCCTCCGGTCATTGCAAGCCATTTTTGACGTCAGAAATGATGTATAGGTCATCCTCCAATAACGGCTTCCCCCCGGGGGAATCAGTGTCTGATTCAACACTGTGATTGGAGGAAGCCAGATTCCTCATTTTAGACCCAGGAAGAGGCTTTGCGACGGGTGGAGGAAGCTGGAGCTGCTGTAAAGATTAAAAGTTAAGGTTTTTTTCTCAACAGAAGTGAAATGTAAATTTTGATGAATTAAAGTGCCCCTGTTTTTAATCAAATTTTTAAAAACCGGGCACTTTAGCATCAAAATTGACATTCACTTTAATACCCAGATAGAGCAGCTGTTCTAAACCTAATCTACGTCCAGGACACTCAACAGCTTATTTTTAACACTTACTCTAAATGGGTGGAGCTGTTTCTAAATACTAATTCATGACGACATTACTCTCTAGGGGTTAAATATAGTTTATTTGTGTTTATAAAGGTATTTAAACTGTTTATTTTACCAGAAAGAATACACATAAAGCTTCTTTCAAGCGATTAATCTTTGCAGTGTCCCTAGATGAAATAGCAGGATACACAACTAATAAATAAGCAGATCTCATCCTTAACAGGGTAGTATTGCTCTCACTATTTAATCTATATATTAGTCGGGTTAAAGATTTTGTATAATATGAGGCTGAACGCAAGGCTGTATACTATTTAATATGTTTCTGTTTTTATGTAAGACTCATACTCACTCCATATAGTCAGTATATATCTTATAGTATTCCCCCCCCCCCCCATGTACAGTTCTCTGAGTGCATCTGTTAGCCACCAGAGACTAAATTGCGGTTTTCCTCGAAAGCACCACCATTGACCCTATTTCAGGTCCTATTGCAGCAATGATTGAAATGTATCATCATGTCATCATTTCGGTGGCATTGCGGAGACTCTGTGTGAGTAGGAAATGTTATATTCAGCTGCCATACAGCTATTGGTAGGGGCTTCAAGTACTTGAATAAGCGAGCCTTTTATTTTGTGTGTTTTTTGTTTTTGTTTGTTTTTCTCCTTGCTGGGGTCTGGTGCTGGCCCAAGGGCCCGGGGCGGCACCGGGTCCAGCGGAATATACATAGGCTATGTTTCTTATTTTCATATATACTTACGTACGTGTATATATATATATATATATATATATATATATATATGTATGTATTTTTTGATAGACTTGGTTCCCTGTTACTGGTTGGGGGCAGCTTATCATGTGTTTTTTTGCTGTTGTTTTGTTTTTCTTTCTTAAATTTACATCACCTAATATGCTAAAAGTGCTGCAACAGGTCCTTACTTTATTTTTTCTTTCTTTTTCTTCTATTTTACACATATAAGTACAACATAAGTATGGCAGCATCGCTGTTAATTCTGCTATGACATGATACGTCTTAACTAAATGATATGTCTAGTTCGTATAGATCCTCACGTCACCGTAATAGTACATATTCATGTATACACTGTAAGGTGTATAATCCAACGGGGGGGTGTCAGCGCAGACCAAAGCCTGGGGCCTACGGTACCACGAGAGGCAGATGCAGAGTTATCTGATAAGGAGCTCCCTGAACAGATTCAGACCACGCAGTATTATGATCCAAAGCTATTCATGTTTATTGAACATTGTAATCATGTCTTATAGCGTACAGAGACAGCACATAGGGTTAAGGGGATGACACGTTTGGACCGCGTCATATTACACAGTTATACAGAGCAGAAATACATGGAAAATTTAGAACATGAGTTTCTCATAACAATATTTACAGAGTCATACCAAACTACCATCTGCAGAGACAACCAAGTGTCTAAAGCCTCTTGTTTACATTATCTTATGCTATCTTACTTCTAGGCGTTAGGCCAGGGTACATTGGCAAGGCCGAATAGCTAAAGAAACTCATAACATGCATAATATTCTCACTGCATAATAACCCAGTATAATAAAGTCTATTCATTCTAAAATGGCTGCGAGGAACAAGATGGCTGCCATCAGGTTCATATTACCCCTAACATACCACCCTTTTATTCTAACAGAATAACATAAAAACTAAAACAACTTAACGAATATAAAGAACCTTATAGCGAGATGGCTGAGCGGTAACATTATGGAAAAAGGAATGGTGAGGGTTAGCATGAGTACTGGTAAGGTTATTAATCAAACACACAGTAAGCTTATATATGAAAAAGAAAGCAAGAAACAGAAAAAGAAGAAATGCAAAACCCATTAAAATTTTCATACCAAGAGCTCCTAGCCAGGAACTCAGACCAAAGGTCCAATCTATACCATCGAAGAGACCTGTTGGCTGCTTACGTATGTGTGATTGAATGTCATGCAAAGTGTCAAGATCATGGTGTATTCTACCAGTGTTGTTCCAGATAAAAACACAGCAAGAAGAACCTATGCGCTTACATACTCCTCCTTCTGCTGCTAGCAAATAATCTAAAGCCATACGATTCTGGAGAGCAGTCTGAGCGATCTGCTCTTGTCGCATAGTTAAGGACTCTATAGCGTCTGCAGTGGAATTAAAAGCTGCATCTACCAGTGTAGCAAACAAATTAAGCTTATAATATAAGCGCATGACAGCTGCAGTAGGAAACCAAGATGCAGTAGCTATCTCAGCAGTACTAGTCTTAACTGTAAAATCAGAAGCTCTACGTGTTCGCAGTTTAACATTAGGGAGTGTGTCATGAATACTTAATGCTGGGAATATGTAACCCAAATAACAAGGTGAGAGATGGCTACATGGTATAATTTTAACTGCCCATCTTTCGCAAAGCCAATAATAACCATAAGGTAACTTAATAACTGAAGGACATGAGGGAAATCTTTTCCTCTTAGCTTCTGGAGAAGCACCTGTCTGTTTACCTATATTTATGTTGTTACGCCAGAACCAATTACGAATTGTGTTGTGTGGTTCAGTATACTTAGCAGTAAAATTACGAATATACTCAAAAGAAAGATAGGATCCATCCCATATATTTAACAGTGTAGCATTAACTGGTGTGGCTGCATTGTAGATTAAGGCAACTGTAATAGGCATTTGACTAAGTGTACTGGGGTGAAAACTAGTACCATTAAGATTATGGGACATAATAACACCATGGTTTACACAATTGACTAAGTGTACCCTATCCTTTTCAAAACCTTTATCAGTGTTAACTATTGGTGTAAAATTCCACATAGTATCATCATTTATCATTTGTGTCAAATTGTGTGCGGTAATAGGAAAACCCACAAATGGATAACCCCATTTCCCCCCATGAGGGACATAGCCACAAACCCAACAAGAATCAGTCTGATTAGTCACTTTGTATAAGTTCGTGGCAGCTTTAACAAAAGCATTGTCAGTTTCCCATGCCGACATATGCAACTCTCTGACATCACGGGTGAGAGGGATGGATAAGGGATTAGTGCCATTGTCAATTACACTTTTATTATCATTGTGCCGGGGCGCACCAGGACTAGGGAATGGCCTGAGTTTGTGCAGGGGCGCACCAGGATTGAAGATTAGGATCAGGATGACAATCACGGATGCGAAGAACACTGCTGGCAGGAGGTACCACACTATTCGATACTCGATGGAATCATGGAGCGGCCAGGGTTGACGTCGTCTGGGGCCCTCTTGATCCGATTCGCGTGGATCCATACTGGAGCTTCCTCTGTAAGGACAGCGGTTCTCGTCACAGCGATCACTGTAGTTGGAAGACCAAAAGGAGGATCCAGCGACTTATTCTTGTGGAGCTGCTTCACCAAGACAGTATCTCCAGGCTTGAACGGGTGTGTCGGGATACCTGTAGGCTGAGGAAGAGTAGAAGAAACATCACCATAGATGCCATTCAATGTTTCAATCAGATTAGTTACATATTCTTCCCTTACAACATTGATATCTCCCCTTACCACAGGAGAACCTTTTTGTTTACACCATGGGGTTGGAAAAGGTCTGCCCATCAGAATTTCAAAAGGTGAATAACCCGTAGTGGTGCTAGGGGTCATTCTGATTTCTGCCAATACTGCAGGTAAATGTTCAAGCCAATTAGTAAATGTACCACCAGTTCCCTTCCTGAACTTATCTTTAATGGTTCTATTCATGCGCTCTACCTGTCCTGATGACTGTGGGTGATAAGGAATATGAAACTTCCAGTCAATGGACAACATAGTACAAATCATTTGTGTAATCTGTGAAGTGAAAGGAGTACCTCTGTCACTGTTTATCTGTAATGGACAACCAAAACGAGGAATAATTTCCTTGCACAATATCTTTGCTACAGTACGTGCATTCTCTTGAGTGGTTGGAAAGGCCTCAACCCACTTACTGAATTGATCAACAATGACTAAAAGATACTTGTATCCACCTCGCGCAGTGGGCATGTGTGTGAAATCAATTTGCAATACCTGCATAGGACCATCAGGGGGTGGTAAATGCTCAAGTTTACCATGTACAAGGCCTCCAGGATTATTTCTGGCACAAGTTAGACATCTGTCCAGTTGTCTATCAATCATGCGCAACAGATCTTTAATGACATACTTGGATGTCATCAGATTCTTGGTCTGTTGTTTACTTATGTGGCCAAAACCATGAAAATGACTAATAAACAATGGTGCAGCAATTTGTGGTATCCCTACTCTCCCCTCCTCGTCTGACCACAGGCCATCTTGGCCCTTGGTCAGACCAGCAGAGATCCAAGTCTGTAAATCAGTTTCAGTTGCGCCAAACTGTAGGTGCGCCACATCCACATCAGATGCTAAGGCAGGAATCATTACCATGTGTAACTGTTCCTGTGTAGTAGTGCTGAGATAGTCAGGGTGCGGTGGACCCCGAAACGCAGCTTCCTTAGCAATGGTGTCTGCAAAATCATTGCCAAGTCTAACTTCAGTGGAGTCAGTACTGTGGCCTTTACATTTAACAATTGCCAGCTTATGTGGTAATTTAATTGCATCTAAGAGTTCCTGTACCAGTGTAGAATGTGAGATACTCTTACCATCAGCTGCAACAAAACCTCTGTTCTGCCAAATCACTCCAAAATCATGCACAACTCCAAACGCATACCTTGAGTCAGTGTAAATGGTCACATCTTTCATCGCAAACGCTCTACATGCCTGAGCTAGGGCTACCAATTCAGCTGCTTGGGCTGACACAAAAGGCAGAGAACCAGCAGTAACCACTGTGTCGGGTAACTGTACCACAGCAAAGCCTGTAAGATAAACACCATCAGCAGGTTTAGAACATGACCCATCAACAAAAACAACTTCTCCCTCCTCTAGTGGAGTTGTTTGCAAGTCTAGACGTGGTGACGTCTCTGTGTGTACAGTGTCTATGCAATTGTGGTCCTCAGGGTGTTCTAAAGGACATTTAGAAATCAATGCATGTAATAAAGGTGCTGGGCCTCCTGTGGGTGCAATGTATTTGATAGTGAGGTTTGCAGTGGATGTGAGAATTGTTTCATAGCCTGACCTTCTCTGTGCAGTCATGTGCTGTGTAGTGAGATTATTTAACACTTGCAAGACTTGATGTGATGTATGCAATATCAGAGAATGTGACAGTACCAATGTTTGTGCCGCTTCCACCATCATAGCGCATGCTGCTGTAGCTCTTAAGCATGCTGGCATACCCTGTACCACCGTTGGCAATAATTTTGAATAAAAAGCTACCGCTCTGTACCCATTACCGTGTTCCTGAGCAAGGACCCCTGCTGCTGTACCTCCCCCTTCTGTGCAATACAGGTGAAATGGTAGGTTATAGTTGGGTAAACCTAGGGCTGGAGCGGAACAGAGAGCCTGCTTGAGGGTGTTGTAGGCCTTATCAAGAGCCTGTGTCCAGTGGATTTGTTCTGGTTCATGCTGACCTGTAACTGAACGCAAAATATGATCATAATATGAACAGTCTGGTATCCATTGCCTGCAGTAAGTAACCATACCCAGAAAAGATAACATAGCAGTCTTTGTTTGTGGTCGAGGAATAACCATGAGAGCCTTAACTCTTTCAGGGGATAACAGTCTCTTGCCTGCTGAAAGAAGAAAACCCAGGTATGTTACTTGTGGAAGACAAAATTGCATTTTTCTCAAAGTCACTTTGTGCCCTGCATCACCTAAGTGCTGAAGCAAATGGAGAGAGTCAGTTTTACAAGTCTGTTCATCAACACTGCACAACAACAAATCATCCACATACTGTATCAAAGTGGAACCTTCAGGAGGTGTCCAGGATTCTAGGGTCTTACGAACTACAGCTGAGTACGCGGCAGGGGAATCAATAAAGCCCATTGGTAAACGATTAAACGTATATTGATTCCCTAAATACGTAAAACCAAACAACGGTTGAGTGTCGGGATGCACAGGGATGCTAAAGAATGCACTGCAGAGATCAATGACTGTAAAGCAAGTTGCAGTACTTGGGATGGCTGTTAAAATAGCATTAACATCTGGCACTATCGGTGCAAGTGGCTGCACCAGAGCATTTACTGCTCGCAAGTCTTGTGTAAATCTGTATTCTGTACCTCCAGGTTTAGGAACAGGATTGATAGGTGTATTGTATGGTGACAGTGTGCGTCTAATAACTTTCTTAGACAATAGGTCCTTAATTACAGGAGCTATTCCCTGTTCCTTTTCCTTAGACAACGGGTACTGCTTAATGTATACAGGTTTAGCACCTGGTTTGAGAGTGGCTTTGTATGGTGTGCATGAAATGAAACCTGGATCATTAAATCCAGTGGCCCATAAACTCTGTTTTAACTCATCAAGTGCCTCTGGCACATCATTAGTGACATGTGAAGCATGTGTGAATGCATCTGGCTCTAATTGTACAGGTATAACCTTAGGATCTTTTACAATATTCCTGCCATATTTCCAGGTCCACAAATGTTCTGGTGTTTGCACATAAACTGTATCTGGTGTAAGTACAACTGCATTAACTGGTGCTTTCCACATCTCTTTCTCAACATGGTCAGTAATCCAAGGTCTGTAAAAAGCTTGTGTCACAACTTTGTCAGGGTGTGAGGCATACTCAAACACATTCTCAAGAGTCTGTAAACTGAGTTTATCAAGGTACAACTGTTTAGTAAGGGCAGGTTCAGGATCAGCTGCATACAGCAACGGAACTGAATCCCAGGGAGTGTCAACATGCAATCCTCCCTTGCAATCAATATTAACAGACATTTGCATCTTAGCCATTAAATCCCTTCCAAGCAAATTAACAGGACTATTGGGTATTATGCGAAAAGCATAAACAAATCTGTTTGAAGGGCTGTCATTTGGATACACCTCCAAAGGAGGCGTCCTGGGACACGAAATTGGGACTCCTGTAATGCCAACAGATTTTTCACATGTATTAGTCACTGGCCCATTGTATTCTCTAGCAGAAATGCTAGATTTAGTTGCTCCGGTATCTACCAAAAAATCATGTGGGACACCTTGCACAACTAAAGACATTAAGGGTAAATCTTGCCAATGATACGACAACTGAGCAGTATAACATGTGAGCAGTCCCCTCTGCTGGCAATCCTAGCGGGTACTATTCTGATTCTGGGAGTGTTGCTGGGATTCTGGGAGGAATTATTATTCCCACCATACTGATCATTTCTATCCCTTCTAGGCTGTGGGCAGTCCTGCTGCCAATGATCATAAGACCCACAATTCCAGCAAGATCTGTCTGTGGAGTTATGTGCCTCTTGTCTCCTATCACCGTTCCACTGAAATCTGTCTCTTCCCCTTCCTCGAAAGCTTCTATTCTGCCCTCTATTCTGCTTTCTTCCTCTCCTGTTACCTGACGCATTAAACATACTCTCCTGACCTTTCTCATTATACACACGAAAAACATCTGCTGCATCTTTCTCTCTTATAGCCTTTTCAAATTCTTCCACTTTCATTGCATGAATACCTGAAATTGTCTGTCTCACCAATTGCGCAGTTTGCGAATGCATATTATTCAACAAGTGTTGCACATACAGTTGTGCCAACTCTCCTTGCGTACCCAAACAACATTCCTGTCGCCAACAATCACCAAACCTCTTCAGAAAATCAGACACCTGTTCACCCTTCTTTTGCTTACATGCACCAGCTTTCGTAATATCCTTACGATCACCATGCTGACTTTTAAAGAATTTCTCAACATCTTCCCACATTACACTCACAACAGCCGCATCTCTCCACACATAATCATCATTCACTTGAACATCATACTTAGTATCCAGGAACTTGCACACTTCAGTAAAATTCACATCTGTGTATTTAGTGATCACATTCAACAAAAACCTGTAGTCTGGACCACCCAGACACATATCTCTAGTCACCCGTCTAAGATAAGTTATTGCTCCCATCGGATGCTTTACAGGATCAGGACATTTTAATGCCCAATCCATCAAGCGGTCTGTGTCGGGAGGACGAATCATCGTCTGGTCCCCGATTATAAAAAACGGTGCTTCTATGTTCACATCATCCTCTAAATCAGTGTCTGCTCCCTGCGTGTGTGATCTCGTATGCTTCCCTATAGGACTGGGACCTGTGACAGCTGCAGTTTTCACAGCTTTCACAGCTTTCGCTTTAGATGTCTTTGCAGCGTTCTGCAACCCCCCTTCTCTGCCCACACTGTTAGGGAATGTGAGAGCTAATTTCTTTACACTACCAGGAGCCCGACATTCCACTCTCTCCCCCTCCCCTTCAGACATTCCTGCATCTGTACTGCTCTGAAGAGAACCAGTTAACCCTTTTCTAGCACTTAAAGTGGCAACAGCAACATCTTCCAGCTGCTCTATCTCCTTGACGCTGTGTGCTTTCTTAAGCACAGACAACGAAGGGTAAAGTGCAGATGGATGAGGCGGAGGAAGTGTCGGGGCAGGTGGGGGCAATGCCGGTGCCGTGGGCACGGCGGCTGATGGTATGGGCACAGCCGCTGATGCCGTGGGCACAGCCAGATATGGTGGAGGCAGGATATTGCATTCAGTCCAAAACACAGACAGCTTTATCCAAACCTCTCCACATTCCTTCATGTATTTCTTATCCCATTTAGGATCGCCCTCTGGTCCCTTATAAGCAGGATCCTTTAAACACATCCCTCTTATCATAGTTACATGCGGTTCACAGAGGGAGCCTATACGGGGGAACGGATTTTGCTCCTGAGGGAACAAGGATTCGCTCCACCCACTTATGTTATCCACAAATGGAATTACATAATATTGTCCTGCAATTCTAGCTACAAAGTCTTTTGGAGTTTCCCCTTTAACTGGCTTAGGATTTGTAACACGCACAGTATTTTTACCAGCACTGGATGGTACACGCTGCACAGTCTTGTACTTAATATTACATTTCTGATCAGCATTTTTATCACATTTTTTGCTGTGTGCAGACCCCATTGTTACACAAAAATAATTACAGCGATATTAGCAGCAGCAATAATAAAATGCACAATCACTTAATATGTTCTATGCACAGCACAATAAACAAAGCAAAATAAGCAAAAGCAAAGCTTCAGATAGCAACACCAGCCTCAAGTGGATACCAAAACTCTATAACGGAATAAATCAGGGAAACTTCAACACACATGAGACTTACTCACGTCACTGCCAAGTTCGCCCGGGGGACCTTATCTTAAAAGAACCTCCCGTCGACTGGCATACATATATTACTTGCGCGCTTATCACCGACAGGACTCACAATACCTGTCGTGTCCCAGCACAGGACTGATTACCTGTCTGGAGGGGTATCACAACTGCCGGCAGGACTTTAACCTCCGCAAACCTGTGCTTCAACCACAGGAACCCCTTTAACCTTATATCATATATTACACCTTTTAAAAATACAAACAATTAAATTTAGGTTCAAATTCACAGAAGGAAAGCAGCGTAATAAAACCACGATAACTTACCCTCTGCGAATCCCACTTCTGACACCAAGAATTGTAAGGTGTATAATCCAACGGGGGGGTGTCAGCGCAGACCAAAGCCTGGGGCCTACGGTACCACGAGAGGCAGATGCAGAGTTATCTGATAAGGAGCTCCCTGAACAGATTCAGACCACGCAGTATTATGATCCAAAGCTATTCATGTTTATTGAACATTGTAATCATGTCTTATAGCGTACAGAGACAGCACATAGGGTTAAGGGGATGACACGTTTGGACCGCGTCATATTACACAGTTATACAGAGCAGAAATACATGGAAAAGTTAGAACATGAGTTTCTCATAACAATATTTACAGAGTCATAACAAACTACCATCTGCAGAGACAACCAAGTGTCTAAAGCCTCTTGTTTACATTATCTTATGCTATCTTACTTCTAGGCGTTAGGCCAGGGTACATTGGCAAGGCCGAATAGCTAAAGAAACTCATAACATGCATAATATTCTCACTGCATAATAACCCAGTATAATAAAGTCTATTCATTCTAAAATGGCTGCGAGGAACAAGATGGCTGCCATCAGGTTCATATTACCCCTAACATACACTAGGTATTGTCATTTTATTTCACTACTTTAGCTTTATACATTGTGTTTGTTTATATATTTTTGTACCTTGTACATCAACGTGATTGTCTGTACGACTTGCATTAATCACTGTTGTCAATGTTCTATATACTTGAAAAATTCAATAGAAATTTAAAATAAAATAAATAAATAAAAAATAAATAAATAAAAATAAATCACAATTAAAATAAAAAACCTAGCATTACTTTAAAAATAAAAAAACTAAATTTAAATTAATCTAAAATTACAAAAAATAAAAAAAAATCTAACATTGCATAAAATAATAAACCAAATGATCAAAAATAAAAAAATATACATAATCCCCCAAAATAAAACCACCCCCTAATCTAATACTAAACTACCAAAAGCCCTTAAAATGGCCTTTTATGGGGCATTGTCCTAAGTTAAACAGATCTTTTACCTTTAAAAACAGTCCCCCTCTAACAGTAAAATTCCCCACCCACCAAAGCCCCCAAAATAAAAAAAAACTAACACTAAAAAATCCTAAACTACCCCTTGCCCCTAAAGCGGCAATTGTATGGGCATTGCCCTTAAAAGGGCATTCAGCTCTTTTACTGCCCTTAAAAGGGCATTCAGCTATTTTACAATTGCCCAAAAGCCCTAATCTAAAAAATAACAAAAAAATAAAAACTAAGTCTAACCCCCAGATAGGTACTCACGGTTCCTGAAGTCTTCTTCCAAGCGGCGACTGAGGAACTGAAGACCGACGACCAAGGAACTGAAGACCGGCGACCGCGGATCCAAGGAGCGTGGAGGATCCTCCTAGTACGATCAGCGCAGTACACTGAATATTGAATGCAAGTTACGCATTTAACTATAATGTCCATTGCATTCCTATTGGCTGATTTGATACTTCAAATTCAAATCAGTCAATAGGAGAGCTACTGAAATCCTATTGGAAAATAAAAATAGAAGTTTGCCAGACAAAAAATATACTATTCATGTGACATTCAAACTAAGTGCTTTTGCATTGTCTATTTATTATTAATTTATTGATTATGCTATTCTATTGTGTTTAGTGGTCCTTTAACAAAGATTATAAATTACCATTATTGGACCAGATTACAAGTGGAGCAATAAATATCACTTGCGCGCTAGCAATATTCGCATTCCACTGAGTAATAGCTCATGCTAATGTGTTCTGGTATTACAGGTTAAGCGCAATGTGAACGCGAGCTTGCATTCGCATTGCTAGGAAGCAATGGGCTTATAAGAGAGCGCTTCCATAGGCTCCAATGGGAGCCTCGTTCTGATGCCATCAGAGATGGCATCAGAACCTAAGCACAGAGAAGAGGGTAAGTAGCGCAGCGATGGCAGCAAACATAAATATATATGTATATGATTATATACATATATATTTATGTGCTAATATGTGTATATACATATAAATTTACAGGGAACACACAGTTTCCATAAACCGCAATGTAAAGGCACTTTTCAGTGACGTTTTTCTCCTAACACCCGACACCCGCCAACTTTACCCCCAAAATACTGTCTAGTGCAGTAATTGTATTAAAAAATAAAAATGATACAATTTTTATTTTTTTATAAAATACACTACACTGTATTTTGAGGCATTTGGGGCATATTTGTAAAATTAACCAGAGATCTGATCGCTGGTTAATTTTATAAGCGCTAATTGCTACCACGAGCTTGCAGTAGCAATAACCAGCCACTTTTAATGGTTGGTTATTTTTCATGCGCCGTTTGCGGGCACACAATAAATTTGCGCTCTACTTGTAATCTAGCACATTTCTTTTTAATATCTGCAAAGCAGACTTTCTATGTTATTTAAATTGGTACCGTACACTCAAACATCAATGTATCTTTATGTGTAGTATAAAATTAAAAATATATTTACTACCAACATGTTATTACAATTTTGCTATTGAACTACATTTTTAAGTCTGGTTGGAGACTTAGCTTCATCTATATTTGGAATAAAAATCTAACAGTGGTGGTTTTTAGTTTTGTATTTGTTTATAAGGTCCTTTGTTGTAGATTTATTGTAGATTAGAAACCCATTTTTGGTATGCTAAATGCATTGTGTACAATGTGATCCTTTACGTTGAGAGTTTGATATAAAAATTGAATCTCTAGAAAATAGGAGAGGTGACGCTCTTTGTTTAATAAGTGAATTCTCTTTACAAAGAGCTCCATTGTGATTTGTCTCAGCATCTGGGCAAAATCTGCTTTTGTTTGGTCAAGCATGTGCTCTTTATCCCTGTCTTCAATTGACTTGGGAAAAAACCTTTAAAGAAATTATGCTCTCTAGGGAACGGGTCACACAGGCATTACTTGCCTGTGACATGTTAAAATCTTCCAATTTTGCACAGTTAGGCCAGATTTAAGAAGGAGTCCTGATGTGACTGTATGTATTAGAGGGCTATAATGACCTATTATCCTACGTTTTTTCTTCATACCTATTATCCTACCCTTTGCTTGTGTGTTGGATTTTGTAGTGCTTAAACCATTTCCATATTTCTAGTCATGCAATTGGTACACAGAGCTATAAGACAGCATTTTTTTTGTAACAGGTAACCATTTGGTACAGTATTGAAAAAAGATAAAGGTGTTGTGATCACTTTCCTGCTCTTTACTGAATTCATACTAATAATATATAGGCCCCATTTACCTTTGGCTGCTTTCAAAATAATTATAGTGAAAACTCATTTTGGTCTACATTACAAGTGGAGTGTAAAAAAGGTAGTATAACATTGCTAAAGCGCAGTAAATAGCGCCCCCATGTTTACTTCTATATTACAAGGGGAAAGTAAAATGTTAGGACTCAACAGTAAGACTAGGGCACACTAACATCTGGAGGTCAGTGTGTCTGCCTTAATCCCTCACCTAATAGACTTCTATGGGGCGTGCTAAGCCGAAGGTGCATTAAACAGAAGGTGCGCTAAAACAAAGAAGACGTAGATTTCTTCATAAAGTCTTTATATATGTATATATCTATCTATATATATATATATATATATATATATATATATACCCCTATACATATCTATGTCTATAAAGAGATATGGGCATCTACTTATCAAGCCGTCAACTTACTTGCATTCGACGGCACCAATACGCTCGCCTAAGATCGCCTAACATCGCTGCCGCGGACCTGAATACGTTCTCCAAAATTACCAAAAAAGCTGTCAAAAAGCCGCGCACCAAGTACGGTGCGATGAGCAGCGGACTGTTGTTAACTAACAGTTATCAATCTCGCTGCTCTTCGGCTTTTTCCCAGCTTTATTGGTACCCTGTCACTAAACACCCACACTATACTACACTGTTTTACCCACTATACCGCCGCTCCCGGAGCCCATCGCAACTCTAATAAATGTATTAACCCCTAAACCGCCGTTCACGGACCCCGCCACAACTAAATAAAGTGTTTAACCCCTAAACCGCCTCTCCCGGAGCCCACCGCCACCTACAGTATACTTATTAACCACTAATCTGCCCCCCCTACACCACCGCCACCTACATTATACTTATTAACCCCTAATCTGCCCCCCCTACACCGCCGCCACTTACCTACATTTATTAACCCCTAATCTGCCGTCCCTAACGTCGCCGCCACTATATTAAATTTATTAACCCCTAAACCTAAGTCTAACCCTAACCCTAACACCCCCTAACTTAAATATAATTTAAATAAATCTAAATAAATATTCCTATCATTAAATAAATTATTCCTATTTAAAACTAATACTTACCTGTAAAATACACCCTAAGCTAGCTACAATATAACTAATAGTTACATTGTAGCTATCTTAGGGTTTATTTTTATTTTACAGGCAAGTTTGTATTTATTTTAACTAGGTACAATAGTTATTAAATAGTTATTAACTATTTAATAACTTCCTAGTTAAAATAAATACAAATATACCTGTAAAATAAAACATTAGTTATAATTATTAGTTATATTGTAGCTAGCTTAGGGTTTATTTTACAGGTAAGTATTTAGTTTTAAATAGGAATAATTTATTTAATTATAGGAATATTTATTTATATTTATTTAAATTATATTTAAGTTAGGGGGTGTTAGGGTTAGACTTAGGTTTAGGGGTTAATACATTTAATATAGTGGCGGCGACGTTGTGGGCGGCAGATTAGGGGTTAATAAATGTAGGTAGGTGGCGGCAGTGTAGGGGGGGCAGATTAGGGGTTAATAAGTATAATGTAGGTGGCGGCGGTGTAGGGGGGCAGATTAGGGGTTAATAAGTATAATGTAGGTGGTGGCGGTGTAGGGGCGGCAGATTAGGGGTTAATAAGTATAATGCAGGTGGCGGCGGTGGCGGGGCGGCAGATTAGGGGTTAATAAGTATAATGTAGGTGACGGCGGGGTAGGGGGCGGCAGATTAGGGGTGTTTAGACTCGGGGTATATGTTAGGGTGTTAGGTGTAAACGTTACCATAGGAATCAATGGGATATCGGGCAGCAGCGAACATAAGCTTTCGCTGCTTTCAGACCCCCATTGATTCCTATGGTATCCGCCGCCTCCAGGGCGGCGGATTGAAAACCAGGTACGCTGGGCCGGAATAGTGGCGAGCGTACCTGGTAGAAATTTGATAACTAGCAAAAGTAGTCAGATTGTGCCGAATTTGCATTCGGAACATCTGTAATGACGTAAGCATCGATCTGTGTCGGACTGAGTCCGGCGGATCGTATGTTACGTCACAAAATTCTACTTTTGCCAGTCTGTAGGGTTTGATAACTAAGGGGAATCAGGCTCGCCACAAATACGCTGCAGAATTCCAGCGTATTTGCGGTTGACGGCTTGATAAATAGATGCCATGGTATAAGACGAGGTGTTAGACTAGTTGTTCCAAGTCCCCCACAGTGATTGTCTTTACCACCTCTAATATAAATTTATTCCAAGAATCAACCAACCTTTCTGTGAAAAAGTGCTTTCGCAAATTACTCCTGAATCTGCTACCCTTCAACATGAGATCACAACCCCTTGTTCTAATGTTGCTCTTTTCTTTTGCAGAGGCAAGATAACTCTGTGACGTGTACAGTGTGTGCATTGTTGTGGTTACTCTTTACTTATATTTTATAACAGAGTTTTACAAATGGCATAGCCACCGTTCATAATATTGAGTTCCTGGCTACTAACTGTATCATTTGTTATATATGTATACAAATTTGTTATCTGGCTTATACAGTTCTGTTTGTAGCTCCTCAATATTCTGACTGCATCCTACATGTCTTTCTGACTGCATCCTACAGAGGCAGGTGATATGTATTTAGGGCTTGAGCACTTACATCTACAGCATGGGCTGGCATACAGAGGCAGATGAGAACCATAACTGGAACCTATGCTACCATTGATATTGACCAGTGACAAATCTTAGCTTGGTGTGGACACTCTGAAGGCAATGTTAGTAAGTGAGTTTTAAGATGATTCTGATGAAGAAATACAACAGCTTTTATTTTATTTTAGCAAGGATAAAAAACATTTTTAATCTTAGCAATAGTTCTTACTATTGACTTTTTCATTGTAGGACAACTAATTACGTATGCTGTATACATTAAAGGATTTCAACAGGTTTTTTTTTAACATCTTCTCAACATTTATGAGGTATCTTGCATTTGGGTCTGGGAAATTATTTTAGGAAAACTGCAGTAACAGTTAAGAAGACATGACGCTTTTGGGTGAAAAATGGCACTAAAATTTTGCCTTGACAATCCATGCATAGATAGCAATGTCATACACAGACTGTAAATGTCCACTAGTCCTCAAGCTTGTAAGATGTTATGACTAGTAAGAATTTAGACTTTTTTCCCTATAGTTGGCATTGAGTGATCTGGTAACTTTTGGTAACGTGGTCCCACCTAAAGCAGAAGCAAAAGAGAAGAAAATGGATTAATAATAAAAGCTTAGACTCCTAAATACATGCCAAAAAACAAACTAACTAAATAGATAATTGTGCCATTATAACTTGTCAATCAAGTTAAAAATCTGAAATCTATTGTAACAAAAAGTACCAGGAGGGCTATGGGAGCGGGAAAAAATTACGCTCATTTGCAATGTGGGGAACTTGCAGCAAGGGTTAATTGTGGGGGTTAACACAATGCAGATTATGGTTTATTTTTGATCCTCTATTTAATTTATCAAAAAGCAGTTTACCACATCTATATCTAGCTGTACAACCGTGTGCCTCTTTATTTATAGTTTAATTGGATACTTTTGCCAATAAAACTATCAAAACGATCAAAGAAAATAATAATAGCTGACATTATTATTTGGGAATGGCACAATTCCTGAGCAGCTTTTGAACGACTTCAGTGTTAAAGCTGACCCACTGGTATTGAAAAAGAGAGGTCTGTTACTGTGCTTCAGCTCTGTTACTAGCATTATCAGTATTCACAGGATCAAGGCTAGTTTGATTTTCTATAGTCTACATACTACATACTATTTTCCAAAGCATTGATCCAAAATATAAACTGTGGCCTTCAAGCTTGTGTGGTTAGGGATTTATAAGGAAATCATACAAAAAAGCTATGGGTGACCATAAAGCAGACTCTAGAAATGTTTGTGTGAGAGGAAGTGTTTATTCTATTATTGTTTATAAATTCTGTATTTTATGATACCGGCAAATGACTATTCATTATGGGGTTTTAGTAATATTTTTTAAGTCCTCAATGGGTCATATGTCTGTTTTTAAAACACTAGACCCAATCCTGGCATTAATTCTAAATAGAACCCGTATAGATTTAGTTTAATTTGAGCCAAGTATTAAAAAAAAATGTCTGGGCACAACTACAATAGCATGATTACAGCTCACAATGATATTATTTTTCTTCTTTTCCTGCAGCTGTTTTCAAAGCTGTCGTATTTTCACCCCTTACTTCCAGTAAGGTTAGTCAAGCTCTATATCTTCATATTGGGTCTCACCATCTTGGAGTTTACATATTCTTGCATTTGTGACAGAAGCAGTGCACATTCATAGATCAGTGACTTTGGATTTCTGATAGTTGTATAGAGCACTTTTAGTTAATGTGCATGATAGATAGCAAAAGCTTTGCAAATTTATATATAAAAGGGAGCTCTACATTATTACTTTACCAACACTGATCCAAACACAAATAATATACCCATTAAGAAACACAGACTGTATTTTGGATAAACAGTTAAAGGGCCACTGTAAGTAAATATTTTCTATAACTGTTACTAACTAACTACCCCAAATACGCTTTTTATCAATAGCATTTCATTAACATATCTCTACCGTATATCAGAAATCTTGTCTGCAAATTTAATTGTTTTCCAAACCCACTCCGTGGGTATCCTTTGCTCTGTACCAATCCGTTTACAATACCTAGGTTTCAAAATGGCGCTTTAAACACAAAGTTATTGGTTTAAGTATTTTGAACACACAGTGCTGAAATTAGTGGGCAGGATAACGTGACATCATCGGCGAATAAAAGATATAACTTTTAGAACGTTATGAAACTTCGTTTTGGAGAAAATATAGGTCAGTAGGTTTTAATTAATGTTTATTAACTTTAATATGTTAGTTGTTTAGCTTAAAAATTATAACAGAAAGTAATCCTTTAAGAGGACAGTGGACCTTTAACTATTTAGAGAAACCAAACCAAGACACCTCTCTGGACCGGTTTCTGACAAATTGGCGTAACCAAACTGTCTGGGGGGATCTTGGGGAGGGACATAGAGGTAACGCCACAAGAATAGACAAACTTGAGATAAGACTGCTCTTTATAAGCAGAAATTCTTTGCAACAGAGGCTTATAACAAAAATTATAGGGGTTATAGAAGTTTGCAGTTTCTCTCACTACAATTGAGCCTATGGGGTAGATTTATCAAGCAGCGGATGCTGCAATCTACCCCTGAAGTTACCGGCCTGCCAGAAACTTAAGTTAAGAAGCAGCGGTCATAAGACCGCTTTTCCTTAACTCATCCGCCACCTCTGAGGTGGTGGACAGCAATCATCCAGATCAGATACGGGATGATTGACACCCCCTGCTAGCGGCCATGAATGTGCAGGGGGCGGCATAGCCGGGGTTTGATAAATCTACTTCTATGTACTTGTTTCTATTTTGTATATGACTTGTTTTCGGATGGCTCTAAAAAAGAAGTTTCAAAAAAGTTAAAGTCAAAGAAAACTTAAAATAATAGAAAGTCTCTGAAGAGAGCTGCTGTCACGTATGCCTGCCTGCTATCACTGTCTATTTAAGACTGCCTTATTCTACTGCAGGAACTTACCTGCCTAATTAATTATTCGTGCACCTGATTCTTTCAGCCTCTTTTTAAGTCATGTCAGGCCTATTGTGCTTTGCACTAGCTTTGAAGTTTTGTTCTAGATCCCTGTGTTTGTTCTAGCATGGACTTTCCTAGAGATATACAAATTACAGCCTTACCTGTCTGCAAAAGCATGAATTCTACTAATCGCAAGTATCAATATATTTCCTGCATTGTTTCCTGGACACTGCTATTTTGCAAATTCTGAACTCAATCTAAATTACAAGCTTGTATTTTGTTATAATCATTCTCTGATTGCTACAACTGAACTTTACAACTATTCACTGCTACAAGTTGTCATTGCTCAAGTATCCTCCTGCAAATATTTATATTCATAACTCTGCATTTATGTGTTCCAGTTATACAAACTGCTTACCTGTGATTCTCCAATATTTGCCATATCAGTATTTAAATGCTTTAACTTGCAACTTGCCTATCACCTGTGCTGCTCTGCTCATTAGTCTGGCATACAGCTCCAACTAATATTGTGTACTGTGAGCTCTGCAATAACTCCTAGCAACTAAAAATCACAGTATCTACTAACTGTTACCTTTGAAGCCTGAATATTTTGCAATGTTATGTTTTACACTTTATGATTCCTGCAGCAACACCTAGCAATTATTGAGTCACAGGGTCCTATTTATCAAAGTCTGGCAGACATGATACGCTGTAGTGTATCATGTCCGCCAGACATCGCTGAAAGCCGACAGCTTACGCTAGCCTGAAGGCTTGCGTGGAAACAGGGGCACACAGTATCTATTATCTGTTTCCTTTGAAGCTAGACTATATTGCATACATGTATCTTCATGAACCCTGCAATAACTCTTTGCAACTACAGGGAGTGCAGAATTATTAGGCAAGTTGTATTTTTGAGGATTAATTTTATTATTGAACAACAACCATGTTCTCAATGAACCCAAAAAACTCATTAATATCAAAGCTGAATAGTTTTGGAAGTAGTTTTTAGTTTGTTTTTAGTTATAGCTATTTTAGGGGGATATCTGTGTGTGCAGGTGACTATTACTGTGCATAATTATTAGGCAACTTAACAAAAAACAAATATATACCCATTTCAATTATTTATTTTTACCAGTGAAACCAATATAACATCTCAACATTCACAAATATACATTTCTGACATTCAAAAACAAAACAAAAACAAATCAGTGACCAATATAGCCACCTTTCTTTGCAAGGACACTCAAAAGCCTGCCATCCATGGATTCTGTCAGTGTTTTGATCTGTTCACCATCAACATTGCGTGCAGCAGCAACCACAGCCACCCAGACACTGTTCAGAGAGGTGTACTGTTTTCCCTCCTTGTAAATCTCACATTTGATGATGGACCACAGATTCTCAATGGGGTTCAGATCAGGTGAACAAGGAGGCCATGTCATTAGATTTTCTTCTTTTATACCCTTTCTTGCCAGCCACGCTGTGGAGTACTTGGATGCGTGTGATGGAGCATTGTCCTGCATGAAAATCATGTTTTTCTTGAAGGATGCAGACTTCTTCCTGTACCACTGCTTGAAGAAGGTGTCTTCCAGAAACTGGCAGTAGGACTGGGAGTTGAGCTTGACTCTATCCTCAACCCGAAAAGGCCCCACAAGCTCATCTTTGATGATACCAGCCCAAACTAGTACTCCACCTCCACCTTGCTGGTGTCTGAGTCGGACTGGAGCTCTCTGCCCTTTACCAATCCAGCCACGGGCCCATCCATCTGGCCCATCAAGACTCACTCTCATTTCATCAGTCCATAAAACCTTACAAAAATCAGTCTTGAGATATTTCTTGGCCCAGTCTTGACGTTTCAGCTTGTGTGTCTTGTTCAGTGGTAGTCGTCTTTCAGCCTTTCTTACCTTGGCCATGTCTCTGAGTATTGCACACCTTGTGCTTTTGGGCACTCCAGTGATGTTGCAGCTCTGAAATATGGCCAAACTGGTGGCAAGTGGCATCTTGGCAGCTGCACGCTTGACTTTTCTCAGTTCATGGGCAGTTATTTTGCTCCTTGGTTTTTCCACACGCTTCTTGCGACCCTCTTGACTATTTTGAATGAAACGCTTGATTGTTCGATGATCACGCTTCAGAAGCTTTGCAATTTTAAGAGTGCTGCATCCCTCTGCAAGATATCTCACTATTTTTGACTTTTCTGAGCCTGTCAAGTCCTTCTTTTGACCCATTTTGCCAAAGGAAAGGAAGTTGCCTAATAATTATGCACACCTGATATAGGGTGTTGATGTCATTAGACCACACCCCTTCTCATTACAGAGATGCACATCACCTAATATGCTTAATTTGTAGTAGGCTTTCGAGCCTATACAGCTTGGAGTAAGAAAACATGCATAAAGAGGATGATGTGGTCAAAATACTCATTTGCCTAATAATTCTGCACTCCCTGTATGAATCACAGAATCTCAACTATCCATGACCACGATACACTTCCCCGGGTCAGGGGTCGGTGTCTCCAATTCCCTACCACTGCCCCGAGGGTCTGTCTCCTGAGCAGTTATACACCAGAACATGACAGCTGCAGGCACAGGGGGGAAATTAATAGATATGTCCAATTAGAGATTTGTGATACTTTCAAATACGGAAAAAGGCAGTTTTACAAGCATAACTTTGGGTCTGAAAATAGCTGAACAGCATGAGTGGCTGCCTTCTTCAACATTGCATATGCACACATTTAGAAATAATTATCATTGGAAGTAGTTACCAATAGAGATGTGCAGGGGGAAAAAATCATTTTGAACAACATTTTCATTCCCAAATCGCAGAAATTATTTTTCCCAAATATTCGTTGCCTGCAAGTTTTTGTTTTGTTTAAAACTAAAAAAAAAATCATTTTTTTTTTTTTTTACATTACAAAAGTTCACTTGTAGCTACAATACTTACCTTAATGCAAATTTGATTATTTTTTTTTAAGTTTGAAACAAAACAAAAACCGAAAAGTGCAGGCAACAAATATTTGGGGAAATTCATTTCCGTGATTTCGGAATGAAAATTTCATTCGGCTTCCAGGACCTGCACTAAAGTTAGTGCTGTTCCATGGGTGCCAAGCAAGCTAAGCATCCTGTTAACGCAGCCAGGAACCTTGTAAGAAGAAGATCAGGTTAGCGCTATCTCCAGAGCATGTTGAGGTAAGTAATGTAACGGAAACAAAAAAAAATACTGACAAATTTCATCAGTATTTTTTCATTTTCTTTAAATCTTACTGGTGCATTCATTCTTATATTCGTTTTCATTTATGAAAACAAAAATCCGAAAACGAATGTACATCTCTAGTAATCCATGCTGTTGAAGTTGCGTCCAGCAGGTTAATGTCCCTTTAACGTAAAATTTATTGGCAACTGTATAACAGAAACAAAATAAGCAGATTAATGCAAAACATATGCAACAAACTAACTACTTGGATATAAACAGACCTGTTTGGAAATTTCTCTTGACCACAGCAGGAATAACAATTATCTCTATTATTGTTTTGCAACAATGACAGACATCAATCTATAAATTACTATTTTATATTCTCTTCATACATTAAAGTACACTCACAAAACTTCAGATACATACTTATTAATATTTTAATGAACATGCAATTTTCTTCTTAAATCCTCCAGAAAATCAGGAATGATATGTTTGTCTCTTTGGGTATAAAAATGTGCTTTTCTGCAAATTCTTTTCTTAGCTTGGCAACCAAAGCCTTACTCATTTGTAAAAAAAAAAAAAAGTAATATAGAGGTAATGTTTCATAGGGTTTGCTTAAGAGTCTTTTTAAAATGCTCAGTTTTCTTGCACAATGATGTATTTTAGCAAAAAGAATTTGGCTGATGATTTAAAGGAATTTGGTTCATAACTGAGGTTTGTGCCTTTTTAACGTGTACAGCCTGTAATGCAAATGTTTTAAGAAGAAAGATTTGGCATACTGTGTAACTACTCCAGTTACAAGTAATTATAATTATTACCCTATTAAATATCATCTTGCTTTTAAAAAATATGTTGCTTCATTTCTTCTTAGTTCCTCTTTAAAGGGAACGTCCAGATGCATAAAACCTTGAACATTTTACAGAGAGGAATGGAAGGCATATTTATACAGTTACATAAGTTGGTTTACGTCTAATGCAGCAAGGTTGAATGGAAATAGGACAAACAACAGTGGACTAAAAATGTTATAATAATGTTTACAAGCCTGAAATGAAACAAATCAATGTTTTTCTGCACAGGAACACTTTTGTTTTTTTCCGGAAGAAGATTGTGTTGCCTTTTGTTGGACCAAACAGAGAAAAACATTGGAAATAATAGCCTTGATTTATCATCCCCTGGCGGACAGGGGCACCCCCCTGCCTGGTTTCTCCTCTGGCAGGAAGCAATCGACTGCCCGCATTTACCATTGCACACGACCGCTCTTGTGGTCAATCTCCCTGGTCGGAAGAGACCGGAGATTTTAAATTCTCCACCTAAGAGGTGGAGAACAGGGCAGGGAAGCAGTGGTCTGATCAAAGCTGCTTGATAAATCCTGACTGCCGGTTTGCTTGTGCGAACCTGCAGTCAATGGATGGAGAAGGTCTTGATAAATCGATCCCAATGTCTGTTTAAGAGGAGACAGGAAAAGGGCAATATACAGAGCTTATGACAGTAACTAAGACTAAGGAGATCGGGGACATGGAGAGTGCTCCAGTGTTTAGCGAGGAGTCATCTGTACCAATGCTTTTCACACACCTCCCACTGTTTGAGGTCACGTTTGTGAGTTTATCTATTTTTATGTAATAAATTACGTTTTTATGGGATATTCTAGAAACCTTCAAATATATGAAGGGGTTTAATAAAATAGAAGCTGAAAGCATTTTTCACAAAAAAATAAATGCCAAAACAAGGGGTCTCAATCTAAAGTTAGAGGGTAGCAGATTCAGGAGAAATTTAAGGAAGCATTTTTTTACAGAAAGGGTGGTGGATTCATGGAATGAACTTCCATTTGAGGTGGTAAACACAAAGACTGTAAAGGAATTTAAAAATGCCTGGGACATGCATAAGGCTATCCTAAGGAAAAAGTAACATGTAATATGGGTAGACTTGATGGGCCTTTTTGGTTCTTATCTACCGTCAAATTCTATGTTTCTATGTTTCTATATACTGCACCATGATCATTTCTATTCTTTATATCTGCTCCATGTTCTTTTGTTTCTAGACCCCATTGATCATTAGGTGTATTAATCAGCTGATAATTCACTAATGTTGCAGGAACTTCCCAGACATGAAGACATAAGTAAATACTTTTATTATATTCCTTCCTTGAATGGCAAATAACAGGTTAAAGTACATAGCAGATTCAAGTGCAGCAGGCGTTGAGACATCTAAAGATGGTAAAGGGATATCTGATAGAAAGCTCTTCTGCCCAGGCTTTTATGCCTTCTTATAACATAGACACCAATTGCTACAAAGTTCTAGAATATTCTCTTTCATTCTACAGTAAAAATATTTCCATTGTGTAAAGTAGGCATGGGTGCATGTAGCTATGCAGTCCACTTCCTGTTGTTTTCACTTAGTGTAGTACAATGCACATCTTCCTCTTGATGAGAGATAAGTCATCTAGTCTAAGGGAATACTTTTTAGAGGGTGACTGGGACTGCACAAACCCTAGACCCTTTGCATTACCAGCAAGATTTTGTCTTTGAACCACCAGAGGCCAGAATTCCTATTTTGGAGACGTTGTGACATAAGCAGGCATATGTTATGGGTAAATCATAAATCCCCTCAGAGTGCGGAGTCAATGGCCTATATTTAACAAGGTCTGACGGACCTGATCCGACAGTGCGGATCAGGTCCGCCAGACCTCGCTGAATACGGAGAGCAATACGCTCTCCGTATTCAGCATCGCACCAGCAGCTCACAAGAGCTGCTGGTGCAACGCTGCCCCCTGCTGACTCGCGGCCAATTGGCCGCCAGCAGGGAGCTGTCAATTGCGGCAATGTCTGTCCGCCTGCTCAGAGCAGGTGGACAGGGTTATGGAGCAGCAGTCTTTAGACCGCTGCTTCATAACTGGTGTTTCTGAAGACTCGCCAGAAACACGGGCCCACAAGCTCCCTAAGGAGCTTGTTAAATGGGCCCCAATGCATCAAACATATATGGCATGAACTGTAATTCCCCCATCTTCACTATCTTTTTTTGCCTCTGCCTGAGGGGTTCAAGGGGGCCTTCACTTGGGGTGGATGCCAGAGGAACGGTGGGGTGCCTTCCTTGAATCCCCCAGGCGGAGGCAAAAGAAATAGTGTAGATGGGGAATTAAAGGACATTGGGCTTTACCCACAGCTGCATTGGTAATGTCCAATTTATCTAGTTAATCCTAGGATTACCCAGATATCTGACTTTACCCGTAATACATGTAACGATATATAAAGTCTTATACACAGTTATGTCTTACAACTGGCCATATGTTAGCCAAATGAATAGTGACATCATTGGGGCAAAATGGAACACAAATATTACAGGCCTGCTTATAAAAACTGAGTTTAAATGTAACTGAGATGCAGATTGATTTGCCTGCTGCAGTCCACAAAAATACTGCACAGCCATCATATGACCAGGAGAATGGATGGTAATGAACAATTATGACCACATTGATTTTTGGAATGCTAAATTTCATATAATGTTTCTATAAAAAAAATAAATGTATACATTTACTCTTTGTAGTCCACAAATACTGGGAAAAATTCCAGTTCTCTAGGGTTCTAATCATGCAGACCCACCTGATGTTAATTCAACTGCCCTCCTGTGCATCAAAATTAATAATAATTTCCAAAATATGTATTCTTGCTGGCCTTTTTGTGCACAGTGGTCTAATGTGAACACTCTAATTAAACCTTGCCATCTGCTACAGTCCCACTTGCTGTTTAAGCTGGCGGAATGTATGTCAGCCCTGCATGGGATAGTTAGGACTTTAATAATTATCTCCTGCCTCCTGTTCAGCCAACAGACTTGCAAAACACCAAAAAATTTAATGGGTGGATTAATCAATTCTCTCTATTTATTTTTTTGCTAATAACAGTCAGGCAAACATATTATAAGTAACAGCCTTTTAATACACACACACACACATATATATATATATATATATATATATATATATATATATTTATATTAAGAATTAATCATAAAATATTATTTCTCTTATAAGGTGTATCCAGTCCACGGATCATCCATTACTTGTGGGATATTCTCCTTCCCAACAGGAAGCTGCAAGAGGATCACCCACAACAGAGCTGTCTATATAGCTCCTCCCCTAACTGCCACTACCAGTCATTCTCTTGCAGCTCTCGACAACATAGGAAGTAGCTAGAGAGATGTGGTGAATTTATGTAGTTTATCTTCAATCAAAAGTTTATTATTTTCAAATGGTACCGGAGTTGTACTGTTTTAGCCTCAGGCAGAAAGTTGAAGAATAGTCTGCCTGTGGTTTTTGATGATCTTAGCAGGTTGTAACTAAGATCCATTGCTGTTCTCACACATAACTGAAGAGATGAGGTAACTTCAGCTGGGGGAATGGCGTGCATGGTCTCCTGCTATGAGGTATGTGCAGTTTACATTTTTCTAGAGAAATGAATATGCTAGAAAATGCTGTTAATACCGGATTTATTTAAGGTAAGCCTGATTACAGTGATTTAATAACGACTAGTATCATGCTTGCTGTAACAGATAATATTCTTATTACTTTCTCACATTACTGAAAATAAGATAACGTTTGCTGGAAGTGTTTAAACGTTGTTTTCTACATATTGGTGATAAAACTTTATTGGGGCCCAGTTTTTTCCACATGGCTGGCTAGATTTTGCCTAGGGATAGTTTTTTATGGCCCTCTCACTGTGAGTACAGGTTGGGAGGGGCCTAATTTCAGGCCTAAATCGTGCAGTAGTTTTTGCAGCTTGAGACTTCCAGCTTCCCTGAAGGAGTCCCCTGAACACTTAGGACCTCTACAAAGGGTTTTTGTGCCTTCAAAAGTCGTTGTATGGGCAGGTAGGGCCACAACAGAGCTGTGGCAGTTTGTTGTGACTGTTAAAAAACGTTTATATCGGTTTTTTTTTATCCGGTTTTGAAACTAAGGGGTTAATAATCCATTTGCAAGTGGGTGCAATGCTCTGTTATTCTATTATACACATTGTAAAAATTTCGTAAGATTTACTGCTTTTCATCACTGTTTTTCAATTTCTGACAAAAATTGTTTCTCTTAAAGGCACAGTACCGTTTTTATTTTTTGCTTGTTTACATTTATCAAAATGTTTTCCAAGCTTGCTGTTCTCATTGCTAGTCTGTTTAAACATGTCTGACATAGAGGAAACTCCTTGTTCATTATGTTTAGAAGCCATTGTGGAACCCCCTCTTAGAATGTGTACCAAATGTACTGATTTTACTTTAAGTTATAAAGATCATATTCTGTCTTTGAAAGATTTATCACCAGAGGAAATTGACAAGGGGGAAGTTATGCCGACTAACTCGCCCCACGTGTCAGAAACTTTGACTCCCGCTCAAGGGACTCCCGCTCAAGTGGCGCCAAGTACATCTAGCGCGCCCATGGCATTTACTTTACAAGACTTGGTGGCAGTTATGGATCATACCCTTACAGCGGTATTGTCCAAACTACCAGGGTTACAAGGAAAGCGAGACAGCTCTGGGACTAGAAAAAATACAGAGCTCTCTGACGCTTTAGTAGCTATGTCTGATATCCCCTCACAATATGCAGAAGCTGAGGCAGGAGAGCCTCTTTCTGTGGGTGATTTTTCTGACTCAGGGAAGATGCTTCAACCTGATTCTGATATGTCTACATTTAAATTTAAGCTTGAACACCTCCGCGTGTTGCTCAGGGAGGTTTTAGCTACTCTGGATGACTGTGACACCATTATAGTGCCAGAGAAATTGTGTAGATTGGATAAATACTATGCAGTGCCTGTTTACACTGATGTTTTTCCAATACCTAAAAGGTTTTCAGAAATTATTACTAAGGAATGGGATAGACCAGGTGTACTGTTCTCTCCCCCTCCTATTTTTAAGAAAATGTTTCCAATAGATGCCGCTACACAGGACTTATGGCAAATGGTCCCTAAGGTGGAGGGAGCAGTTTCTACTCTAGCTAAGCGTACAACTATTCCCGTCGAGGACAGTTGTGCTTTCCTAGATCCAATGGATAAAAGTTAGAGGGTTACCTTAAGAAAATGTTTATTCAACTAGGTTTTATTCTCCAGCCTCTTGCATGCATTGCCCCGGTCACTGCTGCTGCGGCCTTCTGGTTTGAGTCTCTGGAAGAGGCCTTACAGGTAGAAACTCCATTGGATGATATACTTGACAAGCTTAAAGGGCTTAAGCTAGCCAATTCATTTGTTTCTGACACCGTTGTTCATTTAACCAAACTAACGGCTAAGAACTCAGGTTTTGCTATACAGGCGCGTAGGGCGCTATGGCTTAAATCCTGGTCAGCTGACGTTACTTCAAAGTCTAAGCTTCTCAACATTCCCTTCAAGGGGCAGACCCTATTCGGGCCTGGACTGAAGGAGATCATTTCTGATATTACTGGAGGAAAAGGTCATGCCCTTCTTCAGGATAGGTCTAATAAATTAAGGACCAAACAAACTAATTTTCGTGCCTTTCGAAACTTTAAGACAAGCGCGGCATCAACTCCCTCTAATGCAAAACAAGAGGGAAATTTTGCCCAGTCCAAGCCAGTCTGGAGACCTAACCAGGCCTGGAACAAAGGTAAGCAGGCAAAGAAGCCTGCTGCTGCCTCTAAGACAGCATGAAAGATCAGCCCCCGAACCGGTAACGGATCTAGTAGGGGGCAGACTTTCTCTCTTCACCCAGGCTTGGGCAAGAGATGTCCAGGATCCCTGGGCATTGGAAATTGTGTCCCAGGGATATCTTCTGGACTTCAAAGCTTCTTCCCCAAAAGGAAGATTTCACCTCTCACAATTATCTGCAGACCAGATAAAGAGAGAGGCATTCTTACATTGTGTTCAAGACCTCCTAGTTATGGGAGTGATCCACCCAGTTCCAAAGGAGGAACAGGGGCAAGGCTTCTATTCAAATCTCTTTGTGGTTCCCAAGAAAGAGGGAACCTTTCAAGATGGAGACTATTCGAACCATCCTACCTATGATCCAGGAGGGTCAATACATGACTACCGTGGACTTAAAGGATGCTTATCTTCACATGCCGATACACAAAAATCATCATCGGTTTCTCAGGTTCGCCTTCCTAGACAGGCATTACCAGTTTGTGGCTCTTCCCTTTGGGTTAGCTACGGCACCAAGAATCTTTACGAAGGTTCTGGGGTCACTTCTGGTGGTCCTAAGGCCGCGGGGCATAGCAGTAGCCCCTTACTTAGACTATATTCTGATACAGGCGTCGAATTTCCAAATTGCCAAGTCCCATACAGACATTGTTCTGGCATTCCTGAGGTCTCATGGGTGGAAAGCGAATGAAAAGAAGAGTTCTCTATCCCCTCTCACAAGAGTTTCCTTCCTGGGAACTCTGATAGATTCTGTAGAAATGAGGATTTACCTGACAGAGGACTGGTTGTCAAAACTTCTAAATTCCTGCCGTGTTCTTTATTATACTTCTCGCCCTTCGGTGGCTCAGTGTATGGAAGTAATTGGCTTAATGGTAGCGACAATGGACATAGTTCCGTTTGCCCGCCTACATCTCAGACCGCTGCAACTCTGCATGCTCAGTCAGTGGAATGGGGATTACACAGATTTGTCCCCTCTACTAAATCAGGATCAAGAGACCAGGGATTCTCTTCTCTGGTGGCTATCTCTGGTCCATCTGTCCAAAGGTATGACCTTCCGCAGGCCAGATTGGACAATAGTAACAACAGATGCCAGCCTTCTGGGCTGGGGTGCAGTCTGGAACTCTCTGAAGGCTCAGGGGTCGTGGACTCAGGAGGAGGCCGTCCTCCCAATAAACATTCTGGAACTAAGAGCGATATTCAATGCTCTTCAGGCTTGGCCTCAGCTAGCGGCAGTGAGGTTCATCAGATTTCAGTCGGACAACATCACGACTGTAGCTTACATCAACCATCAAGGGGAACAAGGAGTTCCCTAGCGATGTTGGAGGTTTCAAAGATAATTCAATGGGCATAGATTCACTCTTGCCATCAATCAGCTATCCATATCCCAGGAGTAGAGAACTGGGAGGCAGATTTTCTAAGTCGTCAGACTTTTCATCCGGGGGAGTGGGAGCTCCATCCGGAGGTGTTTGCACAGTTGATTCAACGTTGGGGCAAACCAGAACTGGATCTCATGGCGTCTCGCCAGAACGCCAAGCTTCCTTGTTACGGATCCAGGTCCATGGATCCCAAGGCAGTGCTGATAGATGCTCTAGCAGCGCCTTGGCCCTTCAACCTGGCTTATATGTTTCCACCGTTTCCTCTGCTCCCTCGTCTGATTGCCAAGATCAAACAGGAGAGAGCATCGGTAATTTTGATAGCACCTGCGTGGCCACGCAGGACTTGGTATGCAGATCTGGTGGACATGTCATCCTTTCCACCATGGACTCTGCCTCTGAGGCAGGACCTTCTACTTCAGGGTCCTTTCAACCATCCAAATCTAATTTCTCTGCGGCTGACTGCATGGAGATTGAACGCTTGATTTTATCAAAGCGTGGTTTCTCCGAGTCGGTCATTGATACCTTAATACAGGCGCGAAAGCCTGTCACCAGGAAAATATATCATAAGATATGGTGTAAATATCTTCATTGGTGTGAATCCAAGGGTTACTCATGGAGTAAGGTCAGGATTCCTAGGATATTATCTTTTCTCCAAGAAGGATTGGAGAAGGGTTTGTCAGCTAGTTCCTTAAAAGGACAGATTTCTGCACAAACGTCTGGCTGAGGTTCCAGACGTGCAGGCGTTTTGTCAGGCTTTAGTCAGAATCAAGCCTGTGTTTAAACCTGTTGCTCCGCCTTGGAGTTTAAATTTAGTTCTTAAGGTTCTTCAAGGGTACCAAACCTGTTTTTTTACCTAAGGTGGTATCTAATAAAAATATCAATCAGGAGATTGTTGTACCGTCACTGTGTCCTAATCCTTCTTCAAAGAAGGAAAGTCTTTTACACAATCTTGACGTGGTTCGTGCTTTAAAGTTTTATTTACAAGCTACTAAAGATTTTCGTCAAACATCTGCATTGTTTGTTGTCTACTCTGGACAGAGGAGAGGCCAAAAGGCTTCGGCAACCTCTCTTTCTTTTTGGCTAAGGAGTATAATACGCTTAGCTTATGAGACTGCTGGCCAGCAGCCTCCTGAAAGGATTACAGCTCATTCTACTAGAGCGGGAGCTTCCACAAGGGCTTTTAAAAATGAGGCTTCTGTTGAACAGATTTGTAAGGCGGCGACTTGGTCTTCGCTTCATACTTTTTCAAAGTTCTATAAATTTGATACTTTTGCTTCTTCGGAGGCTATTTTTGGGAGAAAGGTCTTGCAGGCGGTGGTGCCTTCCGTTTAAGCACCTGGCTTGTCCCTCTCTTCAGCTGTGTCCTATAGCTTTGGTATTGGTATCCCACAAGTAATGGATGATCCGTGGACTGGATACACCTTACAAGAGAAAACATAATTTATGCTTACCTGATAAATTTATTTCTCTTGTGGTGTATCCAGTCCACGGCCCGCCCTGTCATTTTAAGGCAGGTGTTTTTTATTTTTAAACTACAGTCACCACTGCACCCTATAGTTTCTCCTTTCTCTTGCTTGTCTATGGTCGAATGACTGGTAGTGGCAGTTAGGGGAGGAGCTATATAGACAGCTCTGCTGTGGGTGATCCTCTTGCAGCTTCCTGTTGGGAAGGAGAATATCCCACAAGTAATGGATGATCCGTAAGAGAAATAAATTTATCAGGTAAGCATAAATTATGTTTTTATAGTTTTACTTTACTTCATTTAATTTATTTTTTAAATGTAACTACTGCTGGTTTTCTAGAAATGTATTACTCTTCCATTTCAGACAATAAGAAGAAACCATAAACAGTACAACTCCGAAAATCTGGACTGCTTGGGGATTGCCTGGTCCGTATTTTCGGATTTTCCGGATTCTTGGACATTGCTGATAAAAACCTGTAAATAAAAAAGACATGCTAATGTTTTTTATTATAAATAAATACTGTACAGATCACCTTGTTTATTAAAATAGAGTACTGCACCTGCATATGTACATTCCTTTCCGTTACAGGTATTTCTTCGGCACATGCTGAACTGCTTGTTCACGGAGCGCTAGCATCTGCTGCGCCCGGTGAACCGCTTGTGAATGGAGCTTCTGCTGTGCCCAGTGATTTCAAAGTGTTTCTCCTCTGCTTCTGTTTAGACCCCTTATCCACTTTAGGAAACATTGGTACAGTACACTACTGTACAATACAGTACAGTATAAAGGTATAACGGTACTGTGCAGTGTAAAGATGGTAAATACCTGCACAGGTACCGGTCATGTATGGCAAACTGTAGTGCGCAGTTGTGGAGCTCAGATTTCTCACTGCCTTTGCGTGCTGTCGCTTGTTGCAGCTCTGAATGCCAATTTACGCTGTGCAGTGACAAACCAAAAACCGGAAGTTGTAATCACTCCAGAGTCCGGATTCTCAGGTTGTTTGGATTTCCGAGGTCCGGATTTTTAGAGTTGTACTGTACACAGTGACTTTAACCTTATATATGACAGTGGGGCCTACATGAACAATACTGATATATACTGCCAGTCACACTTTCAGTTGAGTTTGGTTTTCAGGTAAAATATCTAAATGTTGCTCTTTTATAGTTGACAAAACATTTTTTGTTCAATTTGTACAGTTACATTGTGAAACACTTTGCCTAAGGAGGTTGTGACTGCCAATACCTTAGATACATTTTAAAATATCTTAGACACATTTATGGCTAAAAACAGAATTCAGGAATATGATTGCTTGTGTTAAATGGGTCATCAGGAAAATTTTACTCTAGATTTTTCTTTGCATAAATGTTTTGTAGATGATCCTTTATATAGCCCATCTGGGAGTGTTTTTGTAAGAATGTATAGTTTTGCTTATTTTTTAATAATATTGTGCTGATTTTCAGACTCCTAACCAAGCCCCAAAGTATCAGATGTAGACCCAAGTCTACAGATTCCTGCTGCTATTGTTTGTGTAATTTGTCTTTTCATATGCAGGGAAGAGAGGGGGGATTATGCTCTGTTTTCCCAGCCTCTCTCACTGGGTGTCCCAGTCTAACCTCATCAACAGTGCTAAACTGGGAGCTTCTAAGTAAGTTTTTAAGTCTTTATACTGGATTTTTAGATCAGTATCTGTGCATATTCTCCTTTATGGTAGTGTCTATTACATGCTGCTATATAAAAATTAGTGTACACTGTCCCTTTAATGTAAGTGCAATTGTCAACTTTATTATAAACTAGGTAGGCTCTGTATAAATTGAATTTGGCTCTTCTTTCAACCTCATCTACAATGTTACTATGTTGTATAGTGACTCTTTAAAGGATAATAGTATAATATTGTTGAAGCACCTATATATCCTTGAAGCACCTATATATTATATTGTGTTTTAGAAATACTTGTAGCAGTTTTGGGTTAATAAGGCTTATACCAGAAAAAGCATATATAGTTGTCCCCTAGCCACTTACTGGAACAAAAGACCCCCATAACATGTGGGTGATTACTGTCACAGGGGCAGATTTAGCAAGCTCTGTATGGAGCTTGATGCCCCTGTTTCCGTGCGAGTCTTCAGGCTCACCGGAAACAGCAGTTTCCACCTGCTGTGAGGCCGCGGACAGAAATCAACCTAATCGAATACGATTGGGCTGATTGACACCCCCTGCTAGCGGCTCATTGGCCACGAATCTGTAGGGGGCGGCATTGCACCAGCAGTTCACAAGAACTGCTGGTGCAATGATAAATGCCGACACTGTATGCTGTCGCATTTATCGATGTCCAGCGGACATGATACGCTATATAGTATCATGTTCGCACTATGATAAATCTACCCCATAATGTCAATAACCTGCAGCAGCACTTAAAGTGCTGTCTACCCCAAGGGGGAGGGGGCTCTTATGCATGTTTTTGTTATTTTATTTTCTCTGAAATAGACTATATAGCATCAAATAAAACCTAAGGGCAGTAAAGTATTGTGCAAAGAGAAGTGATCCCAATTCTCATTGGCTAGATGCAATGATAAATACTGGAAGTATAATTTGCCATATATTTCTTCTACAATAACTGTGTTTCATTGGGTGATTCAAAGAAATCAAGCATGAAAGAAGACTTTTTCTACTGGTAAAAGCATCGTTATGTATGACGATTTTAAAAAAAAATATCGGCTAGATTACGAGTCTTGCGTTATGAGTAAAAAAAGCAGCGTTAAGCCTCATAACTCTGCTTTTTTACTACCACTGGTATTACGAGTCTTGCAGATTTAGGGGCACCGCACTTTTTTTTGCCTTACCGCAAATCAACTTACGCAAATTGCATATAGTCTTTTTTATATGGGACTTCCATAGCGCCGGTATTACGAGCTTGTCCTGGGAGGCCAAAAAGTGAGCGGTACAGCCTACCCCGTCAAGATTCGTACTGCATTTTAAAGTCAGTAGTTATGAGTTTTACACTACAAAGCTGTAGCATAAAACTCATAACTAAAGTGCTAAAAAGTACACTAACACCAACTACCTATTAACTCCTAAACCGAGGCCCTCCCGCATCACAAACACTAAAATTAAATTATTAACCCCTAATCTGCCGCTCCGGACATCGCCGCCACTATAATAAACATATTAACGCCTAAACCGCCGCACTCCCGCCTCGCAAACATTAGTTAAATATTATTAACCCCCTAATCTGCTGTCCCTAACATCGCCGCCACCTACCTACATTTATTAACCCCTAATCTGCCACCCCCCACATCGCCACCACTATATTAAATTTATCAACCCCTAAATCTAAGTCTAACCCTAACCCTTACACCCCCTAACTTAAATATAATTAAAATAAATCTAAAAAAAAGGGTTTGCCTTTCTGGATGAGGGACTTGCTTTGGGGTACCATCACTCGCTCCTATATCCTTGTAGCTGTTATCAGACTTTTACCGTTACAGGAAGGAAAGCCTGGAGGTGTGAGGGGTGCTCCGTTGCAGGTTTAACCTATACCAACGCTGTGTACATACCTCAAACTGTTTGAGGTCATACTTGTGAGTAGTGATGTCGCAAATTGTTCGCCGGCGAATAGTTCCCGGTGAACATAGCATGTTCGCGTTTGCCGTGGCTGGCGAACATATGCGATGTTCGATCCACCCCCTATTCATCATCATTGAGTAATACTTTGACCCTGTACCTCACAGTCAGCAGGCACATTCCAGCCAATCAGCAGCTGACCCTCCCTCCCAGACCCTCCTACCTCCTGGACAGCATCCATTTTAGATTCATTCGGAAGCTGCATTGTTAGTGAGAGGAGGGACAGTGTAGCTGCTGCTGATTTAGCTGCCAGCGTGAGTGTCAGGCTCACAGCGTATACTGTGCCCACTTGCCCAGTGCCACCACTCATATCTGGTGTAACAGTAGTGTAGATTTAAAAAAAACAACACTTTTTTGACTGTGTTAAATAATAGCAGTCAGTTTCCTTTACACGTGTGCGTTTAAGTTACACCAGATATGAGTTGCACTGGGGTGACACTGTGCCCTGGCAGGCAGGCACTTAAACGCACACGTGTGAAGGAAACTGACTGCTATTATTTAACACAGTCAAAAAAGTGTTTTTTTTTTTAAATCTACACTACTGTTACACCAGATATGAGTGGTGGCACTGGGGTGACACTGTGCCCTGCAATGTTCGATCCGCCCCCTATTTGTCATCATTGAGTAATACTTTGACCCTGTACCTCACAGTCAGCAGGCACATTCCAGCCAATCAGCAGCAGACCCTCCCTCCCAGACCCTCCTACCTCCTGGACAGCATCCATTTTAGATTCATTCGGAAGCTGCATTGTTAGTGAGAGGAGGGACAGTGTAGCTGCTGCTGATTTAATAGGGAAATCTATAGCTAGGCTAGTGTATTCAGTGTCCACTACAGTCCTGAAGGACTCATCTGATCTCTGCTGTAAGGACAGCACCCCAAAAAGCCCTTTTTATGGCTGCTTTTTTTTTTCCCTGTATAATCTAATTGCAGTTGCCTGCCTGCCAGCGTGTGTGTCAGGCTCACAGCGTATACTGTGCCCACTTGCCCAGTGCCACCACTCATATCTGGTGTAACAGTAGTGTAGATTTAAAAAAAAACAACACTTTTTTGACTGTGTTAAATAATAGCAGTCAGTTTCCTTCACACGTGTGCGTTTAAGTGCCTGCCTGTCAGGGCACAGTGTCACCCCAGTGCAACTCATATCTGGTGTAACAGTAGTGTAGATTTAAAAAAAAAAAACACTTTTTTGACTGTGTTAAATAATAGCAGTCAGTTTCCTTCACACGTGTGCGTTTAAGTGCCTGCCTGCCAGGGCACAGTGTCACCCCAGTGCAACTCATATGTGGTGTAACAGTAGTGTAGATTTAAAAAAAACAACACTTTTTGACTGTGTTAAATAATAGCAGTCAGTTTCCTTCACACGTGTGCGTTTAAGTGCCTGCCTGCCAGGGCACAGTGTCACCCTAGTGCAACTCATATCTGGTGTAACAGTAGTGTAGATTTAAAAAAAAAAAACACTTTTTTGACTGTGTTAAATAATAGCAGTCAGTTTCCTTCACACGTGTGCGTTTAAGTGCCTGCCTGCCAGGGCACAGTGTCACCCCAGTGCAACTCATATCTGGTGTAACAGTAGTGTAGATTTAAAAAAAACAACACTTTTTTGACTGTGTTAAATAATAGCAGTCAGTTTCCTTCACACGTGTGCGTTTAAGTGCCTGTCTGCCAGGGCACAGTGTCACCCCAGTGCAACTCATATCTGGTGTAACAGTAGTGTAGATTTAAAAAAAACAACACTTTTTTGACTGTGTTAAATAATAGCAGTCAGTTTCCTTCACACGTGTGCGTTTAAGTGCCTGCCTGCCAGGGCACAGTGTCACCCCAGTGCAACTCATATCTGGTGTAACAGTAGTGTAGATTTTAAAAAAACAACACTTTTTTGACTGTGTAAAATAATAGCAGTCAGTTTCCTTCACACGTGTGCGTTTAAGTGCCTGCCTGCCTGCCTGGGCACAGTGTCACCCCAGTGCAACTCATATCTGGTGTAACAGTAGTGTAGATTTAAAAAAAACAAAAACTTTTTTTTGACTGTGTTAAATAATAGCAGTCAGTTTCCTTCACACGTGTGCGTTTAAGTGCCTGCCTGCCTGCCAGGGCACAGTGTCACCCCAGTGCAACTCATATCTGGTGTAACAGTAGTGTACATACCCAATGTTTTAAAGAACGTTATTCCAAACAATTTAGGAATGTTAGGTGATTTATGCCCTTTATGGATTAAAACCAGACTCTGCGGGGGGCGTGTCCTTGCAGTCGCCATGAACAGTCGCAAAAAAGAGAAGCTCCTCACAAACTTGAGAAATCTAGTTATTTACAGTGGCATATATCTACCTTTCCTTGTCAAAACAACATGGTATGGAAGTGGACACTCAGCAGAATCGTTTGATACTAAATAATGCCATAATTACTACTACTAATAATAACATAATTACTCTCAAGAGGAGCGTAGCAAGCATGGCGGACTAAACTGAAGAAGCAGCTACAATACCCCCCCCCCCGGTTTCACGGGGACAGCAGGACTAAACTAATCTGAGTTTGGGCACATACTGGGGGCTATTCAGAAATAGATTTGCACAACAGCTATCATCTGTGGAAATAATAGGAAGATATCCTGGTACACATCATGGAGGCGCTAGCAGCTGTGGATGTTTGGGAGCGCACTATACATAATGCGATCACGCGAAGCTATGAACAGCTAAAGACGGATCTTTGCTCTCTACTTCTGGTCTTCTCGGACCAGTATTCCGCTCCTGCCCCAGAGTCCTCGGAGGGCTGCCTCAGATCAGATAAGCACTTTACTTACCCGGAGCTACCGGCAAAATCCAGCTGCCCTCCCGCTCATCCCTACAAGGCCCGAGGGATTGCTGCGTCACAGAGCCCTACTTTTGGTCCTGCGGCCATTACGACTAAAGGAGCCGGCCCATCTCATAAGAGGACATTGTCGACTTTTCTTAAAAAGAAAACCGGTGGCCAAAAGGATCTGTCAACTAACGTATTAGACTGCAGCAAGTTTGATCTATCAGCCCAGAGGAAATCTTTCTCCATTTTGCAGCGTGAGGACATCGATATCCCGAGAGAGCCTGATCATGCAGGTAATCTTTCACATCAAGCCAGCTGCAGTGCCGCGACAAGTTTATCCTCCAAGATGAACACTGTCCTTGCTTACATAAGACTGGGTATCGGATAAAGCTAATAATGGACATAGTGCTCAAGTCTTTGGCTTAGGACAAGATGGACGCTAGTAACTATTCCTAGCTTATGCCAAGTTAAGAGCTCTGTGGCACTTCAACTATTGTCCCTTTGATACGATATAGAAACACACTGCTCTATATATCCCTCAAAAGTTTCTGTATACAGGTTTAATGTATAGCATTTGATTAGTAATAGTGTGGTTTTATGCTCATCTTGTTTATGTTGATGTCTTTGATTATTTATTTGTTTTTTCTACTATTCTATATCAAAGCTTAGGTATTCGGGTATGCACATACTAACTTTGCTTGGATCATATACTATGCCTAAGAGACTGTCCATGGTGGGCTCACGAGGTTCAGCATTACTGTTCTTTACTTGAAATAACCTGGCATCTCCCCGCACTGCCAGCGGCCGAGGTAGTGTGGCATGCTAAGAAATCTTTTATATTTTCAAAACAGTTGTATATTAGTCTCAATTTAATGTTAATCTAGTACCTCTGTGGTTTTCAGTTCAGAGCACTAGTTATATAGCTAGCAGCTATTACTATAGATCCAGCATAATGTATTTATACTACACCAGTTCTGAATGGCCCCTATACACTTATAAACTTGCAAACCTAATTTATGCCTACTATTAGGAGGATATAGTGCCCAGATATTATTATTATTATAATACTATATTATCGTATTATATTGTATTATATACTATATTATATTATAGATTCATTAACACTTTGCTATTTATATCTTCCATACGCTGTCTAGCCTGCTGTACTTTTATATATACATCTTCTCAGGTCCAAGAGTGACCGTGTTGAATATTAGAGTACCTCCCTGAGTCTTTTAGTTTACATAGGTCCAAGAGTGGCCTGTTTCAACAATGGAGGTGCTATCATACCTTATATAAATTAAAAAAGAGGTTCTTTTCACTCAGTTGGGTAACAATCTATTGTACTTGGGATGACATGACCTTTTATGTTTTGCCAGCTTTGCAATGTCCTTGTTTTATTTCAGATCTTAGTGGCATAGCCAATTTAACCTGAGATATGTTTACTATTATATCCACTGTACCTTTTTACCTTTTATTGTTGTAACTGTCTTGCACAACCTCAATAAAAATCATTTAAATTTAAAATCATAAAAAAAAAAAAAACAGACTCTGCATCAACTATGTAATTTTCCATGGGAGTTTTGCCATGGATCCCCCTCCGGCATGTCACAGTCCAGGTGTTAGTACTGGTTACTGGAAGTTCAACATGGCACCTCATGGCAAAGAACTCTCTGAGGATCTAAAAAAAGAATTGTTTCTCTACATAAAGATGGCCTAGGCTATAAAAAGATTGCGAAGACCCTGAAACTGAGCTACAGCATGGTGGGCAAGACCATACAGCAGTTTCACAGGACAGGTTCCAATCAGAACAGGCTTCGCCATGGTCGACCAAAGAAGTTGAGTGCACGTGCTCAGTGTCATATACAGAGGTTGTCTTTAGGAAATATACGTATGAGTGCTGCCAGCATTGCTGCAGAGGTTGAAGGCGTGGGGGCTCAGCCTGTCAGTGCTCAGACCATATGCCGCACACTGCATCAAATTGGTCTGTATGACTGTCGTCCCAGAAGGAAGCCTCTTCTAAAGATGATGCACAAGAAAGCCCACAAACAGTTTGCTGAAGACAAGCAGACTAAGGACATGGATTACTGGAACCATGTCCTGTGGTTCGGAGAGACCAAGATAAGCTTATTTGGTTCAGATGGTGTCAAACGTGTGTTGTGGCAACCAGGTAAGGATTACAAAGACAAGTGTTTTTCTTACAGTCAAGCATGGTGGTGGGAGTGTCATGGTCTGGGCCTGCATGAGTGCTGCCGGCACTGGGGAGCTACAGTTCATTGAGGGAACCATGAATGCCAACATGTACTGTGACATACTGAAGCAGAGCATGATCGCCTCCCTTCGGAGACTGGGCCACAGGGCACTATTCCAACATGATAATGACCTCAAACACACCTCCAAGATTACCACTGCCTTGCTAAAGAAGCTGAGGGTAAAGGTGGTGGACTGGCCAAGCATGTCTCCAGACCTAAACCCTATTGACCATCTGTGGGGCATCCTCAAACAGAAGGTGGGGGAGTGCAAGGTCTCTAACATCCACCGGCTCCGTGATGTCATCATGGAGGAGTGGAAGAGGACTCCAGTGGCAACCTGTGAAGCTCTGGTGAACTCCATGCCCAAGAGGGTTAAGGTAGTGCTGCAAAATAATGGTGGCCACACAAAATATTGGCACTTTGGGCCCAATTTAGACATTTCCACTTAGGGGTGTACTCACTTTTGTTGCCAACAGTTTAGATATTAATGGCTGTGTGTCGCATTATTTTGAGGAGACAGCAAATTTACACTATTATACAGGCTGTACACTCACTACTTTACATTGTATTATATAAAGATATAATAAAATATTTACAAAAATGTGAGGGGTGTGCTCACTTTTGTGAGATACTGCATCTCAATATTATTTATTTTAACTTTGCTCACTTCTCGTTTGGTAATATCTAGGTCCTTCACTTTTTATCTTTTAAGAAGCTTTCCGCCTCTTGGGGAGAATCAAAAACCTTAAAGCCTTCCTACGTTTTTTTTATACTAATTTTGGCGGGTATAACAATTTAACTGTCTTTCCTTCTTGGATTAGTCTGATACAAGTTGGAGCACATAACTTTCTCCTATTAGAGGTTTCATAGGAGAAATCCTGAAATAATAACAGCTTTCGATTCTCAAACAACACTTTCTTTCGTTCCTGTAAGCCTGCAAAATGTTTACCTTGTCCTGAAAGTTTAAATATTTAATGATTATTGGTCTAGGTTTTTCTGGTAGACCCTCCTGATTCCTAGTTAAGCCTATTCTGTGAGGCCCACTCCACTGAGATTGGTAACGTTATATTGGGGATCTTTAATATTGTGGGGAGTTGCACTGCAGCAAAATGCAGTATATCTTTCTCTGCTAGAGTTTCTGTGACTCCAATAGCTCTTAGATTATTTCTCCTGATCTATTTTCTAGATCCTCAACCTTATTGCTCAAAAATTGGACTTGCTTAAGCATCCATGCCATATCCTTATCCTTTTCAATATTTCTGTCCTCTAGGTCCGATATTCGTTGTTCAACTAACGCTACTCTATCTACACTATTCTGTAGTGCATCAAATTTGGGTAGAAAGAGAGCACAAATTTGTCTCAACAATTCTGAATTGTCGCTGTTTCTGATCCTTCTTCCTGAGGGGGGTCTACACCTATCTCTGTACTGCATCTAATTTTCTTTTTATCCTGATGCCTACTTCTTGCTGTCATTGTAGAGGACTTAGTATAAGTGGCAGAGGAAATAAATTTATCCATAAAAATATATTCTCACTTAGCCTAGATGAATATCCCTGCAGTGTTCAGTAATAAGTTATTACATTATTTGCATATACAATTTCAACCCAGAAACCCTTCTTCAGTAGGAAGGAGAGAAAAATAAATAAAAATAACCAACCACTTGTAATGGCTGGTTAATTATTGCACTCCCACAAACGAGAGTGCAATAATTTAACGCTCCACTTGTAATCTAGCCTGAAGTATTTTTAACATCAGATACTTTGCTGGGCAATTCTCTGTGTCCTCAACAGGTGTGTTTCTTCAGAGGAGTATGGTTTTTCTTGGGCTTTACCATCATGTTTAACTGGTAAAGGTTCATTAGTATTTTGGCAATGAGTTCATACTTTCCGTTAGCTTACAGGTGTCAAGAGGTAAGATACTGAAACTCCAGACTCAGCTGCAAATCATCTATATTGCTTACATGCAAACTGAAGTTCTGCAGCTCTTAAACGTATTTTCTCTTAGACATGTGCACGGGCAAAAAATTTGGTTTGTCCTTAAACATTCGGTTCAGATTTATCTGAAGATTTGTGTCATCAGAATTTTGTTCATGGTCGCTTTTGGTTCGTCTGAATATACAAATAAGAATTTCTTTCAAAATAAAATTCATTCATTCAATTGCATTACGGCAATTGAAAACCTGCAAAATGTTCATTTTTTTTTAACAACAAAATTACATTGCTATAAAATGCCAACGATTGAAAGATTCAGCGCTAAATATGACATGAGAACATACAGGAACTAGAAATAAATTTACAAAGCTAATTCAAACAATAAATTGAAATTAAAAGCATCTGACAATTACAGTAATATCAATTATTCACTAGTACTACCTTTTCCCACCCACCTATTGCCCCCCCCCCCTTTTTACCTTTCACTTCCCACCACTACATCCTTTCTGTACCATCTTCTTTTCTTCAACAAGACAAGTAGAAGACGACCTGAGGTAAATTACAGGATCAAAGCATCTGGAATAAGGTACCCTTGGATATAGCTATCCTCTATATATCAGGTGAACCAACAGGTTCAAACTAGTATCTAACGGTACCCCAGAGATCCTGTATATATAATATCCCCCAAAAATTAAACAAGTTAAAAATAAGTCAAATAATGCCAGTTAAGGCCAACAAATAGAGCGAGTAATTAGAACATGCACTGCCTCCTCTCATGTTCTAATTACTCGCTATATTTGTTGGCCTTAACTGGCATTATTTGACTTATTTTTAACTTGTTTAATTTTTGGGGGATATTATATATACAGGATCTCTGGGGTACCGTTAGATACTAGTTTGAACCTGTTGGTTCACCTGATATATAGAGGATAGCTATATCCAAGGGTACCTTATTCCAGATGCTTTGATCCTGTTATTTACCTCAGCCTAATAGAGCTCTATTGATCTCAGTATTGTGACAGTTCAGTTACAAGTGATACATGATATCTTTTTGGGGGGGCAGTTGCTGTATTAGTTGTATATATTCTTTTTAACTTGGTGGCATTGTCAATTTATTTTAATATTACTTATTAAATGCTAAGTTTTATTTAACACACTCCTTACCCAGTCCTATGATTGTCCAAAATCACTCTCAATAAAGTGTGCCATAAAATGCTTATTTTCTCTCCCTAATCATACATTCTAATAAACACAGCATTAGGCACTGCCCCACTTAGCCTACATAGGCTTAACTAAAGGGGGATTTCTCTGAGGGTAATTACTGATACCCCACTTTCCCTAGACTTTTTTAGAGATCTTTTTTCTAGAAGACTAACAATTTTATGAAAGAATAATCTAATTAGATACTATTAGCTATAAGATTGGGGTTTTTTTTGTTGGTGCCCGCACTGCATTAATAAAAAGTTATCCTCTGTGAAAAGCACAATTGGGTAAAAGAAGCTACTCCCAAGTGGTAACCAGGCCATAGAACAAGCCATTTAACTGCTTGTTCCTGGCAGACTCCTTCTCATTCTGTATGTACTTGTATTAAGCCCCTGGGAAAAGTCTCCCTAAGGGTGATTGGGGGAAACCAGACTTGGACTCCTTGCCCAATGTTTTTAGAGGGATATAGCTGCACCTCATTGACAAGACTCAAAGGGGGCTGTTGTTCGTTCCTGGCAGATTACTTCTCTTTCTGTATGTAAAAAGTCCACAATAACTGAATAGATCAATGCTTACAACTAGTCAAGGGTGTGTAGGCAGCATAGTAGTAACGAAGACGCGCTATAACTTACTTTTTAATATAGATATAAAATTCAAATACAACGCTCTCTGTTGCCCACTTTAAAAGTAAATTTTTCTCTGAGCTAACGGTTTAAATTGTTGTTTAATCAGCGCTCTCCCCATATGGCAAACAATTTAAACTGTTAGTTTAGAGAAAAATTTACTTTTAAACTGGGTATTTGGAGCGCGGGGTATTTTAATTTTATATTTATATTAAAAAGTAAGTTATAGCACATTTTGATTACAACTGATGAATGTAACTCCATCTAAAATATCACTAACATTCCAGATCTGATTTTAAAAAAGGAAGAGTGTACCATTATTTAAAGCACTTGCAAAACTTATTATGTGTCCTCTTATATGTGGCGGCCACTGGTCAGTGCCTGTACATTAGCCATCTTGGCTATTCTCTTCTGTGTCTTACTACTCACTCATATTCAGCATTGGATGAGCACTCTGTTGCACTTTTCACCCTGAACCCTGCTGAGTGTTTCACTGATTTACATTTAAGAACTAGGCAATTTTTATTTCCTATTTTAAGCCATTGAGAACTACTGTTTTGAATTGGAAAGAAAATGTCTGAATTGATAAATATAATAGAATGTACTTAAACAAACATGTATTGAAATATATTCTCTGGTAGATTGGAATACCAGTGCTGAACTGTCTACATGTAATGTACAATAAACAAATGCTAGATAGAATGATGCATTTAAAGAAAAGATTAGTCTGAGAATAGTATCTATATGTATTTTTTAAAGTTTCATTAGCTGTTTAAATATTGATAAAATAAGTGTAGAGTTTTTTTTGTCTATAAAACAATGCAAGCTGCCATGTTGTAACTGAGGTTACCTTCTCTGCTGTGGCCAATTAGGGACAGTTATAAATAGGGTACTAGAGTGTGCAGCCAATGGCTACCTGGAATATAACAGTGTTCTGCACTTCAATTTCTAACAGAAACTGAAAAGCTCACAATTTCAGAATGAAATTACAGGAAAATGGGACAAAATAAATAATGAAAGTATATTGCAGAGGCTTTTTGATATATACGATTTATCATTTTTATATTACCATCTCAAAGTGTTTAATGTCCATTTAAAGAAAGAGAAAAATTCATCCAATGCACTTCACACAGGGATTCTGGTAAACAGGAATGGACACCATTGATACATAGGGGCATATTTATCAAAGCATCAATCTCAGTCCATTCGCCGGTGTCAATACGCTCGCCAGACATCGCTGATGCGGATCCACATACAATCCCATTTATTTAAAAAAAAAAAGACGCGCGTCAAGTACGGCGCGATGAGCATCGGACTGTTGTTAACTAACCGTCATCGATGACGCGGTTATTCAGGTTTTTCCCAACTTTATACCATTTTATTACTGTCCATGAACAAGCAAATTTCTCTAAAGCTAATCTTTTATTTTTCACCTGTTAATGTCCAAGAAATAGATAGATTTATATCTCAACAAACAATATCTCATAGAAAGTTATTGTTATATTTATTTGTTATATGATACTTTCACATAAATTAATGTGTATTTGTATTTCTAGAAGTCCTGATATGCTTTTATCTTATGTTTTTTTATTATAAATGATTATTAATGCTAGAATTTGTACATATATCTTTGCACATGTTTGTGTGTGTATATATATATATATATATATACTGTATATATATATATAATGTGTATGTGTTATGTCAGAAATCTTTTGCAAACATATTTACATGTCCCTAAGTTCCTTTTTTGTTCTAAACAATGTTGTCTGTCATATCTCTGTGTTTATTTATACCACTATATGTATACAGTGTAAATGTTTTATTATTCTGAGCATGAATAATTGCGAATATAGCATGTCATCAGGGTATCATATGTATTTATTTGCAATCAATGGATATTTTAAGAGCTGGGCCAGTTTTCTCTCTGTACCTGTGTAACCCCTCCTGATTGCAATCTAGTTTTAAAAACCTCCCCTACACAGGTGTTATAAAATGGGCTGGCATATAAGATGACATTTCTTACTGAAAAAGAAATTCAAGAGAAGGAAGAAAGACACTGAAAATAGCATGACAGTAAAGAGGTGATTTTAATTTCTACTGTATCTAAATCATGATAGTTTAACGTTAGCTGGGCTATCCCTTTGAGCTATCAGCTTAAGATTATATTGAATCAAACATCAATTTAAATTTTAAAATCATTGTCTAAAATATCACACTGTGTGTCCTAATGTCAGCATCAATGTTTATCTTTAATACTAATTTCACATATACATACTTTCAAAGTATAATACACAATGTAATAAATGGCACTTACAAGTTCTGATGAGTGATCATTGACACAAGTATTGAGCAATTTGATTTGTTAGTGATAGTTTAAAATGTATATTTGAATCAGATTGGCTGATGTCATAAATCATGTGATTATGCATATTCCAATCAAACGTGGTTGAAAAATTCACTAGTGTGTGGGTTGTTTAGGAGTTTGCATCATAATTGATGCGAAAAGTGTTGCGTCAAAATTGGTGCAAAGTGGAGAGTGTGACTTGAATTACATGGCTTAAACATTGTGCACATATATTTTTCACAAAAAATAAAAAGTAAGTTAGCTATATTATGTTGTGTATTTATTTCATTTTTATCTCTATATCTATTAGTGCGACAAGTTTGGGGCAAAACTTTTCAAAAAATTTGGAGAATTAATATTGTCCCTTTGCTTTGTAATGAGAGACAAATTTGTAACATAATCCATAAGTAGTAATGTATTTTTCATTTTTATCGCTATATCTACTAGTGCACCAAATGTGGAGCAATAATATTGTTTGATTTAGAAAGGGTATACAATTTTAATAGAGTTTCTAATTTACTTTATTATGTAATATACTTCATTCTCTTGCAGCATTGAACATAAACTTTCTGTGTTTTCAGACTCCCATTGATTTCTATGGCATCCGCGGCCTCAAGGGTGGCGGATTGAAAACTAGGTATGCAGCGTCGGAATAGATGCAAGCGTACCTGTTAAATGTTTGATAAATTTGGAAAAGGGCCAAATAGAGTCGAATCTGAATTTCGAAACATCTGTAATGATGCAAGCATCGATTTGCGTCGGATTGAGATCGCGGGAGCGTATATTGCGTCACAAATGTCAACATTTGACGATCTTGACGCTTTGATAATTACGGTGGATCAATCTCACGACAAATACAACATGGAATTCAAGCGTATTTTTAGTTGACGCTTTGATAAATATGCCTCTATGATTCTATAATATGAGCAGCATTCATTAAAAGTGCTTTGGTGGTCAAGGGATTTACAAAATATAGATACCAGCAGTTTCTGTAGTGATTGTAGCTCACCAATAAAGATAGTTGTTTAAGTGGTACCCACCAAAACTTTGCTGTGGCTCTGCTTTTCAATTTGACCATAGTTGTGTTCATTTGAGATTGGATCAAAGTTTATGCAAATGCAAGAGGATGGCCATCATTCAGTAGGTAGCACCAAGGCTATTGTTGCTTCAAGTGTCATACTTGAGAAGCCAGTGCCAATCTGTGTCCTTGTAGAGAAGCTTGGGCAAGGGTTAACAGACCTCTGACTGGTATGGCAGTAACTATTATAAATACATAACAAACTCATAAGAAGGTGTTAATGTTCTAATCCTGCTTGCTAGCTATACTCTAGGAAAATGATTAGTACCACCATATCTTTCTAAAAGCTGTACCCTATTCTTTCCTTCTGTGGTGTGATGAATTACCATAGTGTTTACATACTGTAGAGTTGGCTGGATTCAGTTATGTTGTGATACAATGACACTAACCACCTGCTGCATCACTTACTTCATAGCATTTGTGTGTTTATCTCTAAGCTGAGATATTCTTCTCATTCCAGTTGCTGTCTTTAGCTGTTTGTTTGTTTGTTTTTTCTTAGTAATTAACCCTTTAAGGACACAGCTTTCTGTTTGCTCAATTGTTTTATGACGGAAAAATTCCGTCATGTGTCCTTAACAGGTTAATAACACTTCCTTTTACTTACTACATATTATGCTTAAAATCCAAGTCTATTGCTAGGGAATACTCTTCAAATTCCTCTCTGAAATTATTCCAGCAGCTGCTCTATTCTCCAAACTTTCTCGTTTGCTCAGGATTTTCAGTTAACATTATGTTGGATGCCTTTCCTTGTCACAAGCACACAAGCCAATAATTCTATGAAGTTCAGCCTTTTACAGCTGCTCACTTTCAGTGACTCTAAGTTCTGCTGTCACTGATGCTAAGATAATCATGTGGTTTTATTTAGAGTATAGCCACTTCTGACACCAAATTTTATTTGTAGCAAAAGACATGCTACAAGCTGAGTGTATAAGGAACTATGTTTAAGACAAAGCAAACACAACCAAGTCATAAGTAATGGTAGTATGTCATGTTATAGTATAACAGTATACAACAAGGTGGTAATGGTTCACATAACTCCATAATAGCATCTATGACCTCAGATTGCCTTTTGCCTATATGTACATTATGTAGGCTTCATTGTACTTGCTCATTCTTTTTATTCTTTCAGACAATTACTAATCAACTACATCCACTTGTAATCTAAACCATTGGTTAGAAAGAAGGTATGTAACAAGATAAGACAAATGTGTGAGATAGAGGAACAAGGAAGTTGTGGAAGATAAGAGAAGGAGTAAGGGTAAATATGAGGATGTGTGAGAAGGAGGAGTGAGGAAGGAGTGACAGAGGGATAAATAAGTAAAATTGAGAACTAAGGAGGAAGTAAAAGAGGGGATAATTTTGGGTGACAAAGGGCTAGATTTATCAAGGGCTAGGAGAATTCTCCTTTGTATTATCCTCCGAGTTTATCACAAAATTGCTTGAATTAAAGGGATACTAAACCCACATTTTTTCTTTCTTTCATGATTCAGATAGTGCATACAATTTTAAGCAACTTTCTAATTTACTCCTTATATCAATTTTTCTTCGTTCTCTTTGTATCTTTATTTGAAAAGCAGGAATGTAAGCTAAGGATTCTGCCCATTTTTGGTTCAGCATCTGGGTAGTGCTTGCTTATTGATGGCTAAATATAGCCAACAATCAGCAAGCACTACCCAGGGTGCTGTATTAAAGATAGATTTGGGTTTACTATCCCTTTAATTTGCGCTGTTTGGAAGGCAAGCTGGGGCGAATTATGATGAATTTCTCCACGCGAAAAAATGAAAGTTCTCCAGATTTATCATTTCAAACCCATGCTTTTTTAGGTAGTATTATTTGCCCTCTTCAAGTAATCTATTACATTTGCATTTTTCATAGGGTAAATTTGCTCATTAATTTTGGTGTGTTACAATACATGCATATGTATTTAGCCAAAGATAGACCTGCTAGAATAAGAAAGTAGCTAATCAGAAATATAAGTGAACATGACATAAGCTCAAAGACATAATGATTTCTAATGTTGCTCTGCACATTACCTATGGAGAAAAATAATGTGCATATTTGTAGGTGAACTTTGCATTCTCCAAAGGAGCAAAATAATGATAAATTAGTAACTGGGGGTAATGCTAAGGCAGACTCTAGAAAATGCGACTAAAACTAGAAAATGTAACCCTTTTTTAAGGGTACTTGTGTACCTTGGCCAACACCAACAAAGTGAGAGGAATGTATAGTCGGACTTGTCCAATTTTAGGCGCACTTTGGATTAATAAATCAGAGAATTCAGTCGTATGCAGATTTATAGGTGCAATTTTAAGATAATTGCTTTGATAACTCCTGCTCAAAGAGTTGAGAATGGCGTGGCAGAGAATGATCAATTGAGATTGATTAGGAGAGGTGTGATGGGATGGAGAAAGCAGTAGAATAGGGAGCGACAAAATTATTTAGGGGCAAGTGACAAAGAGGAATGAGCAGCGAGGGAACTACCATTGGTGCAGAAGGTGGGGCAGCAGCAGGACCCAAAGGTTGGGGGCCCATAGCAGCCAGTCTATACATATGTGTGTGTAGAATGTGTACAATCCTAATGCGGAGGAGCCTTTTATTACTGCAGGTTGTAGGTCCAACTGTCTATCTATCGATCCCCAAAATAATTACACCGAGCAGCATCTATATTCTTACTATTTCTTACTACTTTGCTCCAGGGCCCTTTGTTAAGTAGATCGGCTACTGGGAATGAGTACAAGTAGAACAAATAGATGTGTTGAAAGTGATGTTGTAAGGGATTATAGAAAATGACAGAAATCTGGGTGAATGCAGTATACCCCTTACTAATTACTGGGAAACAAGTTTTAGCAATACAATTTGAACATTTTTGGTGTGTTGAATATTATGTTCTGAGATCCTAAAGAATGTTCCGAAGCTTTAATGGAAAAGGCTTCCAATCTTGATATTTATTTATTTTTCTTAATTTTTTATTAATGATTTGACATAGTTAAAAACAACAATACATAATATAATTTTTGCTTGTTACATAGCATGCACATAAGTAACAATTTCATATTTTTACATTACTCCAAAAGAGGTGAAAAATATATATTGCTAGGAGCCTGATCTTTCTGTCCTAAAGCCTAGTTTGTACCATGGATATGGCTTAGGAAATGTTGCTCCACTCTCACAAAATATTTCTTAGAATTACATATTTTGGATTTTTAAAGATGGTTAGTATATCTCTTTTATTTGACTTCAGAAAGGGGTTTTATATATAGGGATTATTTTTCCAGAAAAATTTATATTCTGTTATTAATATCCATTAATGTATCCATTTTCTTCATATTTATCTGGTAACATATATTTCCTCTAAGTGCACTAATTTTCGGCTTTTTTTTTCTGTCCATAATTTAAATATAAGCTTTTTAGCTAACAAAATAATCATTATAATGAGCCTTTTCTCTTTTTTAGTTATTTCGCTCAGTAAATCAAAAAACATGATACTGTTAAAACCTAATTGTAATTTTATCTTCGTAATATTTGCAAGTAGAGAAGTTACCTGGCACCAGAATTGGCATATTTTTGGGTAAAGTCAAATATAGGAGCCAATTTATCAATGTCTGTCCGACATGATACGCTGTAGCGTATCATGTCCGACAAACATCGCTGAATGCCGACAGCATACACTGTCGGCATTTAACATTGCACAACCAGTTCACCATAACTACTTGTGCAATGCTGCCCTCTGCAGATGGCCGCTAGCAGGGGGTGTCAATCAGCCCGATCGTATAGGATCGGGCAGATTGCAGACCGTAGCCTCAGAGGCAGCAGACAAGTTATGGAGCAGTGGTCTTAAGACCGCTGCTTCATAACTGCTGTTGACGGCGAATCTGAAGGCTCACGCAGAAACAGGGGTGGAGCTTGATAATTCAATCCCATAGTGTGTTATATCTGGAGCTGGTTTCATACATATTGGATTAGTATTGTTGTCCCATTTTGCCCTTCTAGTGGAAGTTATATAGTCGAGATGGAGAAGTCTCATATTGGATTCCCTTAGTCCCATATCTAATGTTGTATAGCTTACATTTTTGATACCACAGAGGATCATGTCTTCAGTTATTTGTATATCTATAACTTTCTCCCGACCTTCTATTATAACCCTTTCTTTCTTTATTAGTTGTTTATATAGTAGTGCTAATTTATATTTCGCTTTCTGGCATCTTTCAATGATATTTACATTGTATATTTTGATTTTGTTTGTCTATAATTAGATTTTCTGATTGAATATAGTGTTTAATCTGTAAATATGGTAAGATTTGTCATTGAAAATTTTCATGAAACTTCTGCAAATTGTGGAGGTCTATAGTGAGCATTAGTATGTGCAATTTGAAAGCCATACATTGCATAGCTTGGCGGCCATTTTGTTTCGAATGCACTGTTTTTAAAAACTACAAAAATCTTCTTCTCTGAAATTTTGTTTATAGAGTTATCTTATGGCTAACATTCATATTTGTTCAAGAGAAGTTGATATGTCATGTGGTTTGGAAGTCATTTTTAATTCTTCAAAAATGCTTAACAATATTTTTTAATTAATAATAAAACAAAAACCGTTTGACAAAAGTGCTTTATTTATGCCATGCTTATTGACATCTATGGTGAGAACTATTGTGCATAATATGGAGACTGTATATCATATGATCTGGCAGCCATTTAGTTTTTTGCGAAGATTTAGAAAATCTATTTTCTCTGCAACCGCTTATGTTAGAACTGTGAAACTTGCCGTATAACCTTACATGGTGACTCAGAGTAACATTTGTTCATGTTGAAGGAATTGGTCACAAGCTGTGGCAGCCATATTGGTTTACGTGAAAATTTTGAAAATGTGTTTTCTTTGCAACCGCTTATGTTAAAGCTATGAAATTTGCTGTATAACCATATATTGTGACCTAGAGTTACATCTGTTTATGTTGAAAGTATTGGTCATATAATGTGGCAGCCATCTTGAAAAATTTAAAAATTTTGAAAATGTGTTTTCTTTCCAACTGCTTATGTTAGAACTGTAACAACATGATGTTTAGCTTTACATTGTGACTTAGCTGCTTGTATGCCATTGCAAAGATGATGCACTTGGTCACCTCTATTGCTGCTTGCAGCTATATTTAATTACTGAGTTTCCTTCATGTGAAAGAAAAGAAAATTGATTTCCTGACATAAACTTGGGATTGCCTTGTATGGGTGTGTAGAGCTTAAGTTCTGAGCCTGATTTAAAATGCTTTTTTACCTTCTTTCCTGCCCATATTGTGTCGTTTATAAGGACTTTGTTTTTTTGAACTATAGTTAGCTCCTTTTTATCTGCGTATGGTAAATTTGACACAGCTATCTGATCTGCCATTTTCTGTTCTAGTTCTTGCCATATTACCTGTCCATTTCCAGTAATCCACTCTATAATATAATGTGTTAATAATGCCCAATTGTAGTATTGCATGTTCGGCAATCCTAAACCACCTTGTTCCTGAGAAGCTTGCAATTTATTTAGTTTAATTCTTGATTTTTTGTCTCTTCAAATAAAACTCCTGAATTTCATATTTATATGATGTAAATCTATTTTATTCAGCAGAAAAGGTAACATCTGCATAGGATATAATAATTTAGGTAATACAACCATTTTTATTAATTGAATTCTTCCCGTTAGATTTAAGTGTAACTTACTCCAAATCTTCAGATCTCTTTCGATTTGTTTTATTATAGAATGGTAATTTAACTTATATATTCTAGTTATCTTTATGCCTAAGTATGTTTATATATTATTCTTCTACTTCAAATGGGTATTTGATTCTCTCCTTTTCTTTATGCAACCAATACTTTTTGGACTTTGCAATATTTTTTTTATATCCTGATATCTTTCCGAACATTTCAATGTTTATTATGTCCTTTATGAGTTTTTATGGGTTTGCAACAAACAACAATAAGTTGTCTGCTTATAAAGCTGATTTAATTTCTAAATTCTCTATTTTAATACCATATGGTAATTGTTTCAGTAGATGGACTAGAGGTTCTAACAACAAGTTAAACAATATAGGTGATAGCGGGCATCCTTGTTGGGTGCCTTGATATAAAGAGATTGATTTAGATATCTAACCATTTATAATTATGTGTCTCTGCTCTTGAGTGTTATTTTTCAATAAAATTGAAAAAAGATCCATTAAAGTTAAATCTACCTAGCGTAGCCAGTATATGGGACCATTCAACTCTATTGAAGTCCTTCTCTGCATCCAAAGACAGCAGGAAGGCTTCCGGTAGTTTCTCACTTCTTTCCTTCCAGTTATTTAGTTGATATTTTTCCATAATTTGTATTATAGTTCTTATGTGTCGTTGATGATCTTCCCTGAACAAATCCTACCTGTTCTCTGCCTATTATATCAGGTATAATTTTATTAAGCCTGTTTGTTATTATCTTCATTAATATTTTATAGTCTGTATTGATCAAAGACAGCGGTCTATATGACTGTGGCAATGTTGGGTCTTGGCCTTCTTTAGGAATAACTACTGCATTGGCTCATTCTCCATTATATATATTTGTGTAAATATTATATAGACTGAGGTTCTGCTACTTTACTTGCTAATATTTTATAAAAATCTGATGGCAAACCCTCGGGTCCCACTGCTTTGGCCGCTGGTAGATTTTGAATGGCCTTCTTTATCTCCTATTTTTCTATCGCTGAGTTAAAGGGCCACTGTAAGTAAATATTTTCTATGCCTGTTACTAACTAACTACCCCAAATACGCTTTTTATCAATAGCATTTCATTAACATATCTCTACCGTATATCAGAAATCTTGTCTGCAAATTTAATTGTTTTCCAAACCCACTCCGTGGGTATCCTTTGCTCTGTACCAATCCGTTTACAATACCTAGGTTTCAAAATTGCGCTTTAAACACAAAATTATTGGTTTAAGTATTTTGAACATGCAGTGCTGAAAATAGTGGGCAGGATAACGTGACATCATCAGCGAATAAAAGATATAACTTTTAGAACGTTATGAAACTTCGTTTTGGAGAAAATATAGGTCAGTAGGTTTTAATTAATGTTTATTAACTTTAATATGTTAGTTGTTTAGCTTAAAAATTATAACACAAAGTAATCCTTTAAGTTTGTCTTGTTGCTCTTTTGTTATTTTGTTATATAATCTTGACATTATTTATATACACACTAGTAAAAAAAAATATATATTCATGGTATATGACAGCAGTGAAGTACTGAATTACAAAATAGCTATATACAAAATAAATGTTCTAAAAGCAAATTCTTTGAAAACCCTGGTGAATATGTTTTTCTTGATTGTAGCCAATTAATGCTGTAAATGAATTTGTCCACTGCTCTAAACAATTTGGAATTACAGAATTTATCCTTGTTTATATCAAGGAAAGACACTGTGTTTTTTTCATAAAAATTGTTCCAACTTTATATGGCAAGGAAAGAAAGCTTGTGTCTCCCTACATAAATTATCACATTTCAAATCTAATGGAGGTTTGGCCAGAAGGCTTGCACGGAATAAGTAACTTGACTACTTAATAATTCGGTCCCTTAGTCTCCTTTTCTGAAATTGAAACACATTTAATTTCTCAATTTTCCCTAAAGGGTATTCTCCACTGTCCATTTCTCAAACTTCCTGCAAACATTTGTCAAATCTTTATTTCCAAATACATAATTTTAGTCTTTCAAAATGTATTCTCTGAAATTAAGAGCAATTATCTTAGGTCAGAATTTCTACCTATTCTGGGTAATCCTGAGTTCCTTCCAGGACTTCAACAAGGGGTCTTCAACATTTGGGTGAACAAAGGCCTTTAAACTCTAACGCCTAGATTTAGAGTTCTGCGTTAGCCGTCAAAACCAGCGTTATGGGGTCCTAACACTAGTTTTGGCCGCCCCCTGGTATTTAGAGTCAGTCAGGAAAGGGTCTAACGCTCACTTTCCAGCCGCGACTTTTCCATACCGCAGATCCCCTTACGCCAATTGCGTATCCTATCTTTTCAATGGGATCTTTCTAACGCCGGTATTTACAGTCTTGGCTGAAGTGAGCATTAGAACTCTAACGACAAGACTCCAGCCGCAGAGAAAAGCCAGGAGTTAAGAGCTTTCTGGGCTAACGCCGTTCATAAAGCTCTTAACTACTGTTCTCTAAAGTACACTAACACCCATAAACTACCTATGTACCCCTAAACCGAGGCCCCCCAACATCGCCGCCACTCTATTAAATTTTTTTAACCCCAAATCTGCCGACCGCACACCGCTGCCACCTACATTATCCCTATGTACCTCTAATCTGCTGCCCCTAACACCACCTACATAATATTTATTAACCCCTAATCTGCCCCCCCCCCCAACGTCGCCGACCGGACCTCACCGCTGCTATAATAAATGTATTAACCCCTAAAGCTAAGTCTAACGCTAACCCTAACACCCCCTAAGTTAAATATAATTTTTATCTAACGAAATAAAATAAATCTTATTAAATAAATTAATCCTATTTAAAGCTAAATACTTACCTGTAAAATAAACCCTAATATAGCTACAATATAAATAATAATTATATTGTAGCTATTTTAGGATTAATATTTATTTTACAGGCAACTTTGTATTTATTTTAACCAGGTACAATAGCTATTAAATAGTTAATAACTATTTAATAGCTACCTAGTTAAAATAATTACCAAATTACCAGTAAAATAAATCCTAACCTAAGTTACAATTAAACCTAACACTACACTATCATTAAATAAATTAAATACAAATACCTACAAATAAATACAAATAAATACACTAAAGTACAAAAAATTAAAAAAAACTAAGTTACAAAAAATAAAAAAATAATTTACAAACATTATAAAAATATTACAACAATTTTAAGCTAATTACACCTACTCTAAGCCCCCTAATAAAATAACAAAGCCCCCCAAAATAAAAAAATGCCCTACCTTATTCTACAATAAAAATTGTAAAGCTCTTTTACCTTACCAGCCCTTAAAAGGGCCTTTTGCGGGGCATGCCCCAAAGAATTCTGCTCTTTTGCCTGTAAAAAAACATACAATACCCCCCAACATTACAACCCACCACCCACATACCCCTACTCTAACCCAAACCCCCCTTAAATAAACCTAACACTACCCCCCTGAAGATCTTCCTACCTTGAGTCGTCTTCACTCAGCCGAGCCGAATTCTTCATCCAATCCGGGCGATGTCTTCATCCAAGCGGGGGCTGAAGAGGTCCATCATCCGACTGAAGTCTTCATCCAAGCGGGGGCTGAAGAGGTCCATCATCCGGCTGAAGTCTTCTATCAAGCGGCATCTTCAATCTTCTTTCTTCCGGCTCCATCTTCATCCTGCCGACGCGGAACATCCATCCTCCACGACGAACTCCCGACGAATGAAGGTTCCTTTAAGGGACGTCATCCAAGATGGCGTCCCTCGAATTCCGATTGGCTGATAGGATTCTATCAGCCAATCAGAATTAAGGTAGGAATAATCTGATTGGCTGATGGAATCAGCCAATCAGATTCAAGTTCAATCCGATTGGCTGATTGGATCAGCCAATCAGATTGAGCTCGCATTCTATTGGCTGTTCCGATCAGCCAATAGAATGCGAGCTCAATCTGATTGGCTGTATGTTTTTTTTTACAGGCAAAAGAGCAGAATTCTTTGGGGCATGCCCCGCAAAAGGCCCTTTTAAGGGCTGGTAAGGTAAAAGAGCTTTACAATTTTATTGTAGAATAGGGTAGGGCATTTTTTTATTTTGGGGGCTTTGTTATTTTATTAGGGGGCTTAGAGTAGGTGTAATTAGCTTAAAATTGTTGTAATATTTTAATAATGTTTGTAAATTATTTTTTATAATTTTTGTAACTTAGTTCTTTTTTATTTTTTGTACTTTAGTTAGTGTATTTATTTGTAGGTATTTGTATTTAATTTATTTAATGATAGTGTAGTGTTAGGTTTAATTGTAACTTAGGTTAGGATTTATTTTACAGGTAATTTGGTAATTATTTTAACTAGGTAGCTATTAAATAGTTATTAACTATTTAATAGCTATTGTACCTGGTTAAAATAAATACAAAGTTGCCTGTAAAATAAATATTAATCCTAAAATAGCTACAATGTAATTATGATTTATATTGTAGCTATATTAGGGTTTATTTTACAGGTAAGTATTTAGCTTTAAATAGGAATAATTTATTTAATAAGATTTATTTTATTTCGTTAGATAAAAATTATATTTAACTTAGGGGGGTGTTAGTGTGAGGGTTAGACTTAGCTTTAGGGGTTAATACATGTATTAGAGTATTTATAAGAGGTCCGGTCGCCAGATTAGGGGTTAATAATTGTAGGTAGGTAGCGGCGATGTTGGGGGGGGCAGATTAGGGGGTAATAAATATAATATAGGGGTCGGCGGGGGTTAGGGGCAGCAGATTAGGGGTTCATAGGGATAACGTAGGTTGTGGCGGTGTACGGAGCGGCAGATTAGGGGTTAAAAATAATATGCAGTGGTCAGCGATAGCGGGGGCTGCAGATTAGGGGTTAATAAGTATAAGGTTAGGGGTGTTTAGACTCGGGGTACATGTTAGGGTGTTAGGTACAGACATAGGAAGTGTTTCCCCATATGAAACAATGGGGCTGCGTTAGGAGCTGAACGCTGCTTTTTTGCAGGTGTTAGGTTTTTTTTCAGCTCAAACGGCCCCATTGTTTCCTATGGGGGAATCGTGCACGAGCACGTTTTTGAAGCTTGCCGCGTCCATAAGCACCGCTGGTATTGAGAGTTGCAGTGGCGGTAAATTATGCTATACATTCCCTTTTTGGAGCCTAACGCAGCCCTTCTGTGAACTCTAAATACCAGCGGTATTTAAAAGGTGCGGGGGGAAAAATACAAGCATAGCTAATGCACCCCTTTGGCCGCAGAACTCTAAATCTAGCCGTAAGTCAATTATGTGAAACTGGGTCCTTGTCTCTTAAATAATTTAATGATCTGATCTTAGAATTTTATTTACCTAGATCCAAATTTATGCTTATTTACAAGCAACATATTTGATCAAGACTTTAAGGGTCAAACTAGGGCATGGTTGGTCTCTCGATGAGTTACAGATAAGGCTATTAAAATGCATTCTACCGTAAATTTTTCTATAATGAATTTTTACAATATGTTTATTGTTCACTCTGTTACAAAAATGAAATGGCTGTTTTATATTTTACCTTCCAGACTAGCCAAATGATATGGTAAAAATATTTTTTGTCCGAGATGTAGTGCAGTGTATCTTAGAACAATTTAGCTTAAGGATTTTTAATTTTTAAAAAAAGTGAAATGTTTCTTTATTAAATTGCAAGCATTGCTTAGACCATAGCAAGAACTTCCGCTACCACAGACTGTTATTGTGTAACAATGTCTCTAGTGAACCAAACAAACTGCAACTTAGAGATATTGTTACACAATAACAGTCTGTGGTAGCAGAGGTTCTTGCTATGGTCTCTAATCTATTTTTAATGCCTGGTGATATCACTTGTTATTAATAAATTGTTTTAACACTATTCATTTGAGATCCACTTCTGTGTCTCCATTTGGAGTTTTAAAGAGCTTTTGGGGTAGATTTATTAAATGTCGGACGGATATGATCCGCTGTAGAGGATCATACCTGCCCAACATCAATAAATGCAGACAGCATACGCTGTCAGCATTTATCATTGCACAAGGATTTTTGGTGAAATGCTTGTGCAATGCTACCCTCTGCATATTCGTGGCCAATCGGCCATTAGCAGGGGGTGTCAATCATCACGTAACCGATCGCGCTGCTTCTTAATTTATGTTTCCGCATACGCTGCTGATAAATCTACCCCTTTAAATCTAGAGCTTGATGTTAAGCTCTAGAGTATGTGAGTACATTAACCCTTCATTTCTTATTCCATAGTGCATTGCAGGACTTCACCATTTGCAGTTTTTCTTATTTTTCTTTGGAGGTATCATCATTTGAATCTGCAAGCAATTAATCTGGGACTTAATTTCTCTCAGCATATACTTTTGTGCACCATCACATTATTTTGTGTTATTGAATGCCAATACCCTAGATACATTTAAAAATTATTTGGATACATTTCTGTCTATAAACAAAATTCATGGATATGATTGCTAGTATTAAATGGGTCACCTTTTAGTGGGATTATTTAAGTTTAAAGGGACACTCAGGTTAAATTAAATTTTCATGATTCATATACAGCATGTAATTTTAAACAACTTTCCAATTTACTTCCATTAAAAAAAATTGTGCACAGTCTTTTATATTTACAATTTTTGAGTTACCAGATCATACTGAGCATGTGCAAGAATTCACAGACCATACGTATATGCATTTGTGATTGGCTGATTGCTATCACATAGTACAAGGGGAGTGGAAATATACATAACTTTGAAATTTGTTATAAAAAAATCTACTACTCATTTGAAGTTTAGACTAAGTGCTATTGCATTGTCTTGTTATCTTGCATTTGCTGATTATGCAAATCTAATGTGTTGACTGGTCCTTTAACTGGAGCTTTCTGTATATATTTTAGATTTGTATAGGTTGAACTCGATGGACTTCGGTCTTTTTTCAACCTCATCTACTATGTTACTATGTATGTATGTTAATGCAATAAATGGTAGACCTAGTTACTAAAATTGGCTAAATAAATTGTTTAGTAGAACATTCTAGTTTACCTTTATAATATGAGTTTTTTTTTCAGATCTGGACAATCCAGTAAACATTAATAATGTATAGAGGAGGGTCTCCATTTCTGGCCTCCCACCTTCCATATAACATCCCAAAGGGACTGTGAACAAAGCTTCTCATCGCTTCAAAACTTTTTATATAATATCTTGATTGTTTAGTCAGTTTTACTTCCATATCTATGCTCAATCTGTGATATCTTTAAAACATTTGTAGTCAATTGTTATTACAGACTGGATTTAGCAGAACTATTATAATTATTCTCTACTTGTTCATACTCTGTTTCACCCTTAATTTTATCTTTCCCCACTTACATTAAAAGTGAAAAAAATATTTCTTCTACATGTTCCAGCTTTGTAACCATAAATCTTTCTGACTTGTCCTATTACAAACTACTAGTTTATTTTTACATTGCTATCTTCAAGAAAGAGATTTACATAATAACAGTTTTAATTTTTACAGAATCTACTAATTAGCAGTGTCGTGTAAAGAAGGAACCACAAAAACTATGGTGGTTGGAATTTTTTTTATCATTCTATAATATCCAAAACAAAGCTTCTAAAATTCAACATCTGTTATAGAAGATCTGAAGATAATACAAAAGCTGCCTCATATTTAGTGTACCAGCAATTATATCTACATTTATTTGTTAATTTAGCGTAATACAGATGCTAGTTATTTAATATTATATATCATATATTTTTAGTATTTTAAAGGGACAGTCAACACCAAACATATTTACCATTCCCCAGTTTTGCATAACCAACACAGTTATATTAATACAGTATGCTTTTTACCTCTGTGATTACCTTGTATCTATGCTTCTGCAGACTGCCTTCTCATCTCAGATCTTTTAACAGACTTACATTTAAGGCAATTAGTGTTGACTTTTAAATAACTCCACTGTGGTGAACACAATGTTATTTATATGGCACACATGAACAAACAGTACATGCTATTGGCTATTCACAGCCGGACTGTGAGATAAGAGGTGGACTACAGAGTCTTAGAAGTCAGCCTATAAGCCTACATAAGGTTTAGCCTTTAACAAAAAAATACCAAGAGAATAAAGCAAATTTGATGATGAAAGTAAATTGGAAAATTGTTTAAGTTATGAAAGTTTAATTTGGACTTTACTGTCCCTTTAATGTTCTTTAGTTTAGAAATGATTAATGTGCTCCTATTTATATCTGTTACATTTCAAACTCCTGAACAAGCTTTTTGTGCAGATTAATGGATTAATAATTTATCTTCAAATTCAAAGTCATTTCAATCCATCAGAAAAACAGGTTTTGGAATTTTTCTTTTTAAATGAATGGAATACTGGCATCAAATTGCATTTGTGCTCAGGTTGACGAGGAAGTTTCCATGGAACACCTGCAGCCTGACCCAAAATTACTGTAAATTTCCCACAATGCATCAAAGTTGGTGCTTGGATATTCACTAGAGCCTTTTGTTAGAAAACCCTGAAGCTGTGTATTACTCCTTTATTTCATTTTCGTGTCCTGTTTACTGTTTGTCTCCTGCATTTCTACTGCTTGGTTTCTACCTGTGTTCTAGTTTGTTTTCTGGTGTTTACTGATAAGTCTCTTGTGCTCTAATAAACTCATTGGCTTGACTTCTGATACTGACCTTGACTCTTCTTCCTGACCTTGAACTTACCACATCCTCCTTTCTCGTCACTTTTTACCCCCTCTTTAGTCTTTAGCCAGCACCAAGGACAGCAAGAATAATGCATTACTTCCACTGTGGAGTTTGACTTTATTCTGAGGTGAACATGCAGGCAGGACAAGGTGCAGTCTGGAACTGACACAAAAAAGCCACACACCTTGGGCCTACTTGATGTTATTAAAATGTAACAGGAGATTCTACTACACTCACAAAAGTGAGGGACTACATTATACCCTACGTTCCTTTTATCAGTTTCAACAATTACACATAGAAAATTAGCCATTAGGTCCATCATGGAAATGCAAAGTTAGAAAATTTAATTATCTGGCCATAGCATAACATATTATATTAAATATATTTATTTGTCCTTTTACTTTGTTGTTTTTTTTGTAATCAACTGTTTTATTGAGTTTTCAAACAAATATACAAAAAGAGTAATGGTACAAATTTTTAGTCACATTACAGTAGCAAAAACATATATATGTAGACAGCCAGTCCTAGAAATTAATGGCATCAAGTTCCTAGACACAAGTCATATCTAACTGATATAGTGGTTACCTTCAAATGGACACAAGTAGTTTCCAAATTGCTCCACCTAGAGGCACATTTACTGAGGAGGATTGCATACTATCAAGACGCTTGACATAGGTTCAGACAGTTCTATCAGTGCATTTGTTTTCATATCATTGCGTGGGGTAAAAGATGTAGAGTGTTATATTGTCATATGTCACACTGTGTCATTGTATAGTTCTTTGTTCCCAAATGTACAGAATATCTGCAATAAAATCTTGTTTTCCCATATAGGTGTAGTGTATTCTTTCCAATGATAAAATGTGATCTACTTCTCTCAACCACATGGGGAAGTCAGGTGTTTGTGTTGATTTCCAGAACCTGGGTATAAGACGTTTGGCAAAATTGAGTAGGCAACTGAATAATTTTTTACGGTAAAGGCAAGAGAATGGTGGGGTGTCATTTAACAAAACCATACTATGAGAGGGCGTGATAGAGAGCCCTAGTGTTGCATTAATGCATTTAGTAATATCTTCCCAATATGTTTGGAGAAGGGGCATGACCACCAGATGTGTGAGAGGGTTCCTATGCTACCACATTTCCTCCAGCACAGAGGGGAAGAACTTGGAAAAATACTGTGAAGACGGTGTGGAGTAAGATACCATCTAGATAGTAACTTATAATTCATTTCTGCAAACACCAAAGATATGGATGATTTTTTGGTTTCTAAAAATTGTGTGTCTGTGAGGGTGATGCCATTTAGATATGGTCACTTAGTTGGAAATGAGCCTCTAAGTAGCTTATAGATCATAGAGATGTGGGACCTGTTCAGGGCAGTGGTTGTACACAATTTTTCAAAGGGGTACAAGGGTCTGGTCAGGTCGTCTGTGAAGGGACTATTTAGTATGGCATGTCTCAGTTAATAACTATTTAATAACTATTCTACCTAGTTAAAAAAAATACAAACTTGCCTGTAAAATAAAAATAAACCCTAAGATGGCTACAATGTAACTATTAGTTATATTGTAGCTATCTTAGGGTTTATTTTATAGGTAAGTATTTAGTTTTAAAGATGAATAATGTAGTTAATGATAGTATTTTTATTTATATTTATTTAAATTAGATTTTTTAAGTTAGGGGGTGTTAGGGTTAGACTTAGGATTAGGGGTTAATAAATTTAATATAGTGGCGGCAACGTTGGGGACGGCAGATTAGGGGTTAATAAGTGTTATGTAGGTGGCGGCAGTGTAGGGGGGGCAGATTAGGGGTTAATAAGTGTTATGTAGGTGGCGGCAGTGTAGGGGGGGCAGATTAGAGGTTAATAAGTATAATGTATGTGGTGGCAGTGTTGGGGCAGCAGATTAGGGGTTAATAAGTATAATGTAGGTGTCGGCGGTGGCAGGGCAGCAGATTAAGGGTTAATAAGTATAATGTAGGTGGCGGCGGTGTCGGGGCAGCATATTAGGGATTAATAAGTATAAAGTAGGTAGCAGCAGTGTCGGGGGCGGCAGATTAGGGGTGTTTAGACTTGGGGTACATGTTAGGGTGTTAGGTGTAAACATAACTTTATTCTCCCATAGGAATCAATGGGATATCGGGCAGCAGCAAACATGAGCTTTTGCTGCTTTCAGACTCCCATTGATTCCCATGGCATCCGCTGCCTCCAGGGCGGCGGATTGAAAACCAGGTACGCTGGGCCGGAATAGTGCCGAGCATACCTGGTAGAAATTTGTTAACTTGCAAAAGTAGTCAGATAGTGCCGAATTTACATTCGCAACATCTGTAATGACGTAAACATCGATCTGTGTTGGACTTTGACCGGCGGATCGTATGTTACTTCACAATGTACTACTTTTGCCGGTCTGTAGGCTTTGATAAATAAGGGGAATCAGGCTTGCCACAATTACGCTGCGGAATTCCAGCGTATTTGCGGTTGACGGCTTGATAAATAGGCCCCTTAGTCTGAACTTCAAATGAGTAGTAGATTTTTTCTGACAAATTTCAAAGTTATGTCTATTTCTACTCCTCATGTGTCATGTGACAGCCATTAGCCAATCAAAAATGCATATATACTGTATATTCTGTTAATTATTGCACATGCTCAGTAGTTAAAATTGCATGTTCTATCTAAATCATACAAGTTTAATTTTGACTTTAATATCCTTTTGAGAATACACATTGGCCCCTAGTTATCAAGCAGTCAACCTCAAATATGCTGGAATTCCGCAGCGTATTTGTGGCGAGGCTGATTCGCCTTAGTTATCAAGCCCTAGACACCAGCAAAAGTAGAATTTTGTGACGTAAGCTTCGATCCGCCGGACTCAGTCCGACACAAATCGATTCTTACGTCACTCCAGATGTTCCAAACACAAGTTCGGCACTATCTGACTACTTTTGCTAGTTATCAAAAAACTAGCAGGTACGCTCTGCACTTTTCCGGCCCAGCGTACCTGCTTTTCAACCCGCCGCCCTGGAGGCGGCGGATCCCATAGGAATCAATGGGAGTCTGACCATAGCGAAAGTTCATGTTCGCTGCTGCCCGACATCCCATTGATTCCTATGGGAGCTGTCTACACCTAACACCCTAACATGTACCCTGAGTCTAAACACCCCTAATCTGCCCCCCCCTACACTGCCGCAACTAAATAAATGTATTACCCCCTAAACCGCTGCTCCCGGAGCCCACCGCAAGCTATAATAAATATGTTAACCCCTAAACCGCCCCTCCCGGTCCCCGCTGCAACTATAATATATGTATTAACCCCTAAACCACCGCTCCCGGACCCCGCCGCCACCTACATTATACCTATTAACCCCTATCCTGCCCCGCCTACACCGTCGCCACTTAAAATAAATTTATTAACTCCTGTCCTGCCCCCCCTACACCGTCGCCACCTATAAGAAATATATTAACCCCTATCATGCCCCCCTACACCGTCGCCACCTATAATAAATTTATTAACCCCTAACCTGCCCCAACTACACCGCCGCCACTGTCATAAAATTATTAACCCCTAAACCTAAGTCTAACACTAAACCTAACACCCCCCTAACTTAAATATTAATTAAATAAATCTAAATAATATTTCTCTTATTAACTAAATGAATCCTATTTAAAACTAAATACTTACCTTTAAAATAAACCATAAGATAGCTACAATATAAATAATAATTATATTGTAGCTATCTTAGGATTTATTTTTATTTTACAGGCAACTTTCAATTTATTTTAACTAGGTACAATAGCTATTAAATAGTTATTAACTATTTAATAGCTACCTAGTTAAAATAAAGAGAAATTTACCTGTAAATTAAAACTAACCTAAGTTACAATTACACCTAACACTACACTATACTTTAATAAATTATTCCTATTTAAAACTAAATACTTACCTGTAAAATAAACCCTAAGATAGCTACAATGTAATTAATAATTACATTGTAGCTATTGTAGGATTTATATTTATTTTACAGGTAACTTTGTATTTATTTTAGCTAGTTAGAATAGTTATTAAATAGTTATTAACTATTTAATGACTACCTAGCTAAAAGAAATACAAAATTACCTGTAAAATAAATCCTAACCTAAGTTACAATTAAACCTAACACTACACTATCATTAAATTAATTAAATATATTACCTACAAATAACTACAATTAAATTAAATTAAATAAACTAACTAAAGTACAAAAAATAAAAAAAGCTAAGTTACAAAAATTACAAAAATAAGTTACAAACATTTAAAATATATTACAACAATTTTAAGCTACTTACAACTAATCTAAGCCCCCTAATAAAATAACAAAGCCCCCCAAAATAAAAAAAATTCCTACCCTATTCTACATTAAAAAGTTACCAGCTCTATTAACTTACCAGCCCTTAAAAGGGCCTTCTGTGGGGCATGCCCCAAAGAAAACAGCTCTTTTGCCTGTAAAATAAAAATACAACCCCCCCAACATTAAAAGCCACCACCCACATACCCCTAATCTAACCCAAACCCCCCTTAAATAAACCTAACACTACCCCCCTGAAGATCATCCTACCTTGAGCCGTCTTCAGCAAGCTGACCACCGATGGAACCGAAGAGGAGATCCGGAGCGGCAGAAGTCATCATCCAAGGGGCGCTGAAGAAGTCTTCCATCCGATTGAAGTCAACATCCAGGCAGCGCTGAAGAGGTCTTCCATCCGATAGAAGTCTTCATCCATGCGGCGTCTTCAATCTTCATCCATCCGGAGTGGAGCCATCTTCAGACGAGCCGACGCGGAGCCACCCTCTTCTTCCCGACGACTAACGATGAATGAAGGTTCCTTTAAGGGACAACATCCAAGATGGCGTCCCTACAATTCCGATTGGCTGATAGTATTCTATCAGCCAATCAGAATTAAGGTAGGAAAAATCTGATTGGCTGATTGAATCAGCCAATCAGATTGAAGTTCAATCTGATTGGCTGATCCAATCAGCCAATCAGATTCAGCTCGCATTCTATTGGCTGATGGATGTAGACTTCAATCGGATGGAAGACTTCTTCAGCGCCCCTTGGATGATTACTTCTGCCGCTCCGGATCTCCTCTTCAGTTCCATCGGTGGTCGGCTGGCTGAAGACGGCTCAAGGTAGGATGATCTTCAGGGGGGTAGTGTTAGGTTTATTTAAGGACGGTTTGGGTTAGATTAGGGGTATGTGGGTGGTGGCTTTTAATGTTGGGGGTTGTATTTTTATTTTACAGGCAAAAGAGCTGTTTTCTTTGGGGCATGCCCAGCAAAAGGCCCTTTTAAGGGCTGGTAAGGTAATAGAGCTGGTAACTTTTTAATGTAGAATAGGGTAGGGATTTTTTTTATTTTGGGGGGCTTTGTTATTTTATTAGGGGGCTTAGATTCGGTGTAAGTTGCTTAAAATTGTTGTTATATTTTTTAAATGTTTGTAACTCATTTTTTTTATTTTTTGCAACTTAGCTTTTTTTATTTTTTGTACTTTAGTTAGTTTATTTAATTTAATTTAATTGTAGTTATTTGTAGGTAATTTATTTAATTAATTTAATGATAGTGTAGTGTTAGGTTTAATCGTAACTTAGGTTAGGATTTATTTTACAGGTATTTTTGTATTTCTTTTAGCTAGGTAGTTATTAAATAGTTAATAACTATTTAATAACTATTCTAACTAGCTAAAATAAATACAAAGTTACCTGTAAAATAAATATAAATCCTACAATAGCTTCAATGTAATTATTAATTACATTGTAGCTATCTTAGGGTTTATTTTACAGGTAAGTATTTAGTTTTAAATAGGAATAATTTATTAAAGTATAGTGTAGTGTTAGGTGTAATTGTAACTTAGGCTAGTTTTTATTTTACAGGTTAATTTCTCTTTATTTTAACTAGGTAGCTATTAAATAGTTAATAACTATTTAATAGCTATTGTACCTAGTTAAAATAAATTGAAAGTTGCCTGTAAAATAAAAATAAATCCTAAGATAGCTACAATATAATTATTATTTATATTGTAGCTATCTTACGGCTAGATTTAGAGTTTTGTCAGTAACGACCCGCATAGCTAACGCTGGCTTTTTTCTGGCCGCACCTTTAAAATAACTCTGGTATTGAGAGTCCACAGAATGGCTGCGTTAGGCTCCAAAAAAGGAGCGTAGAGCATATTTAACGCTACTGCAACTCTCGATACCAGAGTTGCTTACGGACGCAGCCAGCCTCAAAAACGTGCTCATGCACGATTCCCCCATAGGAAACAGCTGAAAAAAAACCTAACACCTGCAAAAAAGCCGCGTTCAGCTCCTAACGCAGCCCCATTGTTTGCTATGCGGAAACACTTCCTACGTCTGCACCTAACACTCTAACATGTACCCCGAGTCTAAACACCCCTAACCTTACACTTATTAACCCCTAAATCTGCCGCCCCCGCTATCGCTGAACCTGCATATTATTTTTAACCCCTAATCTGCCGCTCCGTAAACTGTCGCTACTTACATTATCCCTATGTACCCCTAATCTGCAGCCCCTAACACCGCCGACCCCTATATTATATTTATTAACCCCTAATTTGCCGCCCACAACGTCGCCTCCACCTGCCTACACTTATTAACCCCTAATCTGTCGAGCGGACCGCACCGCTATTATAATAAAGTTATTAACCCCTAATCCGCCTCACTAACCCTATAATAAATAGTATTAACCCCTAATCTGCCCTCCCTAACATCGCCGACACCTAACTTCAATTATTAACCCCTAATCTGCCGACTGGAGCTCACCGCTATTCTAATAAATGTATTAACCCCTAAAGCTAAGTCTAACCCTAACACTAACACCCCCCTAAGTTAAATATAATTTTAATCTAACAAAATTAATTAACTCTTATTAAATAAATTATTCCTATTTAAAGCTAAATACTTACCTGTAAAATAAATCCTAATATAGCTACAATATAAATTATAATTATATTATAGCTATTTTAGGATTTATATTTATTTTACAGGTAACTTTGTATTTATTTTAACCAGGTACAATAGCTATTAAATAGTTAAGAACTATTTAATAGCTAAAATAGTTAAAATAATTACAAAATTACCTGTAAAATAAATCCTAACCTAAGTTACAATTAAACCTAACACTACACTATCAATAAATTAATTAAATAAAATACCTATAATTATCTACAATTAAACCTAACACTACACTATCAATAAATAAATTAAATACAATTCCTAGAAATAAATACAATGAAATAAACTAACTAAAGTACAAAAAATAAAAAAGAACTAAGTTACAAAAAATAAAAAAATATTTACAAACATTAGAAATATATTACAACAATTTTAAACTAATTACACCTACTCTAAGCCCCCTAATAAAATAACAAAGACCCCCAAAATAAAAAAATGCCCTACCCTATTCTAAATTACTAAAGTTCAAAGCTCTTTTACCTGTCAGGTTTTCTGAGAACTAGATCTTAATATCTATATATGTAACATAAAGGATTAAGGATCACAACTGCTAGGATGGCATAAAAAAATATAGGTTGTTTTGCATATGTGATAGTTGAGAGAGCATATAAATTCCTGCGCAACAATGTAACACAAGTAATCACAACATGCAATGTTTAATATACAGGTGCAGTTAGCAGTTACACCCTATGGCTGCCACATGTGTCAGGCTTAACACTGTGTATAAAAATAAGCAGCAAGGGTAAATGCTGACTATCCTGAGGCAGTAAGTAAAGAGTACAAAAACTGGCATAGTACAAATATATTTGTAAAAATATACGTAACACAAGGGATAGCCTCAGAGAGAGGTAAGAGAGCAGCAAAGTCAAGCAAAGCTGTAACAGCGTGGAGACTCAAATATAGAGAAAATGGGGCAGAGAGAGACTGACTGCGGTACTAATAATATTACTGGCCCAGAGGAGATCCAGAGAACCAGGCTTACCCTGCAGTAGCGTAGGAGACAAACGCTAAATCCAGGGAGTATGCAGGGCTTCAGACCGGATGCCAGAGGGAGTGAGTCGCAGCCGGCGATGATGTCACCGCGATCCGGTAGAGTGAGCTGAAGGTTGTAAGGTAGGGAGAGCGGAAGGCTCACAGGAAGAAACAAAGTCTACGTTAGCACAGCAGGAGATGGATCAGGCAAAGAGTACTAGGTAAGCTTAGTTAGAGACCATAAGGTCAGCAGGTAATAATCATCAAAAAAAGGATATAAAGAGTCCGGTAGTAAGTTGAGGCAACAGGAAGATATGAACAGCGTTCACACTGGTACACAGGCTCAGAGTAGAGACAGATAGGAATCTACAATACTAAGCAATATGCTGTAATAAGGAGGAGCCTTATATAGGGAGAGGAAATGTGCAGCTCTTAAAGGCACAGTGTAAGGCAAGGTCACTGAAGTGAAAAGGTGATACTTGACAGAATCCCCGCGTCAAGGAGCCACTCCGGGGCTCAAGGCTTCGGGCGATCAGGATGTCGCTGATGGAATATAGAGAGCAAACGTGGAGCAGAGATGTTGGTAGCTGGCTCCCAGGAGTCCTCATCGTGAGAGTAACCCTTCCAGTGGATGAGATACTCCAATTGACCTCTGCGGATACGTGAGTCCAGAACAGAACGTACCTCATACTCCAAGGTAGAATCAATGGAGAGCGGTGTGCTAGTTATGGAAGTTCCGGAGTCTCTAAGATCCCGGTAAGGTTTAATAAGGGAGACGTGGAATGTAGGATGTATCTTGAGGGAGTCAGGTAGCGTTAGCGTTGATGATACGAGAAACTGGGTATGGACCAACAAAAAGAGGAGACATTTTCCTAGAAGGAGTATTGAGCCGTAAATGTTTGGTGGAGAGCCAAACAAGATCCCCTTCATTATAGGCGAGAGGAGGATGTCTACGCCTGTCGTAATACTTTTTGTGAGCTTCCTTTGCGGTGTTAATAGCTGATTCAATGCTCTGGAAGTTAGAAGAAATGCTGTTAGATAACTCAGAAATACTGGGTGAAGAAATGTTGGAGGGTTCAAAAAGATGAAATACGGGGTGGAATCCATAATTCGCAAAAAATGGAGTAACTCCAGTAGTGGAATGGATGGTGTTGTTATAGCAGAATTCAGCATAGGGGAGGTGGTCAGACCAAGAATTTTGATCGGTGGAGCAGTACAATCTTAGAAATTGTTCCAGCCACTGATTGCATCTATCGGTCTGGCCGTTACATTGAGGGTGGTAAGCAGTTGTCAATTTCCTTTCAACAGAGAAAGTTTTGCAAAATTGATACCAAAGTTTACTAGAGAATTGGGTCCCTCTATCACTTAGTATGGAGATGGGTAGGCCATGCAATTTAATAACGTGTTTGATAAGTAGCTGTACGGTTTCCAATGCAGTGGGAAGTTTGGAGTAGGGGATGAAATGACACATCTTTGTGAAGAGGTCTACAACGACAAGAATAGTATTGTTCTTTGAAGATAGGGGAAGATCGACGATGAAATCCAAAGCGATCTCAGACCAAGGCTTCTTTGGTGTCGGAAGGGGTAGTAGGAGACCATAAGGCGCTTGTTTATCCTTTTTGGAAATGGTACAGGTAGGACAGGAGTACACATAGTTCTTAACATCAGATGAAATAGTTGGCCACCAGTGATTTCTATTTGCCAGTTCTTGAGTCTTGTGAAGACCTGAATGACCAGCTAGAAGAGAGTCATGAACAGATCGGAGAAATGAGGGTCTGAGTGAAGGTGGAAGGTATACTTTAGTGTCATGAGAATATAACCCTTGTGAGTTGATTTGGAGAAGTTCCGTTGGTTTCGTTAGATCTTTAGTTTGTTCCCTTTTTAGAATGGGAGAGATATCAGCTGCGAAAGAAATGAAATTCTCTTCTGGTATCACTAAGCGAACTGTCGGAGGAGATGTGGAATGATGAGTGATTCTTGAGAGTGCGTCTGCCTTTTGGTTCTTACCTGCTGAACGATAAGTGATTAGGAAATTGAAGCGAGAAAAGAATAAGTTCCAGCGAACCTGTCTAGCTGACAATGTTCTAGTAGATTTCAAATACTGGAGATTTCTATGATCCGTGTATATGAGAGTTGGTATTGAAGTTCCTTCGAGGAGGTGTCGCCAATGTTCTAAAGATAGTTTGATGGCTAAAAGTTCTTTGTCACCTATAGGGTAGTTTTGTTCGGCAGAATTTAGAGTCCTTGAGTAAAAGGCGACAGGATGGAGTGGTTTTGTTAAACTCTCTCTTTGTGAGAGGACTGCACCGATAGCATGGTTGGAAGCATCAACCTCCAAAACAAACTGTAAATCAGAGTCAGGAAAACGGAGTATAGGAGCAGTTGTGAACATACGTTTGAACATGTCAAAGGCAGACTGGGCATCATGGGTCCACTTAAATGGTGTGTTACCTTTAGTGAGGGAAGTGAGGGGTTGAGCTATTTTAGAGAAGTTTTTAATAAATTTGCGGTAAAAATTCGCAAAACCGAGAAAGGACTGGACCTGACGTACGGTTTTGGGTATGGGCCAATTCAAGACTGCTTCAACCTTTTTGTCCTCCATAGAAATACCAGTGGGGGAAATTTCGTAACCCAAGAAGGATATATGCTGAGTGTTAAGGAGACATTTTTCAGCCTTGGCATATAGGTGGTTACCCCTAAGCCTAGAGAGTACTTGTCTGACATGTGATATGTGTTGTTCGTATGTCTTGGAGTAAATTAGAATATCATCGAGATATATGACGACGAAAACATCTAATATATCTCTGAAAATGTCGTTGATGAGGTGCTGAAAGGTTGCGGGCGCATTACATAGCCCGAAAGGCATTACGATATACTCGAACAAACCATAGCGTGTTCGGAATGCCGTGAGCCACTCATCCCCAGCTCTAATACGAATGAGGTTGTAGGCACCCCTTAAATCCAATTTGGTAAAAAACACTGCTCCTTCCAATCTCTCTATCAACTCGGGCATAAGAGGTAAGGGGTAACGGTTTTTAATTGTGATTTTGTTTAATTGTCGATAATCGACAATGGGTCTAAGTGAACCATCCTTATTTTTTACAAAAAAAATTCCCGCACTAGCGGGTGAAGTAGAGGGGCGGATGAACCCTTTTTTGAGGTTTTCATCTAAGTAACACTTTAGATGTGTGAGTTCTGGATTAGAAAGTGGATAGATATGTCCTGTAGGGATTTCAGACCCTGGTATGATCTCTATAGGACAATCATACTTTCTATGAGGCGGTAAATTTTCTGATTCTGCTTTACTAAAAACATCTGCGAAGTCCTGGTAAACTTCAGGAAGCTGGAGAACGTGAGGAAGTTCAGATGTCTGTAAAACAGTAGCAGGAAAACAAGTAGAGAGACAGAAGTCTGAGTTAAAGGTAAGAATCAGACTGGACCAATCTATTTGGGGATTATGTGAATGGAGCCAGTTTATACCTAGAACAATAGATGAAATAGGAGACGGAATTATATCAAATGTTATATATTCCCTATGATGATCAGTGGAAGAGACGAGTAAAGGAATGGTCTGATATTCCACAGGACCATTTGGGATTGGATTACCATCAATTCCCCTTAATAAAACAGGAGACTTCTTTTTGACTATAGGTATTTTATTTATCTGGGTGAACACACTATCAATATATGACGCTGTGGCTCCCGAATCAATGATCGCGGAAGCCATGACCCGGTGTGAATCCCACTGTAAAAGAAGAGAGAGGTGTAAGTAAGGAGTAGGCAAATGCTGAATGGTACAACAAAAAGGTTGAATGGAAGTCTTACCCTTATTTTGTTTCTGCAGGGAAGGACAATCTCTAACGGTATGAGTCTCAGAGGCGCAATACAAGCATAAGTTGTTAGACCTTCTCCTGTTCTTCTCCTCAGCTGAAAGTGGGCCTTTAATGAAGCCTATATCCATAGGTTCGGGTGTGGACTTGCTCACAGAAGGAATAGTATGTTTTTTAGGGTAGTTATCATGATAGGAGCGCTCCTGTTGTCTCTCCCTGAGCCGCCTATCAATGGTAATGCTAAGTGTCATTAATTCCTCAAGAGTCTGAGGTAACTCAGAACGTGAGAACTCATCCTTTATGCCTTCTGAGAGGCCCAACCTAAACTGATTTCTTAGTGACAGATTGTTCCACTGTGTGTCCTTGGCCCATCTTTTAAACTCAGTAATATAGTCTTCGACTACTCTCTTTTTTTGTTTAAGGCTTCTCATTGCGTTCTCTGCTGTAATTTGCTTATATGGGTCCTCATACAGGTGCCCCATAGCAGTAAAGAAATTCTCTAATGAATTTAGTATCTCATCATTATTTTCAAAATAGGAGTTAGCCCAGGTGCGTGGCTCACCCCTTAGATAAGAGATAACGGTGAGTACTCTTGCTCTGTCATTTGGGTAAGTATGAGGTTTCAGAGAAAATAAGAGGAGACAGGCATTTTTAAAGTCTCTATATTAGGACCTGTCACCACTAAACTTCTCTGGGGTGCTAACCTGCGGTTCACATATGGGCACCCTTTTATCCACAACATCCCTGATGTATGCTTTCAGAGTGTCGTTTTCAACCTTTAAGGAATTTAGAGCATCAGTGAGCAAATCAACCCTCTGCGTAAGGTTCTGCAGATGAGTGTTCATCCCAGCTGGATCCATTGGTAATGGGCTTAGTATTATGTCAGGTTTTCTGAGAACTAGATCTTAATATCTATATATGTAACATAAAGGATTAAGGATCACAACTGCTAGGATGGCATAAAAAAATATAGGTTGTTTTGCATATGTGATAGTTGAGAGAGCATATAAATTCCGGCGCAACAATGTAACACAAGTAATCACAACATGCAATGTTTAATATACAGGTGCAGTTAGCAGTTACACCCTATGGCTGCCACATGTGTCAGGCTTAACACTGTGTATAAAAATAAGCAGCAAGGGTAAATGCTGACTATCCTGAGGCAGTAAGTAAAGAGTACAAAAACTGGCATAGTACAAATATATTTGTAAAAATATACGTAACACAAGGGATAGCCTCAGAGAGAGGTCAGAGAGCAGCAAAGTCAAGCAAAGCTGTAACAGCGTGGAGACTCAAATATAGAGAAAATGGGGCAGAGAGAGACTGACTGCGGTACTAATAATATTACTGGCCCAGAGGAGATCCAGAGAACCAGGCTTACCCTGCAGGAGCGTAGGAGACAAACGCTAAATCCAGGGAGCATGCAGGGCTTCAGACCGGATGCCAGAGGGAGTGAGTCGCAGCCGGCGATGACGTCACCGCGATCCGGTAGAGTGAGCTGAAGGTTGTAAGGTAGGGAGAGCGGAAGGCTCACAGGAAGAAACAAAGTCTACGTTAGCACAGCAGGAGATGGATCAGGCAAAGAGTACTAGGTAAGCTTAGTTAGAGACCATAAGGTCAGCAGGTAATAATCATCAAAAAAAGGATATAAAGAGTCCGGTAGTAAGTTGAGGCAACAGGAAGATATGAACAGCGTTCACACTGGTACACAGGCTCAGAGTAGAGACAGATAGGAATCTACAATACTAAGCAATATGCTGTAATAAGGAGGAGCCTTATATAGGGAGAGGAAATGTGCAAGTCTTAAAGGCACAGTGTAAGGCAAGGTCACTGAAGTGAAAAGGTGATACTTGACATTACCTTACCAGCCCTGAACAGGGCCCTTTGCGGGGCATGCCCCAAGAAGTTCAGCTCTTTTGCCTGTAAAAAAAAACATACAATACCCCCCTCCCCAACATTACAACCCACCACCCACATACCCCTAATCTAACCCAAACCCCCATTAAATAAACCTAACACTAAGCCCCTGAAGATCTCCCTACCTTGAGTCGTCTTCACCCAGCCGAGCCAAATTCTTCATCCAAGCGGAGCAAGAAGAGGTCTTCCATCCGATTGAAGTCTTCATCCAAGAGGCATCTTCTATCGTCATCCATCCGGAGCGGAGCGGCAGCATCCTTAAGACCTCCGACGCGGAACATCCATCCTGGCCGACGACTGAACGACGAATGACGGTTCCTTTAAATGACGTCATCCAAGATGGTGTCCCTCGAATTCCGATTGGCTGATAGGATTCTATCAGCCAATCGGAATTAAGGTAGGAATATTCTGATTGGCTGATGGAATCAGCCAATCAGAATCAAGTTCAATCCGATTGGCTGATCCAATCAGCCAATTAGATTGAGCTCGTATTCTATTGGCTGTTCCGATCAGCCAATAGAATGCGAGCTCAATCTGATTGGCTGATTGGATCAGCCAATCGGATTGAATTTGATTCTGATTGGCTGATTCCATCAGCCAATCAGAATATTCCTACCTTAATTCCAATTGGCTGATAGAATCCTATCAGCCAATCGGAATTCGAGGGACGCCATCTTGGATGACGTCATTTAAAGGAACCGTCATTCGGCTAGTAGGCGTCGGGAGAAGAGGATGTTCCGCGTCAGATGGAAGATGATGGCTCCCGAAGAAAGAAGATTGAAGATGCCGTTGATAGAAGACTTCATCCGGATCATGGACCTCTTCATCTCCCACTTGGATGAAGACTTCATCCGGATCATGGACCTCTTCAGCTCCCGCTTGGATGATGACTTCAGCCGGATCATGGACCTCTTCAGCCCCCCGCTTGGGCTTGGATCAGGACATCGGAGGAGCTCTTCTGCATCGATCGGTGAACCTGGTATGGTGAAGATAAGGTAGGAAGATCTTCAGGGGCTTAGTGTTAGGTTTATTTAAGGGGGGTTTGGGTTAGATTAGGGGTATGTGGGTGGTGGGTTGTAATGTTGGGGGGGGGTATTGTATGTTTTTTTTTACAGGCAAAAGAGCTGAACTTCTTGGGGCATGCCCCACAAAGGGCCCTGTTCAGGGCTGGTAAGGTAAAAGAGCTTTGAACTTTAGTAATTTAGAATAGGGTAGGGCATTTTTTTATTTTGGGGGGCTTTGTTATTTTATTAGGGGGCTTAGAGTAGGTGTAATTAGTTTAAAATTGTTGTAATATTTTTCTGATGTTTGTAAATATTTTTTTATTTTTTGTAACTTAGTTCTTTTTTATTTTTTGTACTTTAGTTAGTTTATTTAATTGTAGTTATTTGTAGGAATTGTATTTAATTAATTTATTGATAGTGTAGTGTTAGGTTTAATTGTAGGTAATTGTAGGTATTTTATTTAATTTATTTATTGATAGTGTAGTGTTAGGTTTAATTGTAACTTAGGTTAGGATTTATTTTACAGGTAAATTTGTAATTATTTTAACTAGGTAGCTATTAAATAGTTCTTAACTATTTAATAGCTATTGTACCTGGTTAAAATAAATACAAAGTTACCTGTAAAATAAATATAAATCCTAAAATAGCTATAATATAATTATAATTTATATTGTAGCTATATTAGGGTTTATTTTACAGGTAAGTATTTAGCTTTAAATAGGAATAATTTATTTAATAAGAGTTAATTTATTTCGTTAGATAAAAATTATATTTAACTTAGGGGGGTGTTAGTGTTAGGGTTAGACTTAGCTTTAGGGGTTAATACATTTATTAGAATAGCGGTGAGCTCCGGTCGGCAGATTAGGGGTTAATGTTTGAAGTTAGGTGTCGGCGATGTTAAGGAGGGCAGATTAGGGGTTAATACAATTTATTATAGGGTTAGTGAGGCGGATTAGGGGTTAATAACTTTATTATAATAGCGGTGCGGTCCGGTCGGCAGATTAGGGGTTAATAAGTGTAGGCAGGTGGAGGCGACGTTGAGGGCGGCAGATTAGGGGTTAATAAATATAATATAGGGGTCGGCGGTGTTAGGGGCAGCAGATTAGGGGTACATAGCTATAATGTAGGTGGCGGCGCTTTGCGGTCGGCAGATTAGGGGTTAATTATTGTAGGTAGCTGGCGGCGACGTTGTGGGGGGCAGGTTAGGGGTTAATAAATATAATATAGGGGTCGGCGGTGTTAGGGGCAGCAGATTAGGGGTACATAAGTATAACGTAGGTGGCGGTCGGCAGATTAGGGGTTAAAAAAAATCGAGTGGCGGCGATGTGGGGGGACCTCGGTTTAGGGGTACATAGGTAGTTTATGGGTGTTAGTGTACTTTAGAGCACAGTAGTTAAGAGCTTTATGAACCGGCGTTAGCCCAGAAAGCTCTTAACTCCTGGGTTTTTTCTGCGGTTGGAGTTTTGTCGTTAGATTTCTAACGCTCACTTCAGACACGACTCTAAATACCGGAGTTAGAAAGATCCCATTGAAAAGATAGGATACACAATTGACGTAAGGGGATCTGCGGTATGGAAAAGTTGCGGCTGAAAAGTGAGCGTTAGACCCTTTTTTGAGTGACCCCAAATACCGGCGGTAGCCTAAAACCAGCGTTAGAGGCTACCGCCAAACTTTAAATCTAGGCCTTAGGGTTTATTTTATAGGTAAGTATTTAGTTTTAAATAGGATTCATTTAGTTAATAAGAGAAATATTATTTAGATTTATTTAATTAACATTTAAGTTAGGTGGGTGTTAGGGTTAGTGTTAGACTTAGGTTTAGGGGTTTATAAATTTATTACAGTGGCGGCGGTGTAGGGGGGGCAGGATAGGGGTTAATAAATTTATTATAGGTGGCGACGGTGTAGGGGGGGCAGGATAGGGGTTACTAGGTATAATGTAGGTGGCGGCGGGGTCTGGGAGCGGCGGTTTAGGGGTTAATACATTTATAAGAGTTGCGGCTGGGTCTAGGAGCGGCGGTTTAGGGGTTAATAACTTTATTTAGTTGCGGGGGCTCCGGGGGCGCCGGTATAGGGGGTAGAACAGTGTAGTTAGTGTGGGTGCTTAGTGACAGCGAGATCGGATGAGTGATAACTCTCACAGTTCGCTGCTCATCGCCCCGTACTTGGTGCGCTGCTTTTTGACAGATTTTTTTGATAACTTAGGTGAAATTTTTCAGGTCCGCAGCGGCGATGGTAGGCGAGCTTAGGCGGGCGTATTGAACCGGCGAAGGCAGGTAAAGTAGACACGTTGATAACTAGAGGCCATTGTGTACACACCGTAAATGCAATGCTCTGGGACAAATATTTCGAAACAAAACACTTTTATGTCCACAATGTGCAACAGACATATAACAATAATATAAATCAGACATTTTTGCTGGGACAAAACAAAACAATAAAAACTGAACATGGTGGAATAGCATAATCAATAAAAAAAGACAATGCAAAAACATATAGTTTGAATTTCAAATGGATGGTAAATGTTTTTCTGACAAATGTCAAAGTTAGTTACAATTTCCTTCCTAATGCATCATGTGACAGCCATCAGTCAATCGCAAAATGCATATACATATATATCCTATGAATCTTGCACATGCTCAGTAGGAGCTGGTGCCTCAAAGTGTGCATATAAAAAGACTGCATATTTAGATAATTGAAGTGAATTGGAAAGTTGTTTAAAATTATGTGCTTAATCATGAAAGTTTGATTTAGACTTGACTGTCCCTTTAAACAAAATCATAAATCTTACAAAACTTTAATATCTTTTGTTTATTTTTTATGCTAAAAATCTAAATGTAATGACAAAGGAGTAAAGATATATATGAACTGGTTACATAATTTCATATATATTTTAGGAATGTAATAACTAAATGTAATCTATTTCATATACTAGCTGATGACATAAACCTTTTACAGGAAATGGGATGGCTCGTCTCCCAGTAAATATAGTTGTGGAATCTCCCACACAGTATTAAGGGATAATTAAATATTTACTCTGACAGCTACATTTTGCTAATGCTGCACTAACAAACCGATTGTTAAGAGGAATACACTACATGGTGTTTGGCACAACAGATTTTATTTTACATTTATGAAAAATATACAGGAGGGACAAATCATACTAAAAATTGCAATGCTCTGGGGCCTATTTAATATGATGCGAGCGGATATTGCGGATCATGTCCGCTGCACATCTATAATGCTGACAGCATACGCTGTCAGCATTTATCATTGCACCAGCAGTTGCTCCGCCTCAGAGCAGGCTGACAAGTTATGGAGCAGCGGTGCATACGGAGTTTGATAAATTTGCCCCTCTGTCTGCATATCACTCCTGCTTGATATATTATATATATATATATATATACTGTGTATATATATATATATATATATATATATATATATATATAATATAGAGAAAATAACTCATTGTGTAAACCATTTACAAATCTAAACAAGTCAGAAGACTTGCTTTAAACCCAGAAACTCTCTGACTACACTGTTTCCAATGCAGCAAAGGAATCTGGGTAAGATATGCAAATGAGGTTAACAATGACTCACCTTTTTACTTTTAGCCTGCTTTTTAAGACAGACTTCCCTTTATGCCATAACACTGCTGCATTACAAAGCTTTAATGCTTAGCTAGGGTTAGTACAGTGATTTAGACCAATCCCAGGACAGCTGTTTCGTGGTTATTGCCACTCATCAGCTGGGAGTAGGTTAAATCACTGCTTGGTAAAGTTCATTTCTGGGGGAAATTCAACAACAATTAAAATTATGGGGAGGTGAAATGTGAGTTTAAAATCCTCCACTAAATACAAAATATAGAGAAAATAACTCATTGTGTAAACCATTTACAAATCTAAACAAGTCAGAAGACTTGCTTTAAACCCAGAAACTCTCTGACTACACTGTTTCCAATGCAGCAAAGGAATCTGGGTAAGATATGCAAATGAGGTTCACAATGACTCACCTTTTTACTTTTAGCCTGCTTTTTAAGACAGACTTCCCTTTATGCCATAGCACTGCTGCATTACACAGCTTTAATGCTTAGCTAGGGTTAGTACAGTGATTTAGACCAATCCCAGGACAGCTGTTTCGTGGTTATTGCCACTCATCAGCTGGGAGTAGGTTAAATCACTGCTTGGTAAAGTTCATTTCTGGGGGAAATTCAACAACAATTAAAATTATGGGGAGGTGAAAAGTGAGTTTAAAATCCTCCACTAAATACAAAATATAGAGAAAATAGCTCATTGTGTAAACCATTTACAAATCTAAACAAGTCAGAAGACTTGCTTTAAACCCAGAAACTCTCTGACTACACTGTTTCCAATGCAGCAAAGGAATCTGGGTAAGATATGCAAATGAGGTTCACAATGACTCACCTTTTTACTTTTAGCCTGCTTTTTAAGACAGACTTCCCTTTATGCCATAGCACTGCTGCATTACACAGCTTTAATGCTTAGCTAGGGTTAGTACAGTGATTTAGACCAATCCCAGGACAGCTGTTTCATGGTTATTGCCACTCATCAGCTGGGAGTAGGTTAAATCACTGCTTGGTAAAGTTCATTTCTGGGGGAAATTCAACAACAATTAAAATTATGGGGAGGTGAAATGTGAGTTTAAAATCCTCCACTAAATACAAAATATAGAGAAAATAACTCATTGTGTAAACCATTTACAAATCTAAACAAGTCAGAAGACTTGCTTTAAACTCAGAAACTCTCTGACTACACTGTTTCCAATGCAGCAAAGGAATCTGGGTAAGATATGCAAATGAGGTTCAAAATGACTCACCTTTTTACTTTTAGCCTGCTTTTTAAGACAGACTTCCCTTTATGCCATAGCACTGCTGCATTACACAGCTTTAATGCTGAGCTAGGGTTAGTACAGTGATTTAGACCAATCCCAGGACAGCTGTTTCGTGGTTATTGCCACTCATCAGCTGGGAGTAGGTTAAATCACTGCTTGGTAAAGTTCATTTCTGGGGGAAATTCAACAACAATTAAAATTATGGGGAGGATTTTAAACTCACTTTTCACCTCCCCATAATTTTATGCACATGCGCTGTCTGCCATGAAGGTGTTAGCACGCACTAGACTACCTTTCAAGTGATAAAATATAACTTTGGACTTGAGATATGAGTGCAAAAATAGAAGCGGTATTGTGTTGCACTGGAGTGTTATTAATGTACAATAACACTAATATTGTTGTGCTCCATTTGTAATCTAGTCCAGAGTAACAATGCGGTACTGAGAAGTAGCTGAACACATCTGGTGAATCAATGACAAGAGGAATATGTTGCCACCAATCTCCAGCTAACAAAGTTAATTTGATAATAGAAGTGAATTTAAAAGTCTCTTAACCCCTTAATGACATACGTCGTACAGGGTACGTCTTACCCTGTATGACGTTGGGGTTGAAAGCGGCTGGAAGCAATCCTGATCGCTTCCTGCCGCTTTCCGGTTATTGAAGTGATGCCTCGATATCGAGGCATCACTGCAATAACATTTTTCCCCATCCGATGCAGAGAGAGCCACTCTGTGGCCCTCTCTGCGCCGGACATCGACGGACACAATCATTGGTGGGTGGGAGCCAACGTGGGAGGTGGGTGGGCGGCCATCGATGGATTGCTAATTGCAGTGGTGGCGGGATCATGGGCGGGGTAGCTGGGGGGCGCGCACGGGGGAGGCGGGCGGGCGCGTGCACGGGGAGGGAGCAGGTGGGAACCATTACACTATGGAACAGTTTGTTAAAATTTAGTGAGGGGGAATAAAAATGTATTATAAATAATTTAAGTGATCTGGGAGGGGGTGGGGAAGCTACACTACAGAAAAGTGGGGGGGGGGGAAATAAAAAATATATTTATTTTTTTGTAAACTGGGTACTGGCAGACAGCTGCCAGTACCCAAGATGGCTCCCAATAATGTAGAGAGGGAGGGTTAGAGAGCTGTTTGGGGGGGATCAGGGAGGTTTGGGGCTAAGGGGGATCCTACACAGCAACATATGTAAATATGCTAAAAAAATAAAAGATACCTTTTATTTTAGTACTGGCAGACTTTCTGCCAGTACTTAAAGTGACATGAAACCCACATTTTTTTCTTTTGTGATTTAGAAAGAGCATGTCATTTTAAACAACTTTCTAATTTACTTCTATTATCTCATTTGCTTCATTCTCTTGATATCACTTGCTGAAAAGCATACCTAGATATGCTCAGTAGCTGCGCTCACACATGTGCATTGCTATTTCTTCAACAAAGGATATCTAAAGAATTGAGCAAATTAGATAATAGAAGTAAATTGTTAAGTTGTTTAAAATTACATGCCCTATCTGAATCATGAAAGTTTAATTTTGACTAGACTGTCCCTTTAAGATGGCGGGGACAATTGTGGGGTGGGGGAGGGAAGAGAGCTGTTTGGGAGGGATCAGGGGGTCTGATGTGTCAGGTGGGAGGCTGATCTCTACACTAAAGCTAAAATTAACCCTGCAAGCTCCCTACAAGATCCCTAATTAACCCCTTCACTGCTGGGCATAAAACACGTATGGTGCGCAGTGGCATTTAGCGGCCTTCTAATTACCAAAAAGCATCGCCAAAGCCATATATGTCTGCTATTTCTGAACAAAGGGGATCCCAGAGAAGCATTTACAACCATTTATGCCATAATTGCACAAGCTGTTTGTAAATAATTTCTGTGAGAAACCTAAAGTGAACAATTTTTTTTATTTGATTGCATTTGGCGGTGAAATGGTGGCATGAAATATACCAAAATGGGCCTAGATCAATACTTTGGAATGTCTTCTAAAAAATATATATACATGTTAAGAGATATTCAGGTATTCCTGACAGATATCAGTGTTCCAATGTAACTAGCGCTCATTTTGAAAAAAAGTGGTTTTGAAATAGCAAAGTGCTACTTGTATTTATAGTCCTATAACTTGCAAAAAAAGCAAAGAACATGTAAACTTTGGGTATTTCTAAACTCAGGACAAAATTTAGAAACTATTTAGCATGGTTGTTTTTTGGTGGTTGTAGATGTGTAACAGATTTTGGGGGTCAAAGTTAGAAAAAGTGTAAGAGGCAAATTACAGCTAAACGCAAACACTGCAGAAATGTAAAAATAGCCCTGGTCCTTAAGGGAAAGAAATTGAAAAATGGCCTTGGTCCTTAAGGGGTTAAAATGAAATTCTCTATCTGAATCATGCATGTTTAACAAGAAGGGGAACAAGAAGAGCACCTTCTAGAGTAGCCAATAAGGTGGGTGTATTTATGAGTAAGGGAAAAAGGAATACTCACAATCCCCAAAGGCAAAGATAATGTCTAGGTACGCAAGCTGAGAACTCAGTGTCCCAGCGCACTGCACTTGACCGAAGGCTGCTCCCTTCAATACCAGGTGCGGAACAAGGAATCTAGAAATAAGCACATAAAAAGGCGCCTCCTAGTGCAGACAAACCAAATGATGTCGACCCAATCATAACCAAATTAGAGAAAAGGTATTCACACTTTTAAAAGCACATTCAAGTGCTAATAACGCATGCAGGGCTATTATACTGGCCCAGCTCAATATACATCCAGCAAGTGGTCCTATGTGGCTAATTACCACAAGATGAAAGAATGACTCCAAAAAATGCTTGTAAAGTATATTAAAAAATGTACGTAGTAGTTAAAAAACAAACACCTAGATTATGAGTTTTGCGTTAACAGGGGTGCTGTGCTAACGAGCAGTTTATGCTCACCGCTAACTTACAGACAGCGCTGGTATTACGGGTTTTTACAAACCCAGCGTTAGCCACAAAAAAGTGAGCGAAGAGCAAAATTTTGGTCCACATCTCACCTCAATACCAGCGCTTCTTACGTTAGTGGTAAGCAGGTAAAATGTGCTCGTGAACGATTTCCCCATAGGAATCAATGGGGGAGAGCCGGCTGAAAAAAAACCTAAGACCTGCAAAAAAGCAGTGTTCAGCTCCTAACGCAGCCCCATTGATTCCTATGGGGAAAATACATTTATGTCTACACGTAACATCCTAACATGAACCTCAAGTCTCAACACCCTTACACTTACAATTAACCCCTAATCTGCCGCCCCCGACATCGCCGACACCTGCATTATATTATTAACCCCTAATCTGCCGCTCAGGACACCGCTGCCACCTACATTATACTTATGAACCCCTAATCTGCTGCTCCCAACATCGCCGACACCTACATTTTATTTATTAACCCCTAATCTGCCGCCCCCTATGTCGCCGCAACCTACCTACATTTATTAACCACTAATCTGCCGCCCCCAACGTCGCCGACCCTATAATAAAGTTATTAACCCCTAAATCTGTCTAACCCTAACACCCCCTAACTTAAATATAATTTAAATAAATCTAAATAAAATTACTACAATTAACTAAATTATTCCTATTTAAATCTAAATACAGTACTTACCTATAAAATAAACCATAAGCTAGCTACAATATAACTAATAGTTACATTGTAGATAGCTTAGGGTTTATTTTTATTTTACAGGCAACTAGGTACAAAAGTTATTAAATAGTTATTAACTATTTAATAACTACCTACTTAAAATAAAGACAAAAGTACCTATAAAATAAGACCATGTAAGTTACACTATACCAAACATTACACTATAATTAAATTAATTACCTAAACTAAATACACTAAATTACAAATAGCCCTTAAAAGGGCCTTTTGTGGGGCATTGCCCCAAAGTAATCAGCTCTTTTACCTGTAAAAAAAAGTACAAATACCCCCCCAACATTAAAACCCACCACCCACACAACCAACCCTACTCTAAATCCCACCCAATCCCTCCTTAAAAAAAACTTAACACTACCCCCTTGAAGATCACCCTACCGTGAGACGTCTTCACCCAACTGGGCAGAAGTGGACCTCCAGAGGGGCAGAAGTCTTCACCCAACTGGGCAGAAGTGGACCTCCTGTCAGAGCCTATATAGTTCCCTGTACCTTTAACACTCAGGACATGACTCATTTAGCCCTGCCTACCAAACTGATAAAGCACCTCTCTGCTTAGTATTTTGTATAGCAGTCTGTTAGCAGCTGTTCTCACTGAGCTCTCCAAGAACCTTGGATTACAAGTAACTTCGTTACAGCTTTTCAGCCTAATTTCTCAGCGTTCCTACCAACTAACTCTGCAACTTTGAAGCAATTCTCCTACAGCACATTCTCTTCAAAGAGCTACATCTTATGTCCGTTCTCAAAGCACCAACTAAACAAAAGTGCCGTAACTTATACAAGCCAGTAACTCTCGGACTCAACTCTAAAACCTTTGGATTCCACTTATACTTTATTCGCTGGACATCTATGTACTTACTCTCCACTGCAGCAGAAACATTGAAGAGGAATACTCCGCCGCTGCTACAAACACCGGGTCTGTCCGCTTGCTTGTTACTTGCGTGTTCACACGCTTGGGGAAAACTCTGCCCACTTTTTACCATTTATTCACGGACTGATCGCAAGACATCTGCATCATTGGAGTTGATAGTAACACTCTCATTCCTTCCACACTTACTCATTATTACAAGGTGGTAAGAAAACTCAAAGATTTGTTATCAGTTTAGTTTAGTAGACTTGTATGTAAGTACTTACATTGTGCCTCATCTTGCAATTCAGCAACTTGTAACCTCTACTCTGGGCTACACTTTGTACTGGGTTTCACTACTGTGCAATTCCAATTACTTACCTGAACCAACTCATGCTTTGTTCAGATATAAGATACTTGCCTCTTATACTAACTAGGCTTATATTTTGACTAAACTTCATTTCCTAAGCTTCAGATAGCATGTGTTACTGTAGTGCAATTTAGCTTGGAGCTGATACATACCCACATATTATGAGTATTAGACTTCTTGTCCAATTTCTGCAGTTGCGCTCCAGAACCTTCAAGTTTATTACAAAAATTATTACATAATACTAAGCCTATAAGATATGGAGCCAGCAGAGATTCCGCAGCTTGTGTATAATCTGACACAGAGGGTAGATCAGATTTCACAAGCGGTTAGAGACCTGCAGGTTGAGAACCAATCATTACGTGACATCATAAAGGAATCTATAGCCCTGAAAGGTACTCATGACACACCACCCGAACCACATGTCTCATTACCCGAGACTTTTTCTGGAAATAGAAAATTGTATAAACAATTCAAAACTGCCTGTCATTTGCTCTTCAGCCTCCGCCCTCGCAGTTACCCCACAGACAGAATCAAAGTTCTCACAGTAGTAACATTCCTTTGTGGTGAACCTAGAGGATGGGCAGATAATTTATGTGAACATCAAGACCCCATCATATCCTCACTCAGTCTTTTCTTTGATAACATGGATGAACTATACCTAGACAAGGATGTTCAGTTAACAGCAGAAGCCATGATGAGAGACCTCAAACAAGGGAAAAGGCCTGTAGAGGACTATATTTCGGAATTTAAACTATACGCTACCGACTCATTATGGAGTCCAATAGCGCTCCGCAATCAATTCAGATTAGGTTTAGCTGAAAACCTCAAGGATGAGTTGGCACGTATAGATCTACCACCCACTTTGGAGGCCTTAATGAGGGTTTCCACCCAAATAGATAGAAGAGTCCGCCAAAGAAGATATGAAAGATACCAGCTCTACTTCTCCATGGACCCCAGTAACCAGTCCTACCCAACATCCTGTACCCATGGAGATTGAGGTAGTTAGAGGTCCTATTACCGCAGCAGAAAGGTATCGGAGAAAAACACACAATTTATTTATGTATTGTGCTGATTCTACACACATTGTCCAGGATTGTCCTCTGTTACTAAAGAACAAGAAAAGTAAGTGTATGCCTATCCATTCTACCCACCTCTTCCATAACAAAATAACTTACTGTGATTTATCCCTTTTATTGCAGTGGGATGACAAAAGACTTCAAACTGACGCCATTGTAGATTCCGGAGCATTAGGAAACTTAATAGATTACAATATTGTAACCAATAATAAAATACCACTTGTCTTGAAAACTAAACCACTTGTTGTCAGAGTTACTGATGGTTCTATGGTTACTACTGGTCCCATAACCCATCATACCGTACCTTTAGTAGTGGTAACAAACAATGGTCATACAGAACATATATCCTTTGATGTATTGCCTTCACCACACTTTCCTGTAGTCTTAGGCATATCCTGGTTGCAACAACATGAACCAGCCATTACCTGGTCCTCCTCTAAAATATGTTTTAACTCTACTTACTGTCTTAACACTTGTTTCCCTCAACAGAGACTTCTTCAAACTACCCTAGAACACTCGGAGTTGCCAGCAGAATACACAGATTTTACAGACGTGTTTAGCAAAGTTGAAGCAGAGAATCTGCCCCCACACCACCCCTATGACTGCCCTATACAATTACAACCTGGAGCCAGTATACCATTCGGACATGTTTATCCCTTAAACCAACCAGAACTACAACACCTCAAGACCTAAAGAAGGGATTCATTAGAGCATCAACATCGCCTGCAGGCGCCGGTATGTTTTTTGTTAGGAACAAAGACGACTCGCTTCGCCACATAATAGACTTCCAAGAGTTAAATAAAAGAACAGTAAAAAACCGTTATCCTCTCCCATTAATTCCAGAGTTGATTGAACGTCTTTCTGATGCCACCATATATACGAAACTCGACCTGAGAGGGGCATATAATCTCGTCCGTATTCGTGAAGGTGACGAATGGCTCACCGCGTTCCGAACGAGATATGGCTTATTTGAATATCTGGTAATGCCATTTGGGCTATGCAACGCCCCGGCAACTTTCCAATATTTTATTAACCAGATTTCCTTTTCGGGTTATGAGATCTCACCTGATGGAATAAGCATGCAACACAAGAAAGTGGAAACTGTTTTAGATTGGCCAGAACTCAAGACCAAAAAAGAACTTCAGAGGTTCCTTGGGTTTTCGAACTATTATCGGAAGTTCATCAAAGGATTTTCAAAATTAGCCAGACCTCTCACCCAACTCACAAGCGCTGCTAAAACCTTTACTTGGACTAAAGAAGCATCTTCCACTTTCGAATTCCTTAAAACCAGTTTCTCTAATGCTCCGATACTGCGCTATCCAGATTTAAACTTACAATTCATCCTTGAAGTCGACTCTTCCGACTATGTCACAGGTGCTGTCTATAACAAAGACAGTCACTTTCCGAACCTCTACATTCGGTATCATATTTCTCCAAGATCATGAGTTCAGCAGAGATTAATTTCTCCATAGGAGATAAGGAGCTCCTTGATATACGTAGAGCCCTAGAGAATTGGAGACATCTATTGGAAGGTGCCAAATTCCCCATAACCATTTACACTGATCACAAAAACCTACAATATCTACAGAACAACAAAACTCTCTCTGCTAGACAAGTCCGTTGGTGCCTTTTCTTTGCCAGATTTGATTTTCACATAATCTACCATCCTGCCAACAAAAACGGAAAAGCTGACGCTTTATCCAGGTTATATACAAAACCAAAAACAGTTTCCAACTCAACGCCTATAATACCCAATGAACGTTTTATTGGCCTTACTCCATATCTATTGAAGGAAATAAAAAACTCCTATATGAATGATAAGGACATACCACTTATACATCTACTAGAAAAATCAGGGGTCTACTACCATGAAGAAAAGATATATGTACCCCCCACTTTAAGATCAAAGCTCCTGCAATACCATCACGACTCACCCTTCGCAGGTCATGCTGAGGTGAATCAAACAACAGACTTGCTCCAAATAACCTTTTGGTGGCCTAAAATGAAAGAGTCAGTTCATGACTATGTAACTTCTTGTATTATCTGTGCCCCCTCAAAATCGGAAAGAAACCGACCTCACGGACTTTTAATGTCACTTCCTATCCCGAGTAGACCCTGGGAACAAGTCTCTATGGACTTCATAGTCGAATTGCCACCCTCACAAAAACATACTACCATCTTAGTTGTGATTGATATGTTCACTAAAATGAGGCATTTCATCCCATATCATAAATTGCCTACTTCCGCTGAGACTGCTAAACTTTTCCTAGAAAACATCATAAAACTCCATGGAACACCTTCTAGGATTATCACTGATAGAGGTACGCAGTTTACCTCTCGGTTCTGGTCAAAACTCTGTTCCCTTTTACAGATAAATCACTGATATACCACATCCTTCCACCCTCAGACCAATGGTCAAACTGAGCGGATAAATCAGTGGCTGGAGGAATATCTTTGATGTTATTGCAGCCAACAGCAAAATGATTGGTCGGATTTCTTACCCATCGCGGAATACGCTTATAACAGCTTAAAGAATTCATCTACAAAATTATCACCATTCTTTGCCTCATATGGTTATCACCCCACATTCCATTTCAACTCAGATGTATCATCAAGTTCACCTCAGTTGGAAGAGTAAAGCAGGAAACTAATCGATAGTTTTTCTAACATTACTCAGAATATCCAAAAGGTTCAAGAAAATCAAAAACATTATTATGACCTCAGAAGGAGGACTCCCCCAAACTATGCTATCGGCAACAAAGTTTGGCTTTCAACAAAAAACATTGGAATTACCTGCCTCATTGAAGGTACATCCGACATTCCATGTCTCTCTGATCAAACCCTATATACCAACTAGAAAAACACATCCTATCTTGCCACCTACCCTACCTTCTGGGGATACTGAGTCATATGAAGTACATTCCCTGCTTGATTCAAGATACCGGGGTTCAGTTTTGGGATATCTGGTTCATTGGAAGGATTATCCTCCTGAGGATGATTCTTGGGAACCGGCCTCTAATTTGAATGCACCGCGGCTTATATCTCTATTCCATCTGAGAAATCCAGACAGTCCTGTGCCTCGAGCTGTGGGACAGCTCGCTTGATGAGGGGGTGATGTCAGAGCCCATATAGTTCCCTGTACCTTTAACACTCAGGACATGACTCATTTAGCCCTGCCTACCAAACTGATAAAGCACCTGAGTTCACAATCCTCTCTGCTTAGTATTTTGTATAGCAGCCTGTTAGCAGCTGTTCTCACTGAGCTCTCCAAGAACCTTGGATTACAAGTAACTTTGTTACAGCTTTTCAGCCTAATTTCTCAGAGTTCCTACCAACTAACTCTGCAACTTTGTAGCAATTCTCCTACAGCACATTCTCTTCAAAGAGCTACATCTTATGTCCGTTCTCAAAGCACCAACTAAACAAAAGTGCCTTAACTTATACAAGCCAGTAACTTAATCTCGGATTCAACTCTAAAACCTTTGGATTCCACTTATACTTTATTCGCTGGACATCTATGTACTTACTCTCCACTGCAGCAGAAACATTGAAGAGGAATACTCCCTGCTGCTACAAACAACACCGGGTCTGTCCGTCTGCTTGTTACTTGCGTGTTCACACGCTTTGGTAAAACTTCGCCCACTTTTTACCGTTTATTCACGGACTGATCGCAAGACATCTGCATCATTGGAGTTGGTAGTAACACTCTCATTCCTTCCACACTTACTCATTATTACAAGGTGGTAAGACGACTCAAAGACTTGTTATCAGTCTAGTTTAGTAGACTCGTATGTAAGTACTTACATTGTGCCTCATCTTGCAATTCAGCAACTTGTAACCTCTACTCTGGGCTACACTTTGTACTGGGTTTCACTACTGTGCAATTCCAATTATTTACCTGAACCAACTCATGCTTTGTTCAGATATAAGATACTTGCCTCTTATACTAACTAGGCTTGTATTTTGACTAAACTTCATTTCCTAAGCTTCAGATAGCACTTGTTACTGTAGTTCAATTTAGCTTGGAGCTGATACATACCCACATATTATGAGTATTAGACTTCTTGTCCAATTTCTGCAGTTGCGCTCCAGAACCTTCAAATTTATTATTACACCTCCAGACGGGCAGAAGTCTTCATCCAGACGGCATCTTCTATCTTCATCCATCCGGCGCGGAGCGGGTCCATCTTCAAGACATCCGACGCGGAGTATCCTCTTCAAATGATGGCCAACGACTGAATGAAGGTTCCGTTAAATGATGTCATCCAAGATGGCGTCCCTTCAATTTTGATTGGCTGATAGAATTCTATCAGCCAATCGGAATTAAGGTAGAAAAAATCCTATTGGCTGATTGTAATTATTTTATTATTTTCTGTAATTTAGTGTTTGTTTTTTTCGTACTTTAGATAATTTTATTTAATTTTAATTAATTGTATTTAGTTTAGGTAATTAATTTAATTATAGTGTAATGTTAGTTATAGTGTAACTTAGGTTAGGTTTTATTTTACAGGTAAATTTATCTTTATTTTAACTAGGTAGTTATTAAATAGTTAATAACTATTTAATAACTATTGTACCTAGTTAAAATAAATACAAAGTTGCCTGTAAAATAAAAATAAACCCTAAGCTAGATACAATGTAACTATTAGTTATATTGTAGCTATTTTAGGGTTTATTTTATCGGTAAGTATTTAGTTTTAAATAGGAATAATTTAGTTAATTGTATTAATTTTATTTAGATTTATTTAAATTATATTTAAGTTAGGGGGTGTTAGGGTTAGACTTATGTTTAGGGGTTAATAACTTTATTATAGTGATGGCGACGTTGGGGGCGGCAGATTAGGGGTTTATAAATGTAGGTAAGTGTCGACGATGTTAGGGCCGGCAGATTAGGGGTTAATAATATTTAACTAGTGTTTGCGATGCGGGAGTGCGGCAGTTTAGGGGTTAATATATTTATTATAGTGGCGGCGATGTCCGGTTCGGCAGATTAGGTGTTAAAATATTTATTTTGTTTGCGATGTGGGGGGGCCTCAGTTTAGGGGTTAATATGTAGTTTATGGGTGTTAGTGTACTTTTTAGCACTTTAGTTAAGAGTTTTATGCTACGGCATTGTAGTGTAAAACTCTTAACTGCTGACTTTAAAATGCGGTACCAGGCTTGACAGGAGAGGCTGTACCGCTCAGTTTTGGTCAGACTCGTAATACCGGCCCTATGCAAGTCCCATTGAAAATATAGGATACGCAATTGACGTAAGTGGATATGCGGTATTTCCTAGTCTGGCCAAAAAAGTGAGCGGTACAACTGTACCTTCAAGACTCGTAATACCAGCGGGTGTTAAAAAGCACCGTTGGGACCTCTCAACACTGCATTTTAACCCTAACGCAAGACTCGTAATCTAGCCAAAAGTATACAAAATAGGATCAATGATAAAAAACAATAGCACATGAAATTTTTCATGTTTTTCTTGGCGTCTACTGCACTGTTTCCTTAAGCATAAGTGCTAGCAGCACATGGAGTATTATTTAAACAGAAGTAAACCAATTGGATTTGAGTTAAGACATAGTCATACAGGTGTAATGTGAGCCTCAATTACGACAGCAACACATTTTATAAGGCATACATATGGCATTCTAATATCAAAATAGTATCTATTTTTGGCAACATATATATTATCTAAATGGTACTAGTACCTAATGCGCCCTATCATTTATATACAGCATAATTAAAATTACATTGCAATGCAACAAAGTTAAGAACTTAGTATGTGCTTCAACAAATTGAAAATCCAATCATCGGCAGCGATATATTGAAGTGGAACAAAGTTAATACCTTTAAAGTAATATAGATAGGGCGTGCCATTGATATACCAACAATTAGTACAGTATGAAAGGAATTAAGATACTAAAACCGAGATTAAGATACAATTGAAACTATAACAGAAATTGAGATACAATTTGGTAATATAACATGGCAGGTACCAGTTGTGTATAGCGCAATATGATACAATAATTATAGTCCCATATAATAAGTGGCGCCCCAAAAAAGGGTGATAATCAGATCCAGGTAGCTGTCTGTGATGGATCGAGGCCACAATCCAGGATAAATAATCTGTATATGAAAAAAGGAGACCAAAGTGCCACATGGGCTAGTACTGTATAGAAAATATGAAAATCAGTATGTAAGGTATTACACTCACATTTAGGTGGGCACCCCTAGCGGTACTGGTAAAGCAAGCTGGAATCAAACAGTCACCCAGCAGACTGATCTCCGGTGTGGTAGCAGAAATCTGTAGATCATGTGAAGAAAGCAAACACATGCGCCAATATGGCCTAGTACTGTAAAGCTGGGACAGATGTAGTATCAATACAAGTTATACTCGCGTTTAGTGGAGCACCTCTCTTGGTGCATTAGAGGCAGGCTGGAATCTAACAATCACCCAGCAGACTGACCTCCGGTGTGTAGTGTGAAGCTCCAATGGGTCAGGATACAAGAAGCAAATGATCCAAAAAAGGGGTGTGCATCAACCAAGATGCAAATTGGAATAAAAAGTATAGCAGCAAGTAGGTAAGTAAAAACTTACTTTAATAAAAATCATAAAACAAGCAACGCGTTTCTCAGCCACTTATGGCTGTTTATTCAGGCTTAAATACAAATGTAAATGAGTGTAACTTGTATTGATACTACATCTGTCCCAGCTTTACAGTACTAGGCCATATTGGCGCATGTGTTTGCTTTCTTCAAATGATCTACATATTGCTGCTACCACACCGGAGATCAGTCTGCTGGGTGACTGTTTGATTCCAGCTTGCTTTACCAGTACCGCTAGGGGTGCCCACCTAAATGTGAGTGTAATACCTTACATACTGAATTTCATATTTTCTATACAGTACTAGGCCATGTGGCGCTTTTGTCTCCTTTTTTCATATACAGAAAGTTAATACATTAATGGGGGATTTAACAAGTAATAGATCTGATATTTAGCAAGGACAAAAATAATAATAATAATAATAATAATAATAAAAATAATAATAATATGACAAGGTAACCGCTGTAGCAGATACTAGCGTCTGTGTCAAAATGATCATAGATGGCGTGTCAGACCCGCCCACAGAAGTAACGTTGATAGCATGTAGTGGGAAAAATCGCTAAGCCTAGGCATAACCCCTAAATCACTATTATGTAAATAAGCTATTATGTGACTATATTATGATGAGCATGGGTCCAATGGTAAAACATAAGTCCAATAAAGAATAATTTGTAACTCTAAGAATACAAGTGACTAAAACAAGTTTAAAGGTGTGTTTTAATGGGCCAATTATACCTCTAAAAACTTATATACTGTACTATACAAATACAATTGATAATATATATATATATATATATATATATAGTGATCATTTATATGTTCTCAAATTAAATGAGTCCTCAAAACACTGTAACCTGTTTTGTTAAATTAAAATATTTTGCCTTTTTTGTAGTTATGATTTCATGAACCACGTAAGAATGTTATAAATTTGAACAATTAAATCCTGGAGTGTCCTTGCTTGCGAGAACACTGATGTTAACATTGGTTTTGTGGCCTTGGATTATATAAGACACACACAGTAATATTTATTGAGCAAGATTTCTAGGAAAATATCCCTAATGTTCATTATGTCCTGAATATACCCTATATATATTTAAATTAATATGCTGTATAAGCACACAAAGAAAGAGGGATGATTTCACCAATATCACATTTGGTGACACCATAAAAACAAATGGCTAGACTATCTAAAATTACCACACTGACACGATTTATTTTAAAATTATTGTGATATTTCGTGGGAATGTTCCCCTTCCTCATATAAGCTAATATTTAATCAACCACTGTACAATATATTGAAAAATACTGGGACACAAACGCTTACTTGTAGTATCCTGCTCAATATGATCACTTGTGAATTGGCATTGGGCCAGTACCAAGAGGTATAAATGTGAAGCCCCCCAATCAGCAACAAAAGATACCAAAAGAACGATGAAAATTACATTGTGAGTTGTTTAAAATAGCATGTTCCATCTAAATTATGAACATTTAATTTTGACTGCCCCTAAAAGTGATGATAAACTTTACGTTTTAAAATTAGGTACAGAATTTAAGCTATATTTTAGATGGACTTTAATTGATCATTTCTAATGAAGATGTGCTCTATAATTTACTTTTTAATCTAGCCGCGCCCTTCTAATGCCCTGCGCTCCCGCTGCCTACTTCAAAACTAATATTTTTGGTGAGCTAACGGTTTCAACTGGTCTCCAATCAGCACTCTAGCCAATCACATTTTATTTTTGTAGCTAGAGTGCTGATTGGAGAACAGTTAAAACTGTTAGCTCACTAAAAATTTGAGTTTTGAAGTGGGCGCCTGGAGCAAGGGTATTACAATAACTAGATTAAAAAGTAGGTTACAACACATCTACATTAGAAGTGATCAATTAAAGTCCCGGTAAAATATTGCTTAGATTCCGACCTGATTTTAAAACATGTAAAGTTTACCATTACTTCAAAGCCCCCATGTGACTATATAAGTGTTTCCACAAAAAAGTGTTGTTAAAAATGTATATATATATATATATATATATATATATATATATATATATATATATATATATATATATAAACTGTGTATATATATATATATATATATATATATATACAGGTGGCCCTCGGTTTACAACGGTTAAATTTACACCGTTTCAGAATAACAACTTTGTTTCCAGTCATGTGACTGCTATTGAAAAGCATTGAGAAGCAGTGCATTTATTAAAATAGCCAGTAGGTGGAGCTGTCCGCTTGTGTTGCAGCAAAGCCAAGCAAGCTGAAATTAATCAGTTTAACCAGACCTGAGCTATCGAGCAGATTTCAAAGGAACAAGATCTTCCTGTCTATAAATCAGTCCAGATTGGAATACATAGAAAGAACTGTTTGCAGAAAAATGAAAGTGAAGTCTGTGTTGTGTGATTATTCTATTAGGTTTATAATGCTGTTTAGCAAATGTTTTTGTTCATTTAACTTAGTTTAATTATATATTCTGTGTTTTGTGATTATTTTATTAGGTTTATAATGCTGTTTAGCATTTAAAGTCTTCATTTCAAAGCTTTAAAAATAATGTATTAGGTGTTACTTTTGACAATTTTGAGAGGGGCCTGGAACCTAACTCCCTCACTTCCCATTGACTTACATTATAAACTGGGTTTCAATTTACAACGGTTTCGATTTACAACCATTCCTTCTGGAACCTAACCCCAGCGTAAACTGAGGGCTACCTGTATTTATATTACTAGTGAGCATTAAAAAAAAGACACATCTCTAAGCTTGGAATGAATGGCAGGTTGTCATAGAAACATCCCACTGTTATTTTACAAGGCTAAGCAAAAGCACACAGTATAAAAAGACCTATACACAAAAAAACGTCAAACAGTAGAAAACCAATTAAAAAAAAGGAAAGATTTAATCATTTAAGCAACACCGAGGTCTCACAGACTAATAGAACTAACATACTATATCAAGTTATTTAAACATATCAATCAAAATGTTAATAAAAATCAACTGATCAAAATAAATATTAATGAAGTTGAATTGTTTCATGCTGTTTAAGTCACAATGAACACATTGAAATGTACTCACATAATGACATGAAACATTAATAACCCACAACATTAGTAACATGGCATTCATTTCTGGGAAACCTATGTCTATCAGCTTTATTGGTCTACATATTTGATGTTTTGCAACTGTCGGCTTAAAAACATTTCTTCACAATTGTTTTATTTTTGCTTTATTGTTGTTTATATATCACCATTCATATACTAGTATTATTGTTGCTCTCTGTATTTTGCCTACTTTTTCCTTAAGTTTGCACAGGTATGTTCTTTAGTCATAATGGGTTACATCATCATTGTGCAGTTATGATCATTTTAGGCATGAGACGACAATGGGGGTGTTAATGCACTTGAATGTTCCTATATATTGTATAGTGGTTGTTTTCACATTGTAATCAATGATGTGCACTTCTAAAAGGGGAGTTACTCACAGTTTCTTACCTCTAGAACATGGACAGGGGCGAAACTACAGGGGGTGCAGAGGTCTCAGGTGTGACTGGGCCCCTGAGGGTGGACCATGTCACTGACTACTGTGGTCACTTTATAAAGTACTGGGGTGGGTAGGGTCAGGCCGGCCATCTCACCGGCAGATTACAGACTGTGTCACTAACTTACTATATACAGTACTGGGGGGGTTAAATAGTGTCACTATATATATATATATATATATATATATATATATATATATATATATACAGTAATACTGGGTCAGACCATCTCACAGACTGTGGGCACAGGGTACCTCCTTTTGCAGACATTTAATCTGATTCACATTTTTTCTGTGTTAAATGAAAAAAAAATGTATTAAATTCACCTTTTTTGGAGGGGGGAGGGGTGGTGGGGGGCACTTTCTTAGAGTTTTGCACCTGGGCCCTGTGGTTTCTAGTTATGCCTTTGAACATGGGTGGTGGTCTACCTCTCCAGAGTTTTGATATCTGCCTTGGTTCCTTCCCAACATTGCTTTATTTAAAGGTACAGTAGCAAAAAACAGGATTTTACTCTACACACCATTTGCATCTGGTCTGTCAGTTCCTGAAAGTTTTTGCAATGGATCATGTGCTTGTTAAGGTGTCTGTCAGGCGGCTGCACTGTATCCAGCCTAAAAACCTGTGTCTAGTCTATAAAATGCTCACCAGGTCCGTCTGACTAAGAGCCAGTCCTATCTAGTAATCATACAGACTAAACCACCCCAATCCTTTCTTCCCCTAGCTGACCTGGCCTTTTCCAGACTACAAGCTAGTGGAATGCAGTATTGTTTTCATATTGCTTATCCAGTCTGTGCTAAACTACAAAACTGTCATGAGCTGTTTCTGTTCAATGTTGCTGGCCTGGTCTGTGTCAGATCACAAAAAATGTCTATTAGAACCAGTCTGTATCTGTTCCTGTTCCATCCATACAAACTCTGGATTTTGACAGAAAATCAGGGAATATTCCATGACGATGGATGGATGAAATCAGGCAGGAGACAAAAACAATGGTGTCTTAGGGATAGATGATATAAACTTTGCCAGATCAAACATTGTTTTTCTCGCCGACTCTCGCAGGGCTGCCCTGGTGGAATGATCATAAAAAAGGGGCGGTCCCTGAGAGTGGCGAGATGGCTTCTATTGAATTGGATAGGGACACTTCGCTCCTTAGAGAGAAGGGAGCAGGGGGCACACTTTAAAAATTAAATCCTGCAGGCAATATAAATCACGTTATGCTGCTTTCTGCGTATAACATCTTACATTCGCCTATATTTTTGTATGTGTGTGTTTTTCTATTAGGGTATTAAAGGACCTTTCAATGCAGTAGAATTACATCATTAGCACGTACATACTAAAAAGACAATGATTTATCACTACTCTGAATTTCAAATAAGCATTAGATTTTTTTTCTGCCAAATTAATTTTTTTTCTCCCATTTTCTGGCCCCTTGTATCATGTGACAAACATCAGCCAATCACAGACTAGTATATGTATACCCTGTGAGCTTGTACACATGCTCAGTAGGATCTTGTTCCCCAGAAAGTGTAAATATAAAAAGACTGTGCACAATTTGATAATGGAAGTAAATTGGAAAGTGTCTTAAAACTGCATGCTTTTTCTGAATCATAAAAGTTTATTTTGACTTGAGTGTCCCTTTAAGTATCCATAATGTTTTGAGAAACTTGGTGAGAAAAAAACTGTGAGATCTGCAGTGCAAATATCTTTTTCAGAATTACACTGTGATTAGAGACATTTTCATATACCCCCATGGAACGCCCATGTTCACGCCATTTTACGGAAAAACAACAATTGCAATTGTATCTAAAAGTACAAATTTCTGTGTGATTTTTGCACATCACGACTAGCTTACTGTCTAGCATATTTATTTTAAAAAGTCTTTATTATATTAAAGGCTACATTTAGCCACCAATCAGCAAGTGCTAGGCAGGTGCTGAACCAAAAATGGGACCGCTCCAAAGCTTACATTCCTGCTTTTCAAATAAAGATACCAAGAGAACAAAGAAAATTTGATAATAAGAGTAAATTAGAAAGTTGCTTAAAATTGCATGCTCTATCTGAATCATGAAACAAAAAATTTGTGTTTTACAGTTGCAAGAAAAAGTATGTGAACCCTTTGGAATGATAAAAATTTCTGCACAAATTGGTCATAAAATGTGATCTGATCATCATCTAAGCCACAACAATAGACAATCACAGTCTGCTTAAACTAATAACACACAAATAATGAAATGTTGCCCTGTTTTTATTGAACACACCATGTAAACATTCACAGTGCAGGTGGAAAAAGTATGTGAACCCTTGGATTTAATAACTGGTTGAACCTCTTTGGCAGCAATAACTTCAACCAAACGTTTCCTGTAGTTGCAGATCAGACGTGCACAACGGTCAGGAGTAATTCTTGACCATTCCTCTTTACAGAACTGTTTCAGTTCAGCAATATTCTTGGGATGTCTGGTGTGAATTACTTTCTTGAGGTCATGCCACAGCATCTCAATCGGGTTGAGGTCAGGACTCTGACTGGGCCACTTCAGAAGGCATATTTTTTTCTGTTTAAGCCATTCTGTTGTTTATTTACTTCTATGCTTTAAGTCATTGTCCTGTTGCAACACCCATCTTCTGTTGAGCTTCAGCTGGTAGACAGATGGCCTTAAGTTCTCCTGCAAAATGTCTTGATAAACTTGGGAATTCATTTTTCCTTCGATGATAGCAATCCGTCCAGGCCCTGATGCAGCAAAGCAGCCCCAAACCATGATGCCCCCACCACCTTACTTCACAGTTGGGATGAGGTTTTGATGTTGGTGTGCTGTGCCTCTTTTTTCGCCACACATAGGGTTGTGTGTTTCTTCCAAACAATTCAACTTTGGTTTCATCTGTCCACAGAATATTTTGCCAGTACTGCTGTGGAACATCCAGGTGCTCTTGTGCAAACTGTAAACGTGCAGCAATGTTTTGTTTGGACAGCAGTGGCTTCCTCTGTGGTATCCTCCCATGAAATCCATTCTTGTTTAGTGTTTTACGTATTGTAGATTCGCTAACAGGGATGTTAGCATTTGCCAGTGACTTTTGTAAGTCTTTAGCTGACACTCTAGGATTCTTCTTCACCTCATTGAGCAGTCTGCGCTGTGCTCTTGCAGTCATCTTTACAGGACGGACACTTCTAGGGAGAGTAGCAGCAGTGCTGAACTTTCTCCATTTATAGACAATTTGTCTTACCGTGGACTGATGAACAGCAAGGCTTTAGGAGATACTTTTATAACCCTTTCCAGCTTTATGCAATTCAACAATTCTTAATCATAGGTCTTCTGAGAGCTCTTTTGTGCGAGGCATCATTCACATCAGGAAATGCATCTTGTGAAAAGCAAACCCAGAACTGGTGTGTGTTTTTTATAGGGCAGGGCAGCTGTAACAAACACCTCCAATCTCATCTCATTGATTGAACTCCAGTTGGCTGACATCTCACTTCAATTAGCTCTTGGAGATGTCATTAGTCTACGGGTTCACATACTTTTTCCACTTGCACTGTGAATGTTTACATGGTGTGTTCAATAAAAACATGGCAACATTTCATTTTTGTGTGTTATTAGTTTAAGCAGACTGTGATTGTCTATTGTTGTGACTTAGATGATGATCAGATCACATTTTATGACCAATTTGTGCAGAAATCCATATCATTCCAAAGGGTTCACATACTTTTTCTTGCAACTGTATATCCCTTTAAGAGAGTCATTATTTTAACAGAGACCTATCTTTAAAAGATGAAGATGTTTTCATGAGCTTATAACTCAGATGTTCAAAAAGCTTTTTTATTCTTTATTGAGATCTCAATAAAAAGCAACAAATGAATGAATTAGTTGCTTTAATTTAATATTCAATGGCTTTCACTACATTAAATCTATGCAGCAGAGTTTGATTTGCCACTTTTAGGATTAGTACAGAGTAAAATGAAAAGCAGTCATAGGGGTCAATTCATTATTGGCCGAATTTGGCCAATTCACCCTGTTTCTGCATGAGCCTTTGAGCTCGCTGGAAACAGGGGTAAAGAAGCAGCAGTCTATAAGGACCGCTGGTCCTTAACTCATACGCCACCTCTGAGGCTGTCTACAGCAAAACACCCGATCCTATACGATCAGACTGATTGACACCCCCTGCTAGCGGCCAATTGGCCGCGAATCTGCAGGGGGCGGTATGGCACAAGCAGTTCACTAGAACTGCTTGTGCAATGCTGAATACGGACAGCGTATGCTGTCCGCATTCAGCAAGGTCTGGCGGACATGATAGGCCATTGCGTATCTTGTCAGACAGGGAATTCTATGGGGTCAATTAAAGTCTGGCGGACATGATAGGCCATTGCGTATCTTGTCCGCCAGACCTTGCTGAATACGGACAGCGTATGCTGTCCGCATTCAGCAAGGTCTGGCGGACATGATAGGCCATTGCGTATCTTGTCCGCCAGACTTTAATTGACCCCATAGAATTCCCTGTCTAAGAATTAAAATTAATAACATATATAGGAAAGGAAGAAGCTGTCCTTAAAACTGGCTTATCCGGAAATATCAGGAAAGGAGTCAAAATATTTGTTCCAGGCTCTTTCACCATTAGGGTTAAATTGTCCCATTTGTCAAAATGTTAAAAAGAAGCAGTAGAGACATATCTCCACTGGGCTGCAAATAAACAGGCTCTCGCTTTAGGAGTCTGCACATAATGAGTCTGGCCTCCTAAGAAAGAGGAAACAGGAGGAAATAGAGTATAACTAAGCCCACGGCGGCATCGCAGCATAACGATAATAACCTGGCCTGTTGTACCCGCAGCAATAATACCGGCTTTATATGGTTACCTATTAATATATACCCTGACAGCTCTAAATATGACATCTAAACGACTCCCCAGAGCAGATAAATCTGTCAAGAATGTGAGTACTCCAAATCCCAAAATGCATAATTTTTTTAAGCTCACTGACACAACTACTATGGAATCTAGGGAAGAGGAGGATACTGCACAAGACACTGCGCAGGATATTGCAGACCCAGAAATGGACATTGAGGCGCAGACACCTCTAACCAGGGCTGACCTCCGATTACTACCATCTAAGGAAGACTTTACGGCCTTAATTGCACAAATGAGTCAGATCATCAAATCCAGCATAGCAGAGGTTAAGAAAGATGTGAATGAAATTGGCAACAGAATAGCTGTACTGGAAGAAGATGCTGAATTGACCAACAAATATCTTGACCAACAAGTCAGGCAGTCCTCACATCAGCAAAATCTAATAGAACAGCTCCAAGAACAGGTTGAGGACCTGGACAACAGGGGACGGCGCCAAAATGTCAGATTACGAGGCGTTCCTGAGGCAGTTCAGTCAGGACAGCTTCTTCCTTACTTACAGAGACTGTACAATTTTATATCAGATGATAAGGAGGAGATTGAGTTCCCTATGGACAGATACCATAGGGCCCTGCGACCAGTACCAAAAGAGAATGCACCGCCTCGTGACTTAGTCATTAAATTCTCCAGTTTCAGGGACAAAGAAAACATTCTATCCGCAGCTAGGAAAAAACATCCTGTATCATTTGAAGGTAACGTTATTCAATTCTTTGCTGACCTAAGCCCCATGACGCTCTCTAAAAGAAAGGAGGCAAGGTACCTCACTTTGCATTTGAGAGACCTGAAGATCCCATATAGATGGGGTTTTCCCTTCTGCTTGAAGGTAATCAAAGGAAGCACTGTGGCCATATATAAATCACAAGAAGACATTGACCACTTCTGCGAACAGCTGGGGATATCAAAACCTACTCTACCAAGTCTGAAAGCAGGAACAGTAAATAACGAAGATGCACTGGAACAGCTGCCAAGACCATCTCATGCTGGTTGGAGCAAAGTGGTCAGGAAACAGAGGAACAAGAATCAAGAAGTGGGACCTGTCCCAATTACTACAACAGGAAATCCTACCTGAAACTGGAAGACAGGAATAGAGGTTGCAGTATTTTCTATTTTCTACTTTGTGTTCCTAGTAAATAAAGGTCTTACAAGAAGGACACTCATTTAAGATTCACTTTATAGTTATATGCTATGTCTATCTTATTTGTATGCTTATTAGTTTATTAGACGTAATGTTATATTTCAATCTTCAAGTCATTTATGGTTGCAATTCTGTTTGAGAGGAGGGAGGGGGAGAGGATTCCTTTCCCTTTTCCTTTCTCTTTTTCAATTACATATATATTCATAGGTTGTCATGTCACCAAATTTGTGTGACATGATCCCCCCTTTTATTAATGTAACTCAAAGTGAGAGCCCCAAATGTAGGCGGTTTCTCACGAGGTATTTGTATATTGATATGTTTTGGTATGTTATTCAGAAAGTTTTTATGAATACTAATGTTTTTTTCTTTTTACAGTTTTTACAAGAACCTAATGAGCAGTGTGAATGCCTTATCTCTCTTTCCCCTTTCCCCCTTTCACCCTCTTTTGTCTTTCTACTACCCCCTCCACCACAAACTACAATACCGATAGCTGGACACGGACGGATAAGCCCAGCAACTACATACAGGTATGTTATTACTTGGCCTGACTACATGACAGATTATATAGTGAAATCCCACATCCCTTTCAGCACTGATGGCTAATGCTAAGATTAAATTGATCTCCCAGAATGCAAAAGGGTTAAACTCCCCTACTAAAAGGTCTGTAGCATTGTCCAGTTTCAAAAAATTGTCAGGAGGAGTAGTGTTTGTCCAGGAGACACATTTTGCTAAAGATAATGTGCCCCGCTTTCATAATAAGGAGTTCCCCTTGGGGTTTTTTGCCTCACATATGAAGAAGAAAAATGGAGTAGGCATATTGTTTCATAGACAAACCCCTTTTCAGTTACAGCACAAAGTAGAGGATACCGAGGGTAGATGGATTATACTGGTAGGCAAATTGTACCATAGGTCTATTACGTTAGTTAATGTTTACGCTCCAAACAATAGGCAGTCAAAAAATTTTCAGAGACTCACAAACTCAGTGTTGGCAGTACAAGAAGGTGCGCTGATTCTAGCAGGGGATCTTAATGTAGCTCTAGAACCAGATAAAGACAGCTCGACTGGGCGCAGCCACGTATCCCCTATGTCAATTCGCAGTATCTGTGCGAATTTGAGGAAATTATCATTAATAGATGTATGGAGAACTGGTCACCCAGGGCAAAGAAATTATACGTTTTATTCTTATCCTCATAAAAGCTACTCCCGTATAGATTACTTTTTTATTGATCAGCTTACATACAGTTTAATTTCGGACTCAAATATAGAACATACTAGTTGGTCCGACCATGCAGCAGTAAGTATTGAGTTAAAGTGGCAAGAGAGAGCACACACACCTTATACATGGAGGCTAGATGAGACACTACTTCACAAACCGATAATACTAGACAAAATCACAGTAGCTTTAGGGGAATTCTTTAGCTTTAATCAATCCCATCAAACATCCTCTATTAATATGTGGGAAGCACATAAAGCGGTGTTGAGGGGTGAATTAATCAAACAAAAAGCTACACTCCAAAAACAATACCGAACTGCTTACACTGAGGCCATAAACACATTACGATTATATGAAACTCAACATAAACAGAACCCCCAAGACCTGTTACTTAGTAAGCAATTACAACAAGCTAGAGGAAATCTTAACCACTTAATATATAAAGAAGCGCAGGACAAGGCGTTTTTTCTAAAGAAGCTATATTATGCGGAATCAAACAAAGCAGGTACTCTTTTAGCAAGATTGCTGCGCACAAAAAGAAATAATTCATATATACATAAAATTCGCTCACTCGAAGGAGAGCACCTCCAGGACTCAGTTAGCATAGTCGATTGTTTTAAAACATACTATCAAAAGCTGTACGACCTTCCAACAACAACATCCTCGAGTGGTACCGAGGACTATATAGCTTATTTAAATGAGGTAGACCTTCCCACTATACCATTAGAGATAGCCAGAGAACTAGAAAATCCAATCACACAACAAAAAGTACTATCCGCAATTAACAGCTTACCACTACATAAGAGTCCAGGGCCAGACGGCTTCTCTAATGCCTATTATAAGCAGTTTAAACAGATACTTGTCCCACACCTCACCGAGCTATTCGCTGCCATAGATAAAGGGGCTGTCTGGCCGAACCACATTTTGGAGGCCCATATTTCAGTTTTACCAAAACAGGGGAAAGATAATACTATAGTAGAAAACTATAGGCCTATATCGTTACTTAACTTGGATATCAAGATTTTCACAAAGATTTTAGCCAAGAGAATAAATACTATATTACCTAAGCTCATACATGTCGACCAATCCGGCTTTGTCCCTGGCAGGGAGGCTAGGGACAATACCATATGGACATTACACCTCATTGAGCATGTAAATAGGACTAGGGAGCCTACAATCCTTATTTCAACAGATGCCGAAAAGGCTTTTGATCGCCTAAATTGGGGGTTCCTTAGGGCATGCTTGGTGAGGTTTGGGTTTGGTGATAAAATAATAGATAGAATTTTTAGTGTTTATAAAACCCCCACTGCAAGAGTGAAAGCTAACGGTTCCATGTCAGATAGTTTTCAAATACACAATGGGACGAGGCAGGGGTGTCCATTGTCCCCACTCCTGTTTGCGCTGTCTATGGAGGGTTTGGCGGCGCATATGAGAAAAAACGAAAAAATTAGTGGTGTGAAAATAGGTCCTAATGAATACAAACTTACATTGTATGCGGATGACGTATTAATCTCTATGACATCCCCATTTACGTCACTCCCCCATTTATTATCTGAGTTCGAAAAATTTGGTGAGCTTTCAAATTTTAAGATAAACCCGCAGAAATCCGAAATCCTTAACATCAATATGCAGAAAGACCAATTTATGCAATTGAAAGATATATGTCCATACAAATTACAACTCCTACAGATTAGATATCTGGGTATAGAACTGACCCCCTCCACGACACAATTGTTTCACAGAAATTACGCACCTCTACTGAATAAGCTGAAAGCAGAATTAAGAATATGGCGAGATAAACCCCTGACATGGTGGGGCAGAATACAGGCAGTTAAAATGACCACATTGCCACAGATACTATATATCCTACAGACAGTCCCCATACACCTTCCTAGATCCTTCTTATCCAATGTCCAAGCTGAGTTGAATCAGTTCATATGGGGGAAAATTAAACCTCGCATAAACAAAAAAATCTTGTATAGGCCGTTAGGATGCGGAGGTATGGGGGTTCCCAAAGTGGAAAGGTACTATAATGCAGTAACACTCCAACGTGTCCTGGAGTGGCATGGTAAATTGGAGACTAAAGCATGGACAACATTAGATTCGCACCTCTTAAGTTCTCCGTCTCTAAGCGCATTATGCTGGATTTCCCCAGGCCTTAGATCACCTGTAGTTAGAGTGTCAGAACTGTACTCGCATATTTTTGATAATTGGGACTCCCTGAGGGACTCCAAACTCGGTATCTCCTCTAGAGTATCTCCCCTATCCCCAATCTCATATAACGCTGAGTTTCTGGGGGGCTTGGAACCACTTAATAATACCCGGGGCGAACTAGGATATACCATACCATTTATAAAACTAACTATCAATGGCGCCTTAAAGCATAGGCAAGATTTAAAGGAAATAGCTGGGGGAAGCTACTCATCTTGGTTGAAATACGCTCAGTTACAACACATGATCCATAACTCTAAACACAAAACATCTTTGTTGAGGCCCCCAACGAGATTTGAGAGGCTATGCCTATCTGAAACTTTCCCTAAGGGTACACTGTCTATTTCTAGATGTCTACTGGAGGAGACACTGAATAATACCCTTCCACCATACACTAGGAGTTGGCAGGCAGAGTTGGGGATCTCCTTATCTATGCAAGAATGGGAAAATATATTTTTTAATACTCGTAAGTCCTCGGCATCACCGCAGATGTTAGAACTCAATCACAAGTTATTGACGCGTTGGTATTTAACACCAGAGCACTTGAGATACATGTATCCCAATGCCGAAGATAGATGCTGGAGGGGATGTGGGAAGAAAGGGTCCATGGCACATATTTGGTGGCAATGTGATAAACTAAGACCATTTTGGTCGCAATTGGAGACAGATTTCCAGACTATTATAGATACATCTTTTGTGCTGACACCTGTGACAGCTTTACTAAACTTTAGACCCCAGGAAATATGTAATATCAGATGGACTCTCCTGACAATAGGTTTAAATAGTGCCAGGAATCAAATAGCTAGAAAATGTAAGTCACCTGCTCCCCCCTCTAGAGCAGATTGGATTCGGGCTACTACAACACTCATATCCCAGGAGGAGTATGTACACTTTAGAAAGAAAACACTAAATAGGTACTATGACGTTAAGTTCTATTGGGAATCTTTTATAGGAGCCCAGGGTAACATATAAACTTCCATCTATTTAATGACCATGTGCTTCTACAGGAATAGCATAATAGACTGGCGGACACCCCTACGAGAGGGACCCGTTTCCCCTCCCCTCTATACCTCGTCCTTCTGTGGTGTGCCCTCCTCCTCTTCCTCATTACTTTACCTCTTTCTTTTCCCTTACCCTTCCTACCTTTTTCTTCTTCTATCACTTTGACAGCCTTATTAAAAGGCTTTTCACAAAAGGCATAAACTGTATCATTTTACGCAATCATAGGTTCATTGTTATGTTGTATTATGTTGTTGTTTCCTTTTTTTTTTTTTTTTTTCTTTTTTTTTTTCCTTTCTTTCTGTGTTTTGCATTCCTTCTCTATGGACTTTTAAGAAGAGAAGATCTATAACGGATTTTATGTCCTATTATATTCCACTGAAATAGTCTTATGGATCTACACATGGACGGTCATATTTTCTCTTCTATTGGACCTGCTTTAATACAGCAAATTTAGTATGGAATCTGTTTACTATGTATATTGCTTTATTGTGCAAGTTTTGTATATGTAATCCGTACATATATTCTTCAATAAAAATTATATTTAAAAAAAAAAAAAAAAAAAAAAAAAGAAGCAGTAGAATGTTAGAGAACAAAATACATCAGAGACAATGGAATTGGATATACACCAACATATGCCTAGTTTCCATTGAGGTGGTAAAGTTTGGAAACTGTGGGTAAAACATTTATTTCCATTTAAGTATACAATTAATTTTTATGTTACCACGGTTTCCAAACTTTACCAACTCAATGGAAACTAGGCCAAAGTTGCCATTCTTAACTAAAGTACTTATTAATTAAGTTAAGGTAAATTAAGCTGACTGATTATTGAGAAATTTAGATGTAGGTGGCAGCAACAAGCTTCCCTAGTCTAGAACCTGCTGAGTATGGGTCAAGGCGACATGAGACCCAAATATTTTCTTTTATGATTCAGACGAGCATGTGATTTTAAACAACTGTTCGTTTTACTTATATTATCTAATTTGCTTCATTCTTTTTTTTCAACAACTTTCCAGTTTCCTTCAATTATCTAAATTGCTTAGTTCTCTTTGTATCCTTTGTTGAAAATCATACCTAGGTAGGCTCAGGAGTAGCAATGCACTACTAGGATATAGCTGCTGATTGGCAGCTGCACATATATGCCTTCTCACTGGCTTACCCAATGGGTTCAGCCTGTTCCCAGTAGTTCAATGCTGCTCTTTTAAGAAAGGACACCAAGAAAATGAAGCCAATTTGATAATAGAAGAAGAATTGGAAAGTTGTTTATAATTGTATGCTCTATATAAATCATGATTTTTTTTTTTGTGTTTCATGTCCCTTTAAAGAAATAAACATTTTACTTGAAATATGTGCCCACATACCATTAAAGTCTAAAATAGTTACACCTTTAAAAAAAAAAAAAAACAATTGCTGTTGAGGAATTAATTAGGGCTTTATTTGACATAGAGCCTGCAGCTTCATATAATTGGCTTCTTACTTTCTGGGATATCAGATAATTATTTATAACTACTGTGGGTATTCAGGAATAGAATGCACTTTCACTTTATTACTGTGGGAGTTTTGAAACACACACTACTTTGTTTCAATTCCAATTAACCATCTGACAACACAATAGATCATGTGGATAATATAAATTTTAGGTTTTAAAATTGTTTAGTTATAAAAAAAACACTGCCAAGCCAAAGTCATTATCAATTATGACAGTTATTAATAGTCTCTAATTACCCCATCGTGAGTGAGATAAAGTGCTGAACCGTTTCACACAACTATGCTGGAGCTGTTGTTTGTTTGTTTTTTGCCTTTTAGAAATTTGAATTTTCAGGGAGAGATTCACCTAAATGTAACATTTATTTTTTGAATAATAGAACTTTATAGAAATGTTCATCGGATTGTTACTTTGATTCAATAAAAGTTTTTGAAACTCAAAAAAAAAAATGTTTCGATACTGCTAATATTTAAAGGGACAGTCTGCACTTAAGTCATCTTAAAGTCTTACCTTAGATTAAGCTGCAAATAGGGTTGCCACCCGTCCCTTAAAATACAGAACACTTATAAGTTACACATGCTGCAGGGTGTGCAGGGAGGAATATAAATAGTGCTGTCCAGAAACACAATACATGTTCCTCCCTGCACACCCTGCAGCATGTGTAACTTATAAGTATCCAAGAAAACATGGCTGAGGTGGCAACCCTAGCTGCAAATATCCTCCTGCACCCTTTTTATAACATGCAGCATAACCGTAAAAAGTTATTTTAACCCTTTCGTGACAACTGTTCCAATGTAGACAAATTGAAACTACACGATCGTGCATAGAATCGCAAGATTTCAATTATTGGATCACATCTGGGGGCGTCCCTACAACCCTAGGAACGCCCTCCAGACCGCGATCAAATCCTAGAAGCACAGAAGGCTTCAGGACAGCCGTTAGCTATGACGTTCTATTCCGTCATAACGGCTTTAAAGCCCAGTGTAATTATGACGGAATAGAACGGCATAACGGCATTAAAAGGTTAAAATAAATATTGTTTCTGGACAGTTTGAAATGGCTGCCAACTGATGACATCACGATCTGGGCTACATCTAGGCACTTTGCTGAATAACATTGACAGTCTGTTGAATCTAACTAGTGAGTCTTTTGTGATTGGATGCCACATGCAGCCCATATTTTGTTGTAATCATGAGCTTGGCCGCCATTTCAAACTGGCCAGAAACAATATTCATTTTAAAATAACTTTTTACTGTTACTGCTCCATGATATAGAAATGGTGCAGGAGGCTATTTGCAGCTTAATCTAAGGTAAGACTTTAAGATGACTACGGTGAAGACACAATATTTGTCTCTTTCCACCATTTTGTAAATTATTTAGTATTAAAATAACTAATCATAATGTCAAGGTATATGTGAATATTAATATATATATTATTATGTATTTTGCTATCAGCACCAAATGACTCATTCATTTATAAGACATTAAATCTTTGACTGACCAAAATGCAATCCTCCCCCAATTCTGTTGATTACACAGGATGGGTCGCAAAGTCACTTAAAAAGAAATGTTGTCAAAGTTACCTTAAAGGACCACTTAACACAGTAGATTTGCATAATCAACAAATGCAAGATAACAAGACAATGCAATAGCACTTAGTCTGAACTTCAAATGAGTAGTAGATTTTGTTTCCTACAATTTTAAAAGTTATGTCTTTTTCCACTCCCCCTGTATCATGTGACAGCAATCAGCCAATCACAAATGCATACACGTACCATGTGACAGCCATCAGCCATTCACAAATGCATACACACTTATTCTTGCACATGCTCAATAGGAGCTGGTGACTCAAAAAGTTTAAATATAAAAATACTGTGCACATTTTGTTAATGGAAGTAAATTGGAAAGTTGTTTAAAATTGCATGCTCTATCTGAATAATGAAAGTTTAATTTTGATTGAGTGTCCCTTTAAGGAAGAACAAAAGGTTTAAAGCTTAATATAAGATAAGACCAGTGACCCATTTCAAGGTAAATATTAACATTTTGTAACCTTCAGATGTGTAATCAAGTTTACTGCTTCTTACAAAGGAGGCCTGGATAAAGAGTTCCCCTATCTAGAGGAGTGGACGGTACGTCTGGAAGGATAACTGAATGAACAAACATTTTCAAAGGAAATAGCACATAGGTGCTAAATTGTCTCCCTGCTGTGTATGGAAGCAGCATCTGTGCTGACCAGCAAAAACACATGTTCAAGAAATTATAGCTTTTAACAGCTACCTTTTAAATGATCCCCTGTGAGCTGTGTACACATCTTACACAACCATATGTCCAGGCTGTATTTGAATCCATAAATTCTAGACAATGAAAGTGGCCAGGCAGAGACAAATAACATTCATATTTGCTGAGATTGATAAATATTGCAAATAGATATATGAATGTTTTAGGATTTAAAATGAGCATTCTAACAATTATCTCTTTCATCTCAGGCATCTAAGAAGTACCCATATAATTGATATTTTAAATGATATCCTGTATATTGTATCCTCTCAAAGAGAGATATACAGATATGAAATATTAATCTGTGTGGAATAATAGTCCAATGTAGATATAATTGTGTGAGAATTACATATATCTATGTATGTGATTTTGAGCGGATGGCTGAAGAAGGAAATTAAATCCAGGATAAGGATATTATGATTTTAAATTATTTCATAAAAGATATGGTTTTAAATGCATTTTATATATTATAAGTGGAATAAATTCACGTGTGGTCTTAAAATAATCAGAATAAATAATATGACATAATACAGTACATTTGAACATGTAACTTATTAATATAAAGAAATTATAACATTTTAAATTACACATTTTAAAGAAATGATTTTAAATGTTAGAAATGATTAAATGAAACGCTTTGTTTGTCATGCTGCCCCAGATGGCCAAAATCCAGTATAACAGTCAAAAGATTTGACTGTTAAAAGATGCAGTCAATTTGCCTAGGGCCAGTCAGAGAGATGCTTCCGAGGTGACCAATGAGATGATCAGTTTCCGTAAGGGCCTCCAATATTCCTCACCAAAGATTAGACAATATAAGCTGTATGCAAGATAGGAAAGGAAGGTTGCTGACTATTGCTGAAGGACTAGTAACTAAAATTTTGGCTGCATTTTGGAAAACAGTTACTATAAGCAAATCAGGCTACCTTTTTCTGATCCATTGCAAATACACTTATTTTTATATGAGGTAGAACAAATTTGGGAGCTGAATTATCGATTTGTTCATCTTTGGTGATGTATGGTTGTTCTAATTTTTAATATTTTAAACAAAGGTAATTGGTAAGACCATAGTCAAATTGTAGTAAATAGATTTAAAGGGGCACTCAGTATTTTAAACTGTGTTTCATAGTCCTGTATAGTGTTAAGTTTGTCTTTTGTATGCCAAGTAATTTATCTTTGCAAAATATATATATATATATTAGAATTGGTTTTAATTATAAGTAACTAAGAATTTATTTCAGCTTAAATAAATGGGCATTTAAAGTGACTGTTTACATTAAGAATATATGTACTTTTAGTGTCCTAATTATAATTGAATTAGAATCAATTGTAGCTATATAGAGGATTGTACTGTTTGAATGTTAATAGCTAATATCTTGGAATCTCATTGTGCTAATTGAATGAAATTCAATTGGGAATAAGGCTAGTTCTAAAGGTAAATTTTATGAGATTTGCATAGCATATCTTAATAGTTTTAAACGTATTTAGTATTGATTCATATTCTTGTTTCTACAAATATATTTTAATGTGTCTAATAAAAAGAATTCAGGAATTTATATTAATTTTATGGTTTTTGGTATATGCATTTTATTGGGATTTAGAATAAAGAATAATTATTAAATATATTGTGTTATAACCCGACCATATACTGACAATAAAAATATGGGATGCAAAATAAGGATATTTCTGAGGAGAGAAATATTGCCAATGTACTGATATTACTGCTTTTTGAAAGTCATTTGGTAGTAAAAAAAAAAAAAAATTACTTGTGCTAAAACTCCTACATATCTTTTCAAAACTCACCCAATTCTCCTATATATCTAGATGCCTGAAAATTTGTATTTACTCATAGATATGAGTTTATTTTATGAGCCCTGACATCAAAAACTAAACAAAATGTGAGACAGCTGATGCCTCTTTCAAATGCCTGATCTTATGAAAGTGAATAAGGGCTTCTTTACAGTTGCCACTTTTTTGAAAAAAAATGAAATTTATGCTTACCTGATAAATTTGTTTCTTTCTTTACACGGTGAGTCCACGGATCATCATAATTACTATTGGGAATATCACTCCTGACCAGCAGGAGGAAGCAAAGAGCACCACAGCAAAGCTGTTAAATACCACTCCCCTTACCCACAACCCCCAGTCATTCGACCAAAGGGAAAGGAGAAAGGAAGTAATATAAGGTGCAGAGGTGCCTGAGGTCTGAAAATACAGGGCAGGCCGTGGACTCATCATGTCAAGAAAAAAACAAATTTATCAGGTAAGCATAAATTTCATTTTCTTTCTAATGACACAGTGAGTTCACGGATCATCATAACTACTATTGGGAATCAATACCTAAGCTAGAGGACACGGATGATAAGGGAGGGACAAGACAGTTAGCCTAAACAGAAGGCACCACTGCTTAAAGAACCTTTCTCCCCAAAACAGCCTCAGCTGAAGCAAAAGTATCAAATTTGTAAAATGTATAAAAAGTGTGTAAAGATGACCAAGTGGCAGCCTTGCAAATCTGATCTACAGAAGCACCATTTTTTTGAAAGCCCAGGTAGAAGACACAGCCCTCGTGGAGTGAGCCGGGATTTTCTCAGGAGGCTGCTGACCAGCAGTCTCATATACCAAGCAAATAATACTCCTCAACCAACAAGAATGTGAAGTATCCGTAGCTTTCTGACCCTTACGCTTCCCAGAAAAGATAACAAATAAAGAAGACTGGCGAAAATCCTTAGTCGCCTGTAAATAATATTTCAAAGCACGAACTACATCAAGGTTGTGCAACAAACGTTCCTTATGAGAAGAAAGATTAGGACACAAGGAAGGAACAACAATCTCTTGATTAATATTCTTATCTGAAACAACTTTAGGAAGAAAACCTAAAGCAGTATGTAATACTACCTTATCAGAAAAAAAAATAAGAAAAGGAGCTTCACACTGCAACGCTGAGAGCTCTGAAACTCTTTGAGCCAAAGAGATAGCAACCAAAAACAAAACCTTCCAGGTTAACAACTTAATATCCAAAGAATGCATAGGCTCAAACGGAGCCTGTTGAAGAACTCTCAGAACTAAATTAAGACTCCAAGGAGGAGTCACAAACTTAACCATAGGCCAGATTCTAACCAGAGCCTGACAAAAAGACTGAACATCTGGCACATCTGCCAGACGTTTATGCAACAAAATAGATAAGGCAGAAATTTGACCCTTCAGGGTACTAGCAGATAAACCCTCCTCCAGGCCCTGCTGGAGAAAAGACAAAATCCTAGGAATCCTGACTCTACTCCAAGAGTAGCCCTTAGATTCACACCAATACAGATATTTACGCCATATCTTGTAATAAATCTTTCTAGTCACAGGCTTACGCGCCTGAATCATAGTTTCAATAACCGACTCAGAAAAACCCCGCTTAGATAGAATCAAGCGTTCAATCTCCAAGCAGTTCACTTCAGAGAGACAAGATTTGGATGAAGGAAGGGATCCTGAAGTAGAAGGTCCTTCCTCAACGGAAGACTCCAAGGTGGAAAGGATGACATCCCTACCTGATCTGCATACCAGATCCTGCGAGGCCACCCTGGTGCAATGAGAATTACCAACGCCCTCTCCTGTCGGATCCGAGCAATAACTCGAGGAAGAAGAGCAAACTGAGGAAACACGTATGCCAGACTGAACTTCCAAGGAACTGCTAGAGCATCTATTAAAACCGCTTGAGCATCCCTTGACCTCGAACCGTACTTCGGAAGCTTGACATTGTGACGAGATGCCATAAGATCCAACTCCAGTTGACCCCACCTGAGAATCAAACTCGAAAACACCTCCAGATGAAGTTCCCACTCCCCTGGATGAAAAGACTGTCTGCTCAGAAAATTCGCTTCCCAATTGTCCACCCCTGGAATGTGGATCGCAGACAACAAGTTTCCGCCCACTGAATAAGCCTGGCTACTTCCTTCATCGCCAAGGAACTCCGAGTTCTTCCCTGATGATTGATGTAAGCCACGGATGTTATATTGCCCAACTGAAATCTGATAAACTGGGTTGAAGCCAACTGAGGCCAGGCTAGAAGAGCTTTGAAGATTGCCCTCAGCTCTAAAACATTTATAGGAAGAGCCGATTCCTCCTGGGTTCACAGCCTTCAGAGAACCCCAGAGAGCTCCCCAACCCAGTAGACTGGCATCAGTGGTCACAATCACCCAGGTAGGCCTGCGAAAACAGGTTCCCTGATAGAGACGATCCAGAGACAACCACCACGGAAGAGAATCTCTAGAACAATCTGGAGACAGATCTGTGAAATCCCTGTTCCACTGTTTCAGCATGCATAACTGCAGAGGTCTGAGATGAAACTGGGCAAACGGAATGATGTTGATGACCGAAACCATCAGACCAATAACCTCCATACACTGGGTCACCGACGGCTGAGGAGATGACTGAAGAGCCAGCCATGAATTGAACATTTTTGACTTCCTTGCTTCTGTCAAAAAGATCTTCATTTCCAGAGAATCTATAATGGTTCCCAAGAATACCACTTTTGTAGCCGGAATCAAGGAACTTTTTCCTAAACTCTGTGGGAGTTTGCTAGTTGAAAAGATGGCGCCTGAACTAGAATGGCATCCAGATAATGAGCTACCGCAACCCCCTGTAATCTGAGAACTGCCAGCAATGCACCCAGAACCTTTGAGAACACCCTGGGAGCTGTTGCAATACCAAAAGGAAGAGCCACAAACTGAAAATGCTTGTCTAGGAAAGCAAATCTCAGAAACTTGTGATGATCCTTGTGAATGGGAATATGCAGATATGCATCCTTTAGATCTACTGTAGTCATGAATTGACCCTCTTGAACCAGAGGAAGAATTGACCGAATAGTTTCCATCTTAAAAGATGGAACTCTGAGAAACTTGTTTACACACTTGAGATCCAGGATGGGTCTGAAAGTTCCCTCCTTTTTGGGAACGATAAACAGATTGGAATAAAAACCTAGTCCCTGCTCCTGAACTGGAACAGGAACGATCACTCCAATGTCTGAAAGATCCTGAACATAACTTAAGAATGTCTCTCTTTTTATCTGGTCTACAGATAGCTGAAACCTGCCCCTGGGAGGAAAATTTTTGAACTTCAGCCTGTATCCCTCTGACACAATATCTACCACCCAGGGATCTGGAACATCTCGAACCCAGGCTTGAGCGAAAAAAGACAGCCTGCCGCCCACACGATCCATTCCCAGATTGGGGGCAGACCCTTCATGCTGACTTTGAGTCAGCGGCATGCTTCTTAGTTTGCTTCCCCTTGCTCCAGAACTGATTGTGTCTCCAAGAAGGCTTGTATTGATCCTGCTTGGAGGAGGAAGAGGAAGACTTACCAGAGAAGTTACAAAAGGAACGAAAAATACTCTGACAACCCTTCTGCTTATTTCTCTTATCCTGAGGAAGAGAATGCCCCTTCCCACCAGTAATATCCTAAATAATTTCAGCCAAACCAGGCCTAAACAAAGTCTTCCCTTTGTAAGGAATGAATAAAAGCTTAGATTTGGATGATACATCCACAGACCAGGACTTTAACCATAAAGCCCTGCGTGCTAGAACAGCAAAGCCAGAAATCTTTGCTCCCAACTTGATGACCTGTAAAGAAGCGTCCGCAATAAAATAATTGGCCAACTTTAAAGCCTTAAAGTGATGGTAAACTCCGTTATTGGTAATTGACATATTTCAAATATTCAATACTATATTTATTAAACCGCATACTCATTTTAACTTTTTATATGTACTTTTATGTACTTTTATAATAAATTATACATATTTACTGACCCTTTTATCGCCGCATCGCTCCGCCCCTCTTATTTGCTTGCATCTCTAAACTGGACGCTTCTCTTGCCAACACCCTCTCTGCACAAAATACAATTTGCGCGCTCCCAACAGTGTTATTGTTAACGCATGCACATATTGGATAGTGACGTATACCAAGTAAACATTGTGTCACGAAATTCAATGTTTACTTGGTTCAGTGTGAATAAAAAAATTGACGTGTTCGAGTGTGCGAGACATCTCTCCCCTATAAAACAAGCAAACGTTTATAATAACAAAATATAAGTAAGTCAAAAATTATTTTATTTAGTTTTAAAAACATATAGAATTTTTATTTCATCAAAACAACAAGTTCAGCAGCGTACTTACTGGCACTCTTTCAAGTAGATAATGAATCGTTACTACACGATTCACTGTTTACTTCTGCGTGCCGTGTTGTAAATTAGAATAAGTGCATGCGCTCCCAACACATGAACGCGCAAATTAGTCATCAGATTTAAACAATCCTGATTGGATGGCCAAATTGTAATGCTAAAGAAATATTGCACATGTGTAAAACGGATTGCATTGAAGTAAGCCTGTCTGGCGACAGGCTTACTGATTGGTTTAAATATTTAAACAACCAATATGACATCACAGGGGGCTGGAATTGAAACGGAGATGAATGACTTACAATACATCGATTTGTGAGTAATATCTAATATATTGTATTAGACAAAATTAGGTGTCCATAATTATTGTGATAGAACAAGAATAGTTATATAAACGAGTAACATAGAGTTTACCATCCCTTTAATTCTATCCTGAATTTCCTCCAGAGAAGTCTCCTGTTGAATAGAATCAGACAACGCATCAAACCAATATGCAGCCACACTGGTAATCATAGCAATACACACAGCAGGCTGCCATTAGAACCCCTGGTGAACATAAATCCTTTTAAGCAAAGCCTCCAACTTCTTATCCATGGGATCTTTAAAAGAACAACTATCCTCAATAGGAATAGTGGTCCTCTTAGCCAAAGTGGAAATAGCTCCCTCTACCTTAGGAACCGACTGCAAAGATTCCATAATAGAATCCGCAATAGGAAACCTCTTCCTAAAAAAGTGGTAAAAGGAATTCCAAGCTTCTCCCATTCCCGAGAAATAATCTCTGAAACCCGATCTGGAACAGGAAAAACTTCCACCACGGAGGCAACATCAAAAAACTTATTACGCTTACTAGCCTTTTGGGAGTAACTATGACCGTTGAATCAGAGTCATCCAAGTTAGCTAAAACCTCCCTAAGTAACAAACGGAGGTGCTCCAGCTTAAATCTGAAAGAATCTGAAATTTCACCTTCAGACGCTACTGAAGTATCTTCTTCCTCAGACTTATGGGAAGAAACATTTGGCATAACTCCAACAGAGTCAGAACCCTTAAATTTCCTTTTGCGCTTCCCCTGCAAAACAGGAAAAGCAGACAAAGCCTCAGATACAGCAGAGGATATGTGAGTAGCCATATCCTGCAATGAAAAACCAAACTGAGACGAGGCGCAGGGCACTGCATGAGAAGACGATTGAGATTGGGGTGATTGGGGAGAAAACTGTGGTATAGCTTGAACAGGAGACTCCTGAACAACATTCCCCTTAGAAAATGAAGGCTCTGAATCAAAGTCTATCCCTATACTGAACTGTTCTCTCTATACATGAGGAACAGAAAGGGATAGGTGGCTCCACATTAGCATCAAGGCATAAAGAGCAAGTAACATTTTGCAAGTGCTCTTGATCCATCCTAACACAAAGAGGCAAATTCAAAAAGTCAGAAAACTGCAGCAGCAAAAATAAAATAAAAATGTAAAACCTTACTGTCCCTTTAAGAGACGAACGGTAAACATATAACTCAGAAAAAAATACAATAAAAATACAAAATAGAACCCTGCAGCACCTATGCACCTCAACAAGCCTTGCTGAGGTGCTAACCTGACCTCCCACGGACCGGATTAAAGAGTAACTTAGTAGAGATGATCCGGACTCTCCCACTGTTACCACCCGCTCTCCAGACTGACCGCACCTGAGAACTACCTCATCAGAATGACCGTAGCCGAAAGGAAAACCTAGTAGAAGACTTCCTCCTCAAACCACACGCAAAACTCACGCCGTAGAAGCCCCGTCCATCGTGGGCATATGCAAATAAAAAATACCAAGTGAACTGTCAGCAAACTAAGGCTGACCAGAGAAACACACAAACTAAATGCCAAACTAATAAAGGAGCCAAATAAGGAGTACAAAAACAAACACTCCTCCCAAACAGAGCCAAACAAAAAATAAAAATCGTCTGCTAAACATAAATCAGACTGTCACAGTGCCCTATAAAAAACTGCCCACATATAAAACAAGTTCTCCAAAGATTAACCCCATAAGTGCCAACATTTTATGAACCCTCAGAAAAATAAAAAAACAGCAATTACCTCTATGATAATCTGCCCGGCAGTAAGTCAGCTCACTAGGAAACAGACATAAAAAGACTAATTAAACCTACATAGTGTTTTTACCAAAGGGAAGCTCACAACCTGGGAGGCACAGAAGGGATTATACCCTCCCAGTTCCCAAAAGCTTAAAAGCCACCACTGCTCTACTGAAGAGACTGAAGTGGGCTACAGCTAAACCCCAGAAAAAACAGAACAAACCTGAACTGTTCAAAAATTAACAAACTCTTGATAGAAGAATCAGACACCTAACTTTACCCCTTCCTTGTAACTGATACAAGCAAAGAGCGTATACTGTGCCCACTTGCCCAGTGCCACCACTCATATCTGGTGTAACAGTAGTGTCAATTTAAAAAAAAAAAAACTTTTTTGACTGTGAAACATCAGTCTGCTTGTGTAATCTAATTGCAGTTGCCTGCCTGCCAGCGTGTGTGCCAGGCCCATTTGCCCAGTGCCACCACTCATATCAGTGCCCCAAATTTGAAGTAGGAGGATCGACCAAGCATCTTTTTCCATCTCCCGGTTCCTAAAATCCATGCCATATACACGTCCCCTGATAGGGGACGTAACAGGGATTAAACTGATCAGAATAATACTACTTAACACACCACTCATATCTGGTGGCACAGTAGATTGCACGCGGTGCTCTTGGCAGACGGACATTTGGCCGACAGACAGAAAGCTAAAGAATGTTCCGATTTCGGCCGAGGGCAGATACGTTCCAGAGTGCTCTGTTCTAATCAGAGCCTCGGGCACCGCAACTGCCTCTGGGAACCTTACCATGGGTCACAGACCGCACGTCTTGTAATTCTCTGTCTGTGAAATTATCTATCTATCAAATCTATCTATTTATCTATCAAATCTATCTATCGTATCTATCAAATGTATCTATTGCATCTATTGATCTATCTATCTAATCTATGTATCTATCTATCAAATCTATCTATCTCGTGGCCGGACTGTTATCTGACAGCCACTTGTGTTTCAGCCATGCCATATACATATCCATGCCATATACACGTCCCCTGATAGGGGACATAACAGGGATTAAACTGATCAGAATAGTACTACTTAACACACCACTCATATCTGGTGGCACAGTAGATTGCACGTGCAGTGCCCCAAATTTGAAGTAGGAGGACAGACCAAGCATCTTTTTCCATCTCCCGGTTCCTAAAATCCATGCCATATACACGTCCCCTGATAGGGGACGTAACAGGGATTAAACTGATAGGAATAGTACTACTTAACATACCTTATAATAACGCAGAGAGAGGCAACGCAGAGAGAGGAGTCTGAAGAAGAGGAGTCAGAGGAGGAAGGTGGCTTTGAGGAGGTGGAAGACCAAACACAGCAGGCGTCCCAGGGGGCTTGTTGTCACCTTTCGGGGACCCTTGGTGTTGTACGTGGCTGGGTGGAGGAAGAGACATTCAATGACATCAGTGAGGACAAGGAACGGGACATGGTTAGCTTGGTATCCAACCTTGTGCAAATGGGGAGTTTGCGGTTGTGCAAATGGACTTTGCGGTGCGTTAAAGGGACAGTCTAGGCCAAAATAAACTTTCATGATTCAGATAGAGCATGTAATTTTTAAAAATTTTCCAATTTCCTTTTATCACCAGTTTTGCTTTGTTCTCTTAGTTGAAAGCTTAACCTAGGAGGTTCATATGCTAATTTCTTAGACCTTGAAGCCCACCTCTTTCAAATTGCATTTTAACAGTTTTTCACCACTAGAGGGTGTTAGTTCACGTATTTCATATAGATAACACTGTGCTCGTGCACGAGAAGTTATCTGGGAGCAGGCACTGATTGGCTAGACTGCAAGTCTGTCAAAAGAACTGAAAAAAGGGGCAGTTTGCAGAGGCTTAGATACAAGATAATCACAGAGGTTAAAAGTATATTATTATAAATGTGTTAGTTATGCAAAACTGGGAAATGGGTAATAAAGGGATTATCTATCTTTTAAAACAATAAAAATTCTGGTGTAGACTGTCCCTTTAAATGGGGTGTTTGGTCTGTCACTGTGAAGCGGGCTTAACCCTTACACTACCTGATCGATACAACATCATACCTGATGTTTTAAAGCACGTTATTCCAAACAATTTAGGAATGTTAGGTGATTTATGCTATTTATGGCTTAAAAACAGACTCTGCATCAACTATGTAATTTTCCATGGGAGTTTTGCCATGGACCCCCCTCCGGCATGCCACAGTCCAGGTGTTAGTCCCCTTGAAACAACTTTTCCATCACTATTGTGGCCATAAAGAGTCCCTGTGGGTTTTAAAATTTGCCTGCCTATTGAAGTCAATGGCGGTTCGCCCGGTTCGCCCGTTCGCGAACAGTTGCGGAAGTTCGTGTCCGCCGTTCATGAACGCAAATTTTTAGGTTCGCGACATCACTACTAGTCACTCTCCAGCTTCAACTGAGTGTTCCTAGTCGATCCTGCGTGTTCCCATGTTTCGCCCATGCGCAATTCGTCGGTTTCTTCAAGGGGGGCATGCATGTAAAGGAACAAAAAAAACTGCTCATTAGCATATCTGTGGTTATATGCGACAGTGTGTTTTCCCCTTTAGCAGTCCCTCAGTCATGGATTTATACTGCTGCTGAATGCTAACACTAACATATGGAAAAAATGAGCACCCAGTGTTTCAGTACCAGGGGTCGCCTCTCCTTGCTGCTCCTAGATACTTTGGTAGGAAAAGGATTAAGGTCATGTTTATTTGAAAAGTTCTATTGTGAACGCCCAGAGTGTATTTACAGACCACAGACCTATTGGTGTCACTCTTCCTGGGCTGACAGCATTACATTTCCTGTTGTCAGACAGAGGGCTGTCTAATTTATTTCTTCTCTGTGGACTAGGGCCTGACCCAATCACTGTTAACTGGTCACCAGATACTGGCATTTTTTTGGTAGCCAAAGAGTTAATACCTTTATTGATACAGGTTATTTAGTCCTATAGCCTCTCATACAGCAGCCACCTGGCGGTGATCGGTTCTATGTGGTACCGATTGTTTTTATCATATACACTTGCTGGTGTTATTTGGATACCATCATCCTGAAATCCCGTATTTGGGAGTGTTTCCTGATGGACAGGAGTGCAGTCAGCTGGGCGGCTGTGAAGTCCCAGTCCTTCTATATTGCACCTGGCGGTGTTTTTCATTTTGTAAGTGTGTTTTTGTCTACCTTACAAATTTACCTTGCTATACAGTATTAGGCTATGATGGTCTATTCTAATCTTCCAGAACAAGACCCCGTGGATACCCCCTCATTTTGATTGGAGCTTGGTCAAGTTCAGTGAGCTGGACTACTGTTAGAGTTCCAGCCTGCCCCACTAGCACCATTGGGTGCACCATACTTGTGAGTACCTGTCTTTCTTGATATCGATTGTCCCTGTGCTGGTGGTACTAGGCCATTGTGGCGCCTTTGTGTTCTATCTTTTGCAGTTCTTATTGCTTCAGGATTCAACCATCCTATGATGGAGAGCTGCCTCTAGATTGGAGTTCTTTTTTGGGACTTTTTTGGTTCTTATATATTAACTTTTGTCTATATATATTTTCGCCCTAAATTTAGTTTATATATTTTGGTGTGCTGTGTTTTGTGGGGCTGTCTTTAACACATGGCAAAAGGGGCAGCTGCACAGGGCCCAGTCTTTGTTGTGGGGCCCAAAAGTCATAAAAAATGTTTTAAAAAAATGTGGTTCATGCCAGACTGCTGATGTCATGTGACATGGGGACACACACATAGTCAGTCATAATACTGTCACAGTCAAAAGTTCTCTGCTTATATTTATATTTATTTGTGAGAAACTGTGCCAGACCGTGCCGGTATCATGTGACATGCCAAGCTAGTGCCATGTGCTGTTTTAGGTGTGCACTGTGCAGCACTGAATGCTAAGCCCTAACTTGGCATCCAGCCAATCCCACTGCATAAGAAAAGGTCCTGCTGGGGTTACCACTGTTACCAGGTAACTGCTCTGGTGGTGGGAATTGTTCAAGGTAAGGCTGACTGTAGGCTCGTACATCAGAAAGCTAGAGCGGCAGGCACATGAGGATTTGAACATCTGTGCAGCTGCAGACGCTGCTCTCTTCAGTCTTGAGGCTGTGTGACTCGTCTCGCACTGTATCCCTGCAGCCTTGGTCAGACAGCATCCAGTCTGCTGGTCCCCTTAGCCCTGCTCTTTCTGCTGTGGCCCTCAGATCAACTAACTGAAGTTTGTTAGGGGAACAGTGCTTTGTAGAAAGGTGTCAGAGGAAAGAATAAGTGCACACAAGCCCCTCCCCCAAGCAGCATTGTCTAGTGCAGGGTAAGGGAAGTGACGTGCTTCTGTGGCTGATGTATAGTGTCATGCTGATACTTCACACATTAAGGTAAGGTTTATTTTTATAGATTTTTGTTCTCTCTGTCTCAGGTTTTACAGCTTCCCATAGTAGTTCTGCTGTTCTAGTCAGTATATTTGTCTGCACCTCCATGCTTCCTCCTCATTCTTTACCTTACTTTGCTCTTGTTAGCTGTCCTAGATCTCTTTAACCAGCCCTAAATCTATTTAACCAGCTAACCTCACACCAGAATCACATTGAAAAGCATCAACTTGATTTGATTAGATGATCCATAGCTGATCTTGTTCTCCCCAAATGTCCGGATTCCCCTTACAGGTCAGACACACCTCAGTATACTGCACAGTGCACACATACTTTGTATTTTTATTATTGGATTATATTAGTGTGTACATACATTTGTGTGTGCTCTGTAGTGTGTGTTTGTGTGTACATGTGTATGCTCTGGAGAGTGTGTGTTTGTGTGTACATGTGTATGTGTATGCTTTGAAGAGTATGTGTTTGTGTGTACATGTGTATGCTCTGGAAAGTGTGTGTGTATATGGGTTAGGGGAGTTTGTTATGTTAGGCATTCCCTTGGTATTCATGAAAGTGATAATTTTGTTGTACAGTGGCTGTCAAAACAATAAATATGTAGTGAATATCCCAAAACTGGTGAGATTCTTTAATGGGGGCCCAAAATTAATTCTTGAACCGGGGCCCTGTAGACATTAGGCCCGCCACTGATTCTTACTATGTGATGCCGTGCATTGCATTAAATATTTATGTACTTAAAAAAAATATATAAATAAATTAAAAACCAATATTTAATCAATTAGTAAATATATTAAATGAATCCACAGTCGAGGAATTTATATATTTATTTACTTATTAGTACTGCTTAGGTCCAGTTTCACATATGCTATTTATTTCATATTTTTTTAAAAATTATTAGCCCAACAGTGAATGATCCACTGCTAGGCTAATCATTTAAAAACAATTATAAAAAAAAATAGTAGTTTTTTGGGATGTTGGGGTGGAGAGCGAAATTGCATGGGTGGGGGGAGGGTGGGGTTCAAGAAAATGTTTGCCGAGGGTCCAGTCAATATTAAAGATGGCCCTGGTTTTGTGGGTAGTTTGTATATCAGTATTTAGGAAGCGCCCCCTATGGGAGATTTACATTAGTGTTTTTTCTCCCTTTTTCTCCACACACACAATCTACACACTACTGTAACTTATTGGCTGCCAGTGATGGTTGCAGTGTATTCTATACCCTTGATTTTAGTTGTCACATACACATGATTTAGCAGTCTGTAACACACTCCTGTAGTACAGTATAGTATCGATCACCGCCAGGTGGCTGCTGTATGAGAGACAGAACTAAATTAGACAGCCCTCTGTCTGACAACGCTGTCAGTCCAGGAAGAGTGATAGCTATAGGTCCGTGGTCTGTAAATACACTCCGGGGCGTTCGCAATAGAACTTTTCAAATAAACATGACCCTAATCCTTTTCCTACCAAAGTATCTAGCACCAGCAAGGAGAGGCGGCCCCTGTACTGACACCCGGGTGCTCGCTCTTCCATATGTTAGTGTCAGTATTCAGCAGTATAAATCCATGACTGAGGGACCACTAAAGGGAACGTAAACTGCCGCATATAACCACAGCTATGCTAATGAGCAGGGGTTTTTTTGTTCCTTCAAATGCATGTCCCCCTTGACTAAACCGGCGCATTGCACATGTGCGAAACACGGGAACACGCAGGATCGACTAGGAACACTCAGTGAAAGTTGGAGGGTGACTAGAGAAAGGAGGGGTCAGGTGGCCATTTCAAAACGGCCGGGGAAGAACTTATAAGTGGTTTTACTTGCAAATTATATTTAGAGCATTACTGGGCTACAGTTTGCTGTAAATATCGGTAAATACATTATCTAAATAAGTAATATACATTTTCAGGTTGACTTGCCCTTTAATATGAGTCTACATGATATGCCATCCATAAGATATAAAATCTGATATACCAGGAATCCTGGGTCATTTAATACATATAGGGCCAGATTATGAGTGGCGTGCTAACAGTTACGCGCAAGCAACGCTGGGTTTATCACGGCTGTTTGTGCACATTGGAAGGAGCGCTTGTATTACAATTTAAAAGAAAATACAAACGCGTGAGCGTAATCGTGATTTACACTAGACCTCAGAGCTCTGGTTAACTTTTGCAACAAAAAAAAAATACATTTAAAATTAGTTACACTAATAATAACACCATCTAATAAAATATTATTTTAAAAAAATATATCTATTTACAAATACTTGGAACTGCTATGTGCATAACATTGGAATGTGAAATATTTACACTAAATACATAGTTAAAATCTTTATTACTAAATGAATATTGCATAAAAATGATTTAACATATTTCGCTAAAAGGTTTATCTAGACAAGCTCAGGAGCAGAAGAGAACCTAGGTTCTAGCTGCTGATTGGTGGCTGCATATATATACTGATTGTCATTGGTTCATCCGTGTGTTTAGTTAGAAACCAGTAGTGCATTGCTGCTCCTTCAACAAAGGATACCAAGAGAATAAACCAATTAGATAATAGAAGTAAATTAGAAAGTTGTTTAAAATTGTATTCTCTATCTGAATCACAAAACAAATTTTTTGGGTTTCATGTCCCTTTAAGTATGTGCAAAATTAATTATTCCGATATTAATTTGCCAAAGCATGGCTGCCGGTAGCAGCATTCAGCTATTTTCGGCACTAGCTATATTAGTGTTAAAGTGCAAAACACAAATATCTAGATTTACACAGATTTTGTGTGTTGCACTTTTAACACTAATATCCCCGGTGGTAAAATAACCAAATGCTGCTGCCCGCAACCATATTTGGAATTTGTTTGACAAATGAATATCCGAATAATGAATTTACACATTACTAGTTTCAATATTGACAATTAGCTTGGAAAAATTCAGGAATTTCAAAATATATAGCTGTTGTAACTATGGAATGTTTAAAGGGCTATTAAACAGTGTAGACGTTAGATTAGAATTTTGTTTTTACTATTAATTAAGATAATATTCTCTATGCAATTTCTTATAGAAGGTAAGACACTAAGCACTTATTGTTTTCCCCTTTTTTTCTTTACAATTGACTAAAATGGAAACTGAGAGCCCAATTTTTTTTCACAACGAGCAAAACATTTCAATTGCTGATATATTATTAAAAGAAAGACAATTACTTTAATGTTTATTCTAAAAGAACAAGGTTAGTGGACACAAAAAAATTATGTTTTAGAAGATTATCACAATTTGGACACAGACTATCAGACATGCTGACCATCCCTGTCTTAAAGTTTAATAATATCTCATCAGTTTTGAGATCATAGTGTTTAATTGAAGAAAAATGAGTGATAGTTCCAGCCTTCTCGGTCTGCAGATCATCCCTTAGAACAAATGGTTTCCTGTTATGTTTGCAAGTGTTATCATTGACCTTTAAATACCTTTGCTTGTTTCCTTTTAATCTCTATATAATTTATCAGAAGGTTTTTTTTTTACAGTTTTCTCCCACATATTTGACTCTCACAAAGCTTCTCTCCCATACCATTATCCATGACATCATCTGTGCATAGCATCTCCTATTTTCTTTCCTCCCACCATCTGATTATAAATATGTTTTAGAATTCTCCGATTGCTCTCAGCAAACTACAGTGTACAATGTTATCACATTCTGTCCCATATAGCTATTTTTTCCAGCTCCATTTGTTCTTATGTTCATTATTTTATTTTTTGCAGGTTGACTCATCCTGTTGCATATGGGCAAGGAAATAGATTGTTAATTTTGATGGAATATTCATAGATTCCTAGTACTTGATGTACTCAGTAAATCAAAATGGCCAAGTGCCTATAATCTGTTTTTATTTACACAAATATTTAATTGTCTCTGATTTTCTTTAGGCAGTTGTCAATGTGTTGGCACTGATATGGTTATATCATAGGCACAGATTGCAGAATTAAAGTTACACTGCATTAGTGCTATGAACATTTTAATTATGAATATGAAAAACATTAAAGGGACACTGAACCCAAATGTTTTCTTTCATGATTCAGATAGAGCATGCAATTTTAAGTAACTTTCTAATTTACTCCTATTATCAAATATTCTTTGTTCTCTTGGTATCTTTATTTGAAATGCAAGAATGTAAGTTTAGATGCCGGCCCATTTTTGGTGAACAACCTGGGTTGTTCTTGCTGATTGGTGGATACGTTCATCCACCAATAAAAAAAATTGTTGTCCAGAGTCTGAACCAAAAAAAAGCTTAGATGCCTTCTTTTTCAAATAAAGATACAAATGAAGAAAAAGGAAAGCTGAGTCTTGAAGTAAGTTGACAAATTTTATTAGGAGCAGGCTTCCATAGGACACAAGGTAAGCGCCTATCTAACGCGTTTTGCGCATGGGTACATGCGCTTCATCAGAGATAATTCATCAAATAAAGATAGCAAGAGAACGAAGAAAAATTGATAATATGAGTAAATTAGAAAGATGCTTAAAACTGCATGCTCTATCTGAATCATGAAAGAAAAAAATTGGGTTCGATGTCCCTTTAAGCATTTCTTAGTTTCTAGCTGATCATTCAGTGACCTACAGTCAAAATTGACCTTTCAGCTGCCCAAGACTGATTTTTATAATCTTCTAAGAGAAGGAGAAAGAGATGGAGGAAGCACAATTAACTGTAAGAAACACAAGATACTTGCAGACTGATTTGAACAGTAATGCAACAGTTATTTTAACTTGACTGTTGTCTTGCACATTAAGGGATCGATTTATCAAGCTGGAGTGGACAGGGACGTACATATGCGCCCCTGTCCGCCCCAGCTCTCCTCTGATGGGCAGAATTAAAGATTGCACGCTAGCGCTATTTTGCACTCACGTGCAATCCCACCCCCTGCCTACGCACAGCCAATCACGTGCGGGCAGGAGCTTGAAGTTTTCCACCTAAGAGGTAGAGAAGAGGCTAGGAACCAGCAGTCTGATGACTGTTACTTGATAAATACTGACTGCAGGTTCTCTTGTGAGAATCTCCAGTCGTAGCGAGGCGAAGCCTTTAATAAATCGAGCCCTAAAGGGATATTAAACACTAAGGGACATATTATAAGTGGAGCTCTAAATATCGCTTGCATGCAAGCAATATTAGCGCTCCACTTTGTAATACCAGCGCATGATAATGTGCGCTGGTATTAAAAGTTAATCGCAATGCGAATGCGAGCTCAGATTCGCATTGCTAGGAAGCATTGTGCTCATGAGAACGCACTTCCATAGGCTTCTATGGGAGCCTCGTTCTGATGCCATCACAGACGGCATCAGAACCTCGCACAGCAAAGGGGGTAAGTAGCTCAGCAATGGGCAACATTTTAAAATATATATGTATATGAATATATACAAATACATTTATGTGTAAATATGTGTATATATACACATATATATTTACAGGGAACACACAGTTCCCATAGAGCACAATGAAAAGGCACTTTTCAGTGCCGTTTTTTTCCTAACTACACACTCCCACCAACTTTAAAGCCCCAAAACTGGCTTGTATTAAAAAAAATGCTAGTGTTTTTATTTTTTATTTTTTTTAATTAAAAACTATAATGCCCTCTATTTTGAGGGCATTTTGGGGCACTTTTAGAAAATGATCTAGAGATCTAATCGCTGGTTAATTCTCGGAGCACTAATTGTTACCTCGAGCTTGCGGTAGCAATAACCAGCCACTTGTAATGGCTGGTAAATTATCGCACTCCCGCTAACATGCAAATTAGCAATAATTTAGCACCCCACTTGTAATCTAGCCCTAAATACCTTTTATAAGCATAGTATTGAGGTTATTCCCCTCCTCTCTCTAGTCATGTTTGCCGCCATGTTGAAATTCAGTGCTGACATGTTTAGAGTGGCTTGGCTGTGATAATTGGAATAAAAGTAGAAAAGGTTGTTTAACTCTCTACGACACAAACTGCTGACAGTTTCAGGGTTAACCCCTTCCGTCACTGGGTTTCTCATGAAAGATTAGCGGTGTTCAGAACAGTCTGAGTGGTTCCCAGGCTCCCAACCACGCAAGATAAAGCTTCTAAACCCAGGAATAACTTGCAAAAAGTGGTAGTTAAAGGGACAGTCTACACCAGAATTGTTATTGTTTTAATTAAAGTATAGATAATCCCTTTATTGCCCATTCCCTAGCTTTGCATAACCAACATTGTTATATTAATATACTTTTTACCTCTGTGATTATCTTGTATCTAAGCCTCTGCAAGCTGCCTGGGCTTCTCTCTGCTGCGATCTTGCTAAAAATAGCGAGATCGCACTATTTCTGCATGCCTCCTGCATCGGACAGCGGTGGTGCCAATCATTGGTGGGTGGGAGCCATAGCAGGGAGGCGGGTGGGCGACCCATTGCCAGTGCGAGTTCCGGATCCTTTTAAGTGTCCGTGAGCATGCAAGGAGGCGGGGGCGGGGCTCAGGAGCGAGCGCACACACGGTCATCAATGTTTTCACTGTTCAGCCAAAGGAGGGAGTGGGTAAAGGGAAAGGGACATTTTGTTTGGAGAGGGAGGGGGTAGGTTATTGAGGGGGGGGGAAGGTACACTACAGAAAATAGGGGATTTATATTTTATTAGAAAAAAAGAACAAATTTGTTATTAAACTGGGTACTGGCAGACAGCTGCCAGAACCTAAGATGGCAGCCAATAGGTTGAGGGGGAGCCTTAGAGAGCTGTTTTGGGGGGATCAGGGAGGTTGGGGGTGATGGGGGGTCCTACACTTCACATAAAATATATAAAAAAATAATTTAATAAAAACACCTTTATTTTTACACTGGCAGACTTTCTGCCAATGCTTAAGATGGCAGTGACAATTGTGATGTGGGGGAGGGAAGAGAGCTGTTTGAGAGGGATCAGGGGGTGGGATGTGTCAGGTGGGAAGCTCATCTCTACACTAAAGCTAAAATTAACCCTACAAGCTACCTAATTAACCCCTTCGCTGCTGGGCATAAAACAAGTGTGGTGCGCAGCGGCAATAAGTGGCCTTCTAATTACCAAAAATCAATGCCAAAGCCATATATGTCTGCTATTTCTGAACAAAGGGGATCCCAGAGAAGCATTTACAACCATTTGTGCCATAATTGCACAAGCTGTATGTAAATAATTTCAGTGAGAAACCTAAAGTTTGTGAAAAAGTGAACGATTTTTTTATTTGATCGCATTTTGCGGTGAAATGGTGGCATGAAATATAACAAAATGGGCCTAGATCAATACTTTGGGTTGTCTACTACACTACACTAAAGCTAAAATTAACCCTACAAGCTCCATAATTAACCGCTTCACTGCTGGGCATAATACAAGTGTGGTGCGCAGCGGCATTTAGTGGCCTTCTAATTACCAAAAAGCAACGCCAAAGCCATAAATGTCTGTTTTTTCTGAACAAAGGGGATCCCAGAGAAGCATTTACAAGCATTTTGTGCCATAATAGCACAAGCTGTTTGTAAATAATTTCAGTGAGAAACCTAAAGTTTGTGAAAAAGTCAGTGAAAAAGTGAACGATTTTTTTTTATTTGATCACATTTGGAGGTAAAATGGTGGCATGAAATATACCAAAATGGTCCTAGATCAATACTTTGGGTTGTCTACTAAAAAATATATATATATACATGTCAAGGGATATTCAGGGATTCCTGACCGATATCAGTGTTACAATGTAACTAGCGCTAATTTTGAGAGAAAAAATGGATTGGAAATAGCAAAGTGCTACTTGTACTTATTGCCCTATAAAAAAAGCAAAGAACATGTAAACATTGGGTATTTCTAAACTCAGGACAAAATTTAGAAACTATTTAGCATGGTTATTTTTTGGTGGTTGTAGATGTGTAACAGATTGTGGGGGTCAAAGTTGGAAAATGTGTGTTTTTGTTTCATTTTTTTCATCATATTTTATAAAAAAAATTATAGTAAATTAGAAGATATGATGAAAATATTGATATCTTTAGAAAGCCTGTTTAATGGTGAGAAAAACTGTATATAATATGTGTGGGTACAGTAAATGAGTAAGAGGAAAATTACAGCTAAACACAAACACAGCAGAAATGTAAAAATAGCCCTGGTCCTTAACGGTAAGAAATTGAAAAATGGTCTGGTCCTTAAGGGGTTAAGAGCTGTAATTTCAACATATACTGGAATTTTGCTTCTCACTCTAACTTAGTTCAAAGTTTTAAAATTCAAAGTTTTAGATAGCTCTACTTTACATTATTGAGAAGCACATTTGTGACATCAGTTTGAGGTGCTATGCAGACAGGAAAAAATTGGAGTGTATTATTATAGCCGTGAAAATATACAGGCCGTTGGTGACACATTGAATTTGCAATATAATATTGAACCTAAATTGATGACACAACACCAAAAAGAAATGTAATGAATGATAAAAATAAAAAGTAGGATAAACTGAGCTTTATCTGTTAGTCATAAGACCTTTTAGGTGGGGGACTGAAATCATACCGATTCGATCAGGATGATTGACACCCCCTGCTAGCGGCTGATTGACCAGGAAATACAGTAGATTTGCATAATCAACAAATGCATGTTAACAAGACAATGCAATATCACTTAGGGGTAGATTTATCAAGCAGCAAATGCTGCTTTCTACGCCCGAGGTTTCAGGTCCGCCTGAAACCTAAGTTAAGAAGCATCGGGATGATTGACACCCCTTGCTAGCGGCCGTGCAGGGGGCGTCATTGCACAAGCATTTCACCAGAAATGCCTGTGAAATGATAAATGCCGACAGCATTGTCCGCTCAACCATTAATACATTTATCCCTGAGAGAGGATTCTAAGGTTTAGCTCAGTAGAGCCGGTCCAGCCAGTCCTGTTAAGTTCTCGCAAGGGTTAGGCACATTATATCATAGCAGGCAGTAATCAGGTTTAGAATCAGAGGATCTAAATCAGAACTGCAACAGTAATCACAAACAAAAACAAACCAAAATGTATACAACAAAATAAGGATATGGGAAACATCCAATTTAACATATAGGGGTATATTTATGATTGTGCGAGCGGACATGATCCGATATAGCGTATCATGTCCGCTGCACATCGATAAATTCCGACAGCATAAACTGTCGGCATTTATCATTGCACCAGCAGTTCTTGTGAACTGCTGGTGCAATACCTCCCCCTGCAGATTCGCAGCTAGCAGGGAGTGTCAATTAACCTGATTGTATTCGAACGGGTGTATTTCTGGCGATGTCTGTCCGCCGCCTCAGAGCAGGCGGACAGGTTATGGAGCATGGGGCATCAAGCTCCATATAGCTTATAGTTTTTTTTTGCCAGGTAAAAGAGGTGTTATCTTTGGGGCAATGCCCCACAAAGGGCCATTGGTAGTTTATTGTAGGCTAGGGTTTTTTTATATTTTGGGGGGGCTTTTTTATTTTTATAGGGCTATTAGATTAGCTGTAAAAAAAATATTTTTGATAATTTGGTTTTTTATTTTTCGTAATTTAGTGTTTGGTTTTTTGGTAACTTAGTGTTTGTTTGTTTTTGTAATTTAGGACTTTGTAATAATATTTAATTGTATATTTAAATATTTTTTTGTAGGGTTAGGTTTTTTTAATATGTAATTTAGTTTAATTGGTAGTTTAATTTAATTGTAGTATAATAGGGTTAGGTTAATTAATAGTTTAAAATTAGTTTATTTTAATTCTACAGGTAAGTTTTTAATGTATTTGAAGATAGGGATGTTATAATTTTAATATAAAGTTAAGGGGTTGTTAGGATTAGGGGTTAATAGCTTAATTTTTTTTTTTTTGCGATGTGGGGGGCTGACGGTTTAGGGGTTTATAGGTTTAGTTAGTGGTGGTGATGTGGGAGGCCAGAGGTTAATAAGTTTATTTAGTGGCGGCGGTGTCGGAGCGGCGGAATAGGGGTTAATAACATGTAGGTGGTGGCGATGTCTGGGGAGGCAGGTTAGGGGTGTTTAGTCTCAGGGTTTATTTTAGGGTGTTAGGTGTAAACGTAACTTTTTTCTATCATAGAAATCAATGGGGTATGCTTCATTCTCTTGCAGCATCGAACATAAGCTTTCAGTGCTTTCATACTCCCATTGATTTCTATGGCATCCACAGCCTCAAGGGTGGTGGATTGAAAACCAGGTACAATGCGTCGGAATAGCCATGAGCGTACCTGTTAGAAGTTTGCTAAATTGGAAAAAGTGTCAAATAGAGCCGAATGTGTATTCAGAACATCTGTAATGACGGAAGCATCGATCTATGTCGGATTGAGATCGCAGGATTGTATGTTACATTACAAATTTCAACATTTGACGATCTTGAGGCTTTGATAACTAGGTCGGATCAATCTCGCAACAATTACGATGCAGAATTCCAGCGTATTTTTCGGTTGACACTTTGATAAGTAGGCCCCTACTAGATGAAACTAAACGTGATCCCTTGAGCACAATCACAATTTATGCTAGAATGGTTACTGCATCTTAAGAGCTCTGGTTAACTGTTTCAAGAATCAAAAAATACATTATAAAGTATAGTTACACTCATAATAACATAAAAATTATTAAAAAAATATTGCACAAGGGTGGGTGGGCTGAAGAGTGAGCAGCCTAGAGAAAGAGCTCCGGAGCTGGAATTCTTTTAAAAGTGGCATTGCCATTAAAAATATACTTATACAAGTGACATTTCTGCTCCTTACAAGCCCAAGTGCATACTAGCCTTGGTACATCTGGTGCCTGGCGTTTTTGATGCTGGTATATTACATCTACCCCCACCGCAAGCACATCAGCACAGAGAAGTGCATTTGTAAATAACAGTGCGGTGCCTCGGATGACAGCGGAGGCAGCCGAACAGACCCCTGGAGGCGATTGGGACACTGAAGATTGGACCCCCAACACCCAAGGCAAGAACAGGACTGCACAACTAAGGATTGATTGCCCGTTAGTCACCAGTCACTGGTGCCGGTGAAATTGCCCCTTTAACTGTCTGCGCTGAGCGGAACGATCTGCAGCCTCCCATTACACTTACCGGAGAAGCCCCGAGGAGAGTGGCAAGACTGGGGGACCGGGGGAAGCGACCAGAGTCATCTCTAACTGCTACACCAAGCGCATGTTAGTGGCGCGAAAAGTCCGGTCGCCATCTTGACGGACATACAGCAGGCAGCAGAGTGTTCTCCTTCCCCACAAGCTGCGGATTAACTGAGGCGCATGAGAAGTATCTGTCAGATTGCAACCGACTGCTTCTCTGACAGGCTCCCACACAAGAGAATCTCCTCCTGGCATCGAACTGAGAAGGCAGGGTAACGTAGCACACACGCTCCTACACATGAGTCCCTCTCACGCAGTTATGAAACATATTCTTGTCTGACACTGGGCCAGGGAATCACAGCTTGCTCTCATTGTTAACGCAGCACAGCAAGGAACTGGGTCTGCTACACCTCAGACAATTTGTGTTATAAGGGGATCCTGGACACTGGGTGTGTAGCAGGGTAAAGGAATACTGCACAGGCTCTGGCCTGAGAGTGACTTTGACATACTGGCTGCTTCTTGGGGATAAGGCCATACACCAGGCCCAAGTCACATTAGCTTACTACTCTACTAATCTCAACTATCCAAGATTTGGCGCAGAACGGGAGAGACATAGAGAAACACTGAACTGTTAAAATTGGGACTTTGTACAGGAGCTCCCAAAAGGGTGGAGAGCTGAACCAAATACTTGTGAAACTTGTGAATAGTGAATATTGTATTTTTGCGCTTTTTTCATTCACTTTCCCTTTTTTTTTTTAGGTTTGTTGTCTTTCTCTTGTTCATTGCCCTAATTACCTACTACTAATACAAAGTGTGTTATTTTGTGCCAGTACATGGATAGGTTTCTGTCTGGTGGCAGAATGTCGGGCAAAAACAAAAATGTAGGCAAGGGCAGGGGAGCTGCTGACCAGCTACAGGAAGCACCTTCTAGTGTGCTGGAACCCAATACAAGCTCCATGGACACACATGTGGTGGTTCAGCAGCTCTCCTCCATCTTCCTTCCAAAAATAGAGAGTTTGCAAAAAGGGCTAGACCATCTGACGGGGGAAATGAAGCAATTCTCAGTTAGATTTACAGAAATGGAGGATAGAGTGTCAGGGCTAGAGGACACTTCAGTAGCTCACGACACCCAGCTAGACGCCTTGTTGAAGCAAAACATAAATTTACATCAGAGGTTAGAGGACCTAGAGAATAGGTCGCGCCGCAATAATCTGCGCATTATAGGCGTACCTGAAAATGTTAAGCCCAAGGATCTCATTTGCTTTGTGGAAGACACTTTGCCCAGGCTTCTCAAACTGACCCCAGCAATATTTAAGGGTAGTGTGGAACGGGCGCATAGGGTAGGCCGAGAAAGGCAACAAGAGAGAGGAAATACACAGCCTAGGCAGGTCATGGTTAAACTTCTACATTTTCAGCTTAAAGTAGAGTTACTGCGTGCATACAGAAAGACCTCCCCAGTTTTGTTTGAAGGCACTAGACTCCTGATTTTTCAGGACTACTCCTCTGAGCTCATGAGGAAACGCAAGGAGTTCTCCCCAATCTGCTCAGAGCTAAACAGGAAAGGTAGAAAGGTGTACCTCTTATACCCAGCTAGACTAAAGCTTTTGACCTCCTCAGGCCCCAAATTCTTTGACTCCCCAAGAGAAGCCACGGAGTATTTGAGAGTCAGCAGAGAGGGAGAGGGGGCAAGCTCACCTAGATCACCCCGCTCAGATCCGGGATAAAAGCCAGGAGTGAGTACCTGGAGTAATTTCACAGCTTACACCCTAAGGGGGGTTAGCCCTGAGTCAGATCACTAGTTTTATATGTTATATTGTTATGTATACTTTTACAGATAAGTTTGGTTATTATGCTATTTTTTTGTGTATAGTACTGGTTGCATTCAGAATGATGACCCCTCCCTTTAATTGTTATCTAAAAGAAAGATCGTTGGATGGGCTCCCTAACAGAATTAGAATGCAGCCCCCGAGCTCAAAACCTCCTTATGGGGTATCCCAGAGTTTATTTCTTTTCTCTCTATCAATAAAACAACAGGAATTGCTCCTGTGTCAGTCGCACCCATATGGCTACTGCTTACCTATTTACGCCTGTAGAACTGGCTGGAACCCACCACCCACTCTTTATATCATAGCTAAACTAATTAAGGACAATCTAAGGGGTGGCACTGTAGCTCAATGCCCAGATGTGGCGTACCTGGAACATAATGGTTTAAATATTTATGATAATATAGATATGAAAAGAGAGCCCCATTCCAAAGAGCTGTATACTCTATTGTGCTCGGGTACGAAGCTTCAGATTTCTGGTACACGATGTAGTGGAATGCTAAGGACAGGGGAGGGAGTTTGGGATACGAATACTGCAAGGGTCCTGAAAAGGGTTAACTCTGAGCCAAATTAACTATACCTATGTATTGCACCAATATGTTTAGTTATGCAGCTAAGTTTGTTTATCATGTTGTGTTTTTTTTATGTTGTACTGGTTACAAGTAACACGGTCACCCATTCAACTATTAGCCACTGTGAGAATGGACTGTTTGCTCTACACTTTGAAGGGACTGACTCCAAGTCTCTTAGGGTTACATTATATTCAGCTTAAGAGTGTTTCTTCCCTATTGTTACAACCAATGGAACAACAGCACCCAATATTGTATCAATCATGTTTATTCAACTGTTATGTACCCACTTATGCCTATAGAATTTTTTGGAACTCACTGCCCAGTTTTCAAATAGACTATGCTAGTTAATTACACCTTAAGGAATGGAACATTGAATCAACAGCCGGATGTGGCGTATCCGGAAGCCAATAGTTTAAATGCTCTTGACAGTATAGATGTGATACAAAATTCCCATTCTAGAGGGTGTTATATCTTATTAGATTCCGAAGCTGGGGTGTGGGTACTGGATTGGTTGGTGTAGAGTACTATTTTGTGATTGTGGGAAGAGATGAATTTTTTCTTTTTTTTTTTTTTTTCTTCTTCTTCTTCTCTTTCTTCTTTCCTCCTCTATCTCTCCCTTCTCCCCGCCCTCTATCCCTCAGATCAGGTTATGGAGGGGGTCGAAGACCTAAGACTGTCCCTTGATTACTAAATGACGGTAAGACTTATGTCCTGGAATGTGGGGGGGATTAACTCCCCCACTAAAAGGAGCATGATCTTGACACATTTGAGACGTTTAGGAACGGATATTGCGTTCCTGCAGGAGACCCACCTCTCCGAGGAGGAACACGAGAAATTGAAAAGAGATTGGGTGGGCTCGGTGGAATATGTATCACACACTAGAGCTAGCAGGGGCGTAGCGATCCTATTGGGAAAAAGAGGCCAGACTGAGATACTGACTACACACAAAGACCCGGAGGGACGATACTTGATAGTGCAGGTTAAAATTCACCAAAGAATATTGGTACTTTGCAATATTTACGCACCAAATTGTAAGTCTGCCGCATTCTGGACCAAACTTGTTCAGGACTTGACCCCATTTGTAGGCATGGATGTGGTGTTGGGGGGGACTTCAATCTGGCCCCAAACCCTTTATGCGACAGAATGCAGGACCCAGACCGCCCTAGGGCAGGAAAGAGGCCTAACGGCAAGGGAACCTTTGAAAAGAAAGTGTTTTCCAGACTCACTGACTCCTTACAACTGGTAGACATTTGGAGGTTGAGAAACTCTGAAAGCAAGGATTTTACTTGCATATCTAGAGCGACCCCAACACTTTCTCGCATTGACCTCTTTATGATCTCCCCCAACATAATCCCGAAGGTTACTAGAACCAAAATACACAGCGTGGTGATATCAGATCACGCCCCAGTCGAATTGGAATTTTCTGTGGGCCCTGTTGTCACGAACAGAAACATGCTTAGATTTCCGAGTTATCTCTGCGCCTCAGATGCCTTCATTAAATATTTAGTCCATGCATGGAACGATTTCTACACGGATAATCAGAACCATATGGATACACCCAAGCTATTTTGGAATACAGCCAAAGCAGTGTTAACGGGAAATATCATTTCCTATGTCGCTACATTACGTAGGAAACTACAGGCTAAGTTGCAAAGCTTACAGGAGAACTTGACGGGGTCTTACCAGACCTATTGCAGGGACCCTAACCCCTCAACAAAAGATAAATATCTTACTTGTAAAGGGGAATTGGATGCATTTTTGCATCACCAAGCAGTGACACAGCTTCTCAAAACTAACGCCAAGTATTACCGAGGAGGTGACAGATCGGGCAAACTACTAGCCTCCCTGACATCTCAGCGGGAAGCGCGCAAGCCTATTGCAGCTCTTAAATACGGCAATAAAACTCATAAGTCTCCTCAAGCAATCGTGGATGCCTTGGCTAAGTACTTCACTGACGTATATTCTACTCAGAAGGTTCCTTCCGAAGAGTTTATCTCTTCCTTCTGGGAAGACCTAGACTTGCCGCAGATTAGTCAAGAACACTTGGAGGCTTTAAATGCCGCCATCTCTCCTGAGGAGATACTGAAAACAATCTCCTCTTTATCTAATGGTAAAGCGGCAGGCCCAGACGGGCTGCCCATAGAATTTTACAAAACATTGAAGACTCAAATCACCCCTACTCTGACTAAATTGTATAACTCATACTATAAAGAGCTGATCCCCCCTTCAAAATTATTTACCATGGCACATGTATCCCTGATACCAAAACCTGGAAAAAACCCGGAACTACCTGAATCTTATCGCCCCATTTCCCTTCTCGACTCCGACTACAAGATTTTGATGAAAATCTTGACGGACCGGCTAAAACATATTCTTACAGAGATCATACACCCCGATCAGACTGGGTTCATGTGCAATAGATCCTCAGTGACCAATGTCAGGCGTGTATTGCATGCGATTGCACATTTCAAGGGTGGGTCGATAACTGAGAGAGCACAGGATGAATCAGAGGCCTTCCTGCTGTCACTTGACGCAGAGAAGGCCTTTGACAGAGTGGTATGGAGCCACCTGTTCGACACATTACGGCGCTTTGGCTTCTCTGGCTCCTTTTTGAGATTTATCTGCAATGTCTATGAGACACCCTGGATTCATGTTATGGCAAATGGTCTATTCTCTCCTCGCATTGTCTTACAGAGAGGTACCCGTCAGGGATGCCCCCTCTCTCCCCTCCTCTTCAATCTTGCTTTGGAGCCTCTGGCTATCAAACTGCGAACTGTTTTTCCTGGCATCGCCATAGGCGAAGCAAGCCTGCACTTAGCTATTTATGCGGATGATATGCTTCTGTTTGTAGAGCACCCGGCAAAACATATTCCGAAAATTTTAGCAACAATAGAGGCCTTTGGATCTTTTTCGGGGTACTGAATAAATGAAGGCAAGTCAGAGATTTTATGGTTAAGAAAGCATCCTGTGCAGGCTGCTGCCTACCCATTTAGAGATGCCACCCCCACTATGACTTACTTGGGGATACGTTTATCTACAGACGTTGATACTTTATACCATAATAATTTCTCCCGGGTTTGCAAGGACATTCAACAAACGCTAGAAGGATGGAGGAGGCTACCTGTCTCCCTATCGGGACGAGTGGGCCTGATCAAGATGGTAATTCTACCACGGATTCTATACCCCATCCTGATGTTACCCTTCCTTTTAACAAAGAAGGATCTGGCTCTATATACTAGAGCCGTCACGAGTTTTCTTTGGAAAGGGGGTAAACCAAGAATAGCCATTGCAAAACTATACGCATCCCCGTCCCAGGGAGGACTGGGACTACCTAACCTTAGGCTATATAACTGGGCGGCCTTGGATCGTCTAGTATTAGACTGGCAATTGAACACTTGTCATTTTTATGACACTACACTGGAGGATTCTGCCACAGGAGACTATAGTCTAACCTACCTATCGCATGCTCAACTCAGCAAGGTCCCACTGGAAATAAAAGGCAACTTTCTTTATAGAGACACGCTAAAGGCCTGGCAGCTAACGCTGCACCATATGGACCGGACCTGTATGTCCTCCAGAATGATCCCGCTGAGGCGGAACGCTGACTTCCCCCCGGGGATAGACCTTTGTGACGTGGGAGGCGGTGGGCCTGCGCTCAGTGGGAGACTCCTTGGATCTGGCTACAAGGAGCATTAAATCGTTTACCGACCTGCAGAACCAATTTCAAATACCAAAAACTCATTTTTATGCCTATTTACAGATGAGGCACTATGTCAATCAATTAATTACCATGGACCCACACTTTTGGGAATCCCATGCTCTCAATCCCTCCGTGGTCTCCTTTAGGCTAGGCAGATTTACAATTTCAGGTATATACAAATCATTAATTGGGAAGACCGAAACCAAAAATTTAGAGAACCTAGTGAACATATGGAGTAAAGATGTAGATGAGGAAGATTTAACAACGATGATTCAGGGCAGCTTAGAAACAGTGCGAAGGGCAACATTGTCTATGACGTTTAGAGAGTCACAGGTCAGAATGTTGCACAGGGACTATCTAACGCCTCGCAGATTGGCCAAGTGGCATACTGACATAGCAAATGAATGCAGCAAATGCAGATTGGGAGACCCCGACTTCCTTCACTATTTTTTAAAGTGTCCCCGAGTGAGACAGTTCTGGGGAAGGGTGGTCTTTTGGATAAACAATACCTTAGCAGTCAGAACTGACATTGGAATCAAACAAATTTGCTTTCTCGACTGGGAAGAACTAAGGCCCAGGCTGAGGCCTCTACTCACTACAATAATTCTAGTGGCATTTTGAAAGTATGGACCCTGAAAGAGGCTCCATCGTTTATAGTGTTCAAACGATGCATACACCAACAGCTAATGGTAGAACAGCTAGACACCAAAATAGACACGAACAGACGACTCAGATATTTTCTGAATAAATGGCGGGAATACATTGGCACGTAGAATATTGATCAGCAAAAGCAGATTCTTATGCCATTTGCCCAAACTGAGCTTATGCTGACTGCTTCGCTGAGAGGGGAGTGGGGATTTCTATATCAGTGAGAGGGTGGGGGGCGGTGGAGACCTTTTTTTTTTTTTCTCATCCCCACCACATGTATTACATACTGGCCTTACAGTAGAGAACAATGGTCATTGGGAAGTTGAAGACCAAGAAATGACTCGTTTTTGCAATGTTTTTTATTATGTTTATTAAAAAAGAAAAAGTGAGGAAAAAAAAAAGAAAAAAAAAAAAGGTTAAAGGCAATGTCATAGTGAGTTATCATTGACGACTGTAAATTATAATGGATCAATACTTTCATATTGTCTGAAATGTATCTTGTATGTCATGTTATCTATTCTCCTCAATAAAAATATATTTAAAAAAAAAAAAAATATTGCACAAAAAAGTTATCAGGGCTCAAAGATATGAGGTCTCAGGTGTTAGAAAACAAAAAGCAGGCAAAGGCCTTTAACATAGAGATACATACATACACATGTCTAAATATGTGTATGTATGTGTGTGTGTGTATATATATATATATATATATGTTTTAATGTGCCCACAGATGTATCTATGCATTTATATGTGTATATAAGTATTTACAGACATATATACACATATAAACACACAAAAACATATGTACACATATATATATATATATATATATATATATATATATATATATATAAGTGCATTGAAGCCCTTTGTAGTTAAGTATATGAAAACATGGAAAAGCATATTTCTGCAATATTCATATTTAATAAAGTGTTATAGTGTGTATTTACTGTAAATATTTCACATTCCAATGTTCTGCACATAGGGGAATATGTTCTTTGTATTTAAAAATAGATATTCATATATATATATATATATATATATATATGTAGATATTTATACATATATATATATATATATAATTATATATAGGTACAGATACTGTATGTGTGTGTATATGTATATTTATATGTATATATATATATATATATATATATATATATATATATATATAAATAACTCATTGTGTAGTTCATTAACAAATCTAGACAAGCCTAGAGGCTTGTTTTCCCACAGAAAGCCTCTGAATTACATTGTTTCCAATGCAGCAAAGGATTCTGGGTAAGATATGCAAATTAAGTACACAATGACACACCTTTTTACTTCAGTCTGCTTTTCAGCAGCTTCCCTTTACGCCAAGTATCGCTGTTCACACAGCTTATAAACTTAGCTAGGGTTAGTGCAGTGATTCATAACCATCCCAGGACAGACTGTTTCGTGGTTTTTGCCACTCATCAGCTGGGAGAAGGTTAGAATCACTGCTGGGTGAAGTTGATTCCAGGCAGAATACAACAACATTTTAAATTAGGGGGAGATAAAAGGCGAGTTTAAAATCCTCCACTACGCACAAAATATAGAAAAAATAACTCATTGTGTAGTTCATTAACAAATCTAGACAGGCCTAGAGGCTTGTTTTCCAACAGAAAACCTCTGAATTACATCGTTTCCAATGCAGCAAAGGATTCTGGGTAAGATATGCAAATTAAGTACACAATGATACACCTTTTTACTTCAGTCTGCTTTTCAGCAGGTTCCCTTTATGCCAAAGCATCGCTGTTCACACAGCTTATAAACTTAGCTAGGGTTAGTGCAGTGATTCATAATCATCCCAGGACAGACTGTTTCGTGGTTTTTGCCACTCATCAGCTGGGAGAAGGCCTCTAGGCCTGTCTAGATTTGTTAATGAACTACACAATGAGTTATTTTTTCTATATTTTGTGCGTAGTGGAGGATTTTAAACTCGCCTTTTATCTCCCCCTAATTTAAAATGTTGTTGTATTCTCCCTGGAAACAACTTCACCCAGCAGTGATTCTAACCTTCTCCCAGCTGATGAGTGGCAAAAACCACGAAACAGTCTGTCCTGGGATGGTTATGAATCACTGCACTAACCCTAGCTATGTTTATAAGCTGTGTGAACAGCAATACTTTGGCGTAAAGGGAACCTGCTGAAAAGCAGACTGAAGTAAAAAGGTGTGTCATTGTGTACTTAATTTGCATATCTTACCCAGCATCCTTTGCTGCATTGGAAACGATGTAATTCAGAGGTTTTCTGTGGGAAAACAAGCCTCTAGGCCTGTCTAGATTTGTTAATGAACTACACAATGAGTTATTTTTTCTATATTTTGTGCGTAGTGGAGGATTTTAAACTCGCCTTTTATCTCCCCCTAATTTAAAATGTTGTTGTGTATATATATACAGGGAGTGCAGAATTATTAGGCAAGTTGTATTTTTGAGGATTAATTTTATTATTGAACAACAACCATGTTCTCAATGAACCCAAAAAACTCATTAATATCAAAGCTGAATAGTTTTGGAAGTAGTTTTTAGTTTGTTTTTAGTTATAGCTATTTTAGGGGGATATCTGTGTGTGCAGGTGACTATTACTGTGCATAATTATTAGGCAACTTAACAAAAAACAAATATATACCCATTTCAATTATTTATTTTTACCAGTGAAACCAATATAACATCTCAACATTCACAAATATACATTTCTGACATTCAAAAACAAAACAAAAACAAATCAGTGACCAATATAGCCACCTTTCTTTGCAAGGACACTCAAAAGCCTGCCATCCATGGATTCTGTCAGTGTTTTGATCTGTTCACCATCAACATTGCGTGCAGCAGCAACCACAGCCTCCCAGACACTGTTCAGAGAGGTGTACTGTTTTCCCTCCTTGTAAATCTCACATTTGATGATGGACCACAGGTTCTCAGATCAGGTGAACAAGGAGGCCATGTCATTAGATTTTCTTCTTTTATACCCTTTCTTGCCAGCCACGCTGTGGAGTACTTGGACGCGTGTGATGGAGCATTGTCCTGCATGAAAATCATGTTTTTCTTGAAGGATGCAGACTTCTTCCTGTACCACTGCTTGAAGAAGGTGTCTTCCAGAAGCTGGCAGTAGGACTGGGAGTTGAGCTTGACTCCATCCTCAACCCGAAAAGGCCCCACAAGCTCATCTTTGATGATACCAGCCCAAACCAGTACTCCACCTCCACCTTGCTGGCGTCTGAGTCGGACTGGAGCTCTCTGCCCTTTACCAATCCAGCCACGGGCCCATCCATCTGGCCCATCAAGACTCACTCTCATTTCATCAGTCCATAAAACCTTAGAAAAATCAGTCTTGAGATATTTCTTGGCCCAGTCTTGACGTTTCAGCTTGTGTGTCTTGTTCAGTGGTGGTCGTCTTTCAGCCTTTCTTACCTTGCCCATGTCTCTGAGTATTGCACACCTTGTGCTTTTGGGCACTCCAGTGATGTTGCAGCTCTGAAATATGGCCAAACTGGTGGCAAGTGGCATCTTGGCAGCTGCACGCTTGACTTTTCTCAGTTCATGGGCAGTTATTTTGCGCCTTGGTTTTTCCACACGCTTCTTGCGACCCTGTTGACTATTTTGAATGAAACGCTTGATTGTTTGATGATCACGCTTCAGAAGCTTTGCAATTTTAAGAGTGCTGCATCCCTCTGCAAGATATCTCACTATTTTTGACTTTTCTGAGCCTGTCAAGTCCTTCTTTTGACCCATTTTGCCAAAGGAAAGGAAGTTGCCTAATAATTATGCACACCTGATATAGGGTGTTGATGTCATTAGACCACACCCCTTCTCATTACAGAGATGCACATCACCTAATATGCTTAACTGGTAGTAGGCTTTCGAGCCTATACAGCTTGGAGTAAGACAACATGCATAAAGAGGATGATGTGGTCAAAATACTAATTTGCCTAATAATTCTGCACTCCCTGTATATATGTATTTTTTTTGCCAGGTAAAAGAGCTGATATCTTTGGTGCAATACCCCACAAAAGGCCCTTTTAAGGGCCATTGGTAGTTTATTGTAGGCTAGGGTTTTTTATTTTGGGGGGCTTTTTTATTTTCATAGGGCTATTAAATTAGGTGTAAAAAAAATTATTTTTGATAATTTGGTTTGTTATTTTTCGTAATTTAGTGTTTGTTTTTGTAACTTAGTTTTTTTTTTTATTTGTAATTTAGGACTTTGTAATAATGTTTAATATTATATTTAAATAATTTTAGTAGGGTTAGGTTTTTTTAATATGTAATTTAGTTTATTTAATTGGTATTTTTATTATTTTTTTATTTGTTATTTAATACTTTGTAATAATGTTTAATTGTATATTTAAATAATTTTAGTAGGGTTAGGTTTTTTTAATATGTAATTTAGTTTATTTAATTGGTATTTTAATTTAATTGTAGTATAATAGGGTAGATTAATTAATAGTTTAAAATTTGTTTATTTTAATTCTACAGGTAAGTTTTAATTTATTTGAAGATAGGGATGTTGTAATTTTAATTTAAAGTTAAGGGGTTCTTAGGTTTAGGGGTTAATAGCTTAATTTAGTTTTTTGCGATGTGGGGGACTGACGGTTTAGGGGTTAATAGGTTTAGTTAGTGGTGGTGATGTTGGAGGCCAGAGGTTTAGGGGTTAATATGTTTATTTAGTGGTGTCGGGGAGCGGCGGGATAGGGGTTAATAACTTTATTTATGTTGCGGTAGTTTAGGTGAGTGGCGAGGTAGGGGTTAATACATTTATTTAGGTTGCGGCGGTGTCGGGCAGCGGCGGGATAAGGGTTAATAATTTTATTTAGGTTGTGGCGGGATAGGGGTTAAACATTTTGTATAGTGGCGGCGTTTAGCGAAATGGTATAAATAAAGTTGGGAAAAAGCCAAATAGACACGAGATCGATGACTGCTAGTTAACAACAGTCTGATGCTCATCACCCCGTACTTGGTGCGCGTGTTTTTGACGGCTTTTTTTATAAATAAGGAGAGCTTATTGAGATCCACGGCCGCGATGTTAGGCAAGTGTATTGATGGGGGCGAATCCAACATAGTTGACGCTTTGATAAATATCCCCCGTAACATGCGCAGAAAACCCGAAGCACACACCGGCAAAAAACTTTTTTTTACCCCCCGCGCATAACTGTTAACGCGCCACTCGTAATCTGGCCCTTAATGTGTTTCAAGTGATCAGTTTTACATGCTGGAGTGTATTGTATTGCTTACAAATATTTCCTTTAACTTTTTGTCATTTGAAATAGGTTCTTGTCTGTGTATATTGAAAATGTCAGTACTGCAGTATAAGCTATAGAACATGGTGTAAGCAAGAAGCAGTAACAGAAATTAAAGAGATATGAAACCCAAAATTGTAATCAAATTTTCATTTTGCTTCTATACTCAATGTTGGCTTCATTCTCTTGGTATACTTTGTTGAAGGAGTAGCAGTGCATTATTAGGAGCTAGCTGAGCACATCAGATGAGCCAATGACAAGAGGCATTTATGTGCAGTTACCAGTCAGCAGCCAGTTCCCAGTTTTTAATTTGCTGGTCCTGAGCCCACCTAGGTATGCATATCAAGAAAGGATATCAAGAGAATGAAGCAAATTAGATATGTCAATTGGAAAGTTGTTCAAAATTGTAAGCTCTGTCTGAATAACGAGAAAAAAATGTGGGGTTTTATGTTCCTTTAAAGGGACATTAAACACTAGATAAATATTAGATAAGTTTCATTAGTTGTTTCATTAGTTGTTTAAATATTGACAAAATAAGTGTAAAGTTTTAGTGTCTAAATGCTGTCGGCATTTATCACTGCACAAGCATTTCTAGTGAAATGTCTGTGCAATGCTGTCCCCTGCTCACCGGCGGCCAATCAGCCGCTAGCAGAGGGTGTCAATCATCCAGATCGCATTGGGATGATTGTAGATTGTAGTCCACTACCTAAAAACGCTGTCTGCATTTATCATTGCACTAGCATTTCTTGTGAAATGCTTGTGCAATGCTGCTCCCTAATCCAAATGTTATTTCTACTTTTAATATTAAACATCATTAAATCAAAAATATCTTGAACAAGCATTGGAAAATGTTAGAACTAGACCTTAAAAAATGTTTGACATATATTATATTGTCCACTAGTATTTAATAATATTAGATTTGGAACACTATAAATTGGTAGATGTTTCTATGAATTACCTGTTTTTTCTATGAATTATTATAAATATTATATGTTGCTTTTAATTTGATTGTACTGTATATTTGTTGACTATGTGTTTTTACATTTTTATGCTTAATTTATATTTGTTATTTGGTAGTAATTTTTTGCTGACATTTTGTGGTTGGAGCGACTAATACTCCAAATATTGCTGAGTTTCGGTTGTGCAATTACATGTTTTTATGAAATTTTTGATGTATTTTCTATGTGCCATATGAATTAATAATATATCATGTAATTTAAACTGTTTTCTATGTCCAACACGTCTTCTACTTTAGCAGTTTGTATATGGTGTATATCGGACTATTTGGCCAATCAACATTATTTGCACTCAGCAACAAGGGTATGTAAAGCCAGCCTCAGAACTGGTTCTCATTACATCCTCTTGAGAAAGCTCCTGCAAGACAGAGCGAAACGCGTTGAGGTATTTTGACCCATCCCGGCTTCCATACTTGCCTTCACAGGCTCTCCAGCTGGGCGGGTCTGTTTTCTCTCTGAAAGACTATCACTTACTCTGTGGATAATTAGCGTTGGTGGATCGTAGCATCCATTCTGGCACAGACGCCCTAAACCTGTGGTCTTTTTAAAAAGTCAAGACATCTGCGGAGTTCCCGTGCCTGCTGCTGCTATTACCAGTACCACAGATGGTATTTCACAAACTGATGTGCTGTTTTTTAACTTATATCTTGTGAGTGTATGTCATACAGGGGCACTTTTATCTAATAAATTATGTTTTATTTGAGTCGGAGGTGCACTCTCTTTCTTCTTTTTCAATGCCGCCCCCTGCAGATTCGCTAGCAGGGGGTGTCAATCAACCCGATCGTATGCGATCGGGCAGATTGCTGTCCGCCACCTCAGAGGTGGCAGATGAGTTAAGGAGCAGCAGTCTTAAAGGGATAGTTCACCCCAAGAAAAATTCCATTTAAATTGTTCCCAATTATCGACTTTACCTGCTGGAGTGTATTAAATTGTTTACAAGTAGCTCTTTACCCCTATTTTGGCCTTTGAAATAGCTGATTTAGCTTGTGGTATCCCAACCTATACTGAAAGTTTTGATACTGGAGTCTCAGCTATTGAATAGCCTAAGTAAACACAGCCATCAGAAGAAATTACACTCACAGTGGGGTGCAGGATAGTTAAGTAATAAAATTATAATTTTCCATTGTTCTCTCTATGTATTAAGTTTTATTTTTCCAGGCAAATATAAGATAAGGAAGCAAGTCTGTGTACACAAAGTGATAACATAATGAGATTTGATATTACCTGAAGCTCAACCCATTGTAATAGGCTGTGGTTTAAAAGCACAAAACCAGCTACTTCATATACACAAATAAACCCGAAAATGCAATTTCTCAACTATTTTATACTCTGCAGCTGCTATAACAAGTCATTGAAAATACATTAATATAAAACCAATTTTACAGTGTACTGTCCCTTTAAGATCACTGCGTCTTAACCCATATTTTCGGGGAGCCTGAAGGCTCACGCGGAAATAGCTGCATATAGCAGCATTCGGGGGTTGGTAAATCGGCCCCTATGTGTTAATGGCCCACTGGCAAATAGCTAGCAAAGTAAAGTAAGCCGCAATAAATGTTGAATAATAGCTTGCCTTAAAGAAACAGTCAAGTCCAAAAAAAAAAATCTTGTTTCAAATAGGGCATGTAATTTTAAACAACTTTCCAATTTACTTTTATCACCAATTTTGCTTTTTTCTCTTGGTATTCTTAGTTGAAAGCTAAAACTAGGAAGGCTCATATGATTTCTAAGCCCTTGAAGGCCGCCTCTTATCACATGCTTTTTTATTTGCTTTGCACAACAGCTAGTTCATGTAAACCATATAAATAACATTGTGATCACGCCCGTGGTTTGTGGCAGACACTGCACTAATTGGCTAAAATGAAAGTCAATAGATAATAAACAAAATGTCATGTGATCAGGGGGCTGTCAGAAGGGGCTTAGATAGAAGTTAATCACAGAGGTAAAAAAGTATATTAATATAACAGTGTTGGTTATGCAAAACTGGGGAATGGGTAATAAAGGAATTATCTATCTTTTAAAACAACAAATATTCTAGTGTTGACTGTCCCTTTAAAAAGAGGCCCGTCGATAGCCTAATTAATCTAGCCCAGTATCTTTGTATAATATTATGTATCCAGTGTTACAGAATTTGGCAAAACTTTAGATATAAACTATGATGATGATTATAGTTATATATATAGTAATAATATTGCAATATTTATTATGCATAAACATTTTATATTATAATCAGTGTTTCATGTCACTTTAAAGGGACAGTCTAGGCCAAAATAAACTTTCATGATTCAGATAGAGCATGTCATTTTAAACAATTTTCCAATTTACTTTTATCACCAATTTTGCTTTGTTCTCTTGGTATTCTTAGATGAAAGCTTAACCTAGGAAGTTCATATGCTAATTTCTTAGACCTTGAAGCCCACCTCTTTTAGATTGCATTCTAACAGTTTTTCACCACTAGAGGGTGTTAGTTCACGTATTTCATATAGATAACACTGTGCTCGTGCACGAGAAGTTATCTGGGAGCAGGCACTGATTGGCTAGACTGCAAGTCTGTCAAAAGCACTGAAAAAAGGGGCAGTTTGCAGAGGCTTAGATACAAGATAATCACAGAGGTTAAAAGTATATTATTATAACTGTGTTAGCTATGCAAAACTGGGAAATGGGTAATAAAGGGATTATCTATCTTTTAAAACAATACAAATTCTGGTGTAGACTGTCCCTTTAAATTAAAAAAAATATTACTTTTATGTTCTAGCTCAGGGTTCTTCAAACTTTTTTCTCCAAGACCCAGTGCAATGATACCACATATCTTCGTGACCCTATTTTTTTGCTTGGTTTGAAAATTTCTGAAGTAATATACAACAAGATAACTGCAATTTTCTGACAGTGACTAAAATATGTGCATACTTTATTCCTTGTAAGTGTTGTAAAAGGTCAAAAAATACTCACCACACTCTCATAAAACACACACATCACATACACTCTCATACAACACACACCACAAAAAAATCTCATATAATACACATACACTCTCATACAACACACACACCACACTTAGGGGCCTATTTAACAAAGGTCTGTCTGACCTGATCCAACAGTGTGGATCAGGTCTGACAGGCCTCGCTGAATGCGGGGAGCAATACGCTCTGCGCACTCAGCATTGCACCAGCAGGTCTTGTGAGCTGCTGGTGCAACGCCGCTCCTTGCAGATTCGTGGCCAAACGACCGCTAGCAGGGGGTGTCAATCAACCCGATCGTACTTGATCTGGTTGAATTGCGGCGATGTCTGTCCACCTGCTCAGAGCAGGCGGAAAGGTTATGGAGCAGTGGTCTTCAGACCGCTGCTTCATAACTGGTGTTTCTGGCGAGCCTGCAAGCTCGCCAGAAACACAGGCCCTCATGCTCCATCCGGAGCTTGATCAATGGGCTACATACTCTCATACAACACACACACCACACACACTCTCATTATATCACACAAACACCACACACACTCTCAATATATCACACACACACCACACACACTCTCATTATATCACACACACACCACACACACTCTCAATATATCACACACACACAACACACACTCTCAATATATCACACACACACCACACACACTCTCAATATATCACACACACACCACACACACTCTCAATATATCACACACACACCACACACACTCTCATTATATCACACACACACCACACACACTCTCAATATATCACACACACACAACACACACTCTCAATATATCACACACACACCACACACACTCTCATTATATCACACACACACCACACATACTCTCATTATATCACACACACACCACACATACTCTCAATATATCCCACACACACCACACACACTCTCAATATATCACACACACACCACACACACTCTCTTACAACACACCACACACATTCTCTTACAACACACACACAGGTCGCGACCCAGTAAACATGGTGTTGCGACCCAGTAATGGATCCCATCCCGTGGTTTGAAGAACCCTGTACTACCTTATACATTTTACATCTGTAAATGAAAGAATTCCAATATATAAGCGCAGGCGCAGCATATTTGCCAAATCGTATTATTTATCTAAATGTGTTTCATGTTAGAATAAAAGTCGCTAATTCCTTCATTATTAGGATAATACAATATCTGTTTCTACACAGCAGTCAAGTGTATTCAATTCCCTATTTATATCTTTTAGTTTTTAAAGAAATCTTGCAGTACTCAAATGGAATGTGTTTTTCTCCATATTAGGTTGCATATATTTCTTGGAACGCAGGAGTAAAACTGTGGAATGAGCAACAGCATCAACGTGGCTAAAATCCTGGTTGAATGGATTAAGTATGTCTGCAATGTCCTCCCTGTTATGGTGAACAGAAATTGTACTCATCTGTCATAAAATTAAAAAAAAAGGATTATTAAATACAATAGATTTGCATCATCCATAAATACACAATAAAAAGACAATACAATAGCACTTACTTTGAATTTCAAAGTATCAACAAATTGTTTTTTCAGACAAATTTCAGATTGTTCGATTTCCATGCCCACTGTATCATGTGACAGCCATCATCCAATTACAGATGCATATACTGTAAACTGTTACACATGCTCATTAGGAGCCTCAGAAATTGTTTATATAAAAAAAGACTAAGAGCAATTGGAAAGTTGTTTAAAATTGCATGCTCTATCTGAATCATGAAAGTTTAATTATTTACCTTAGTGGCTCTTTAAAATGAGCATATTAATACATAATGATCATTTATTTAAAAGAAAAATCTAGTTTATTATGAAAATAGAAATATGCAATGATAAACTGATGGCTATGTTGAAGTGCAAATGTTTAAAAGCATCTGTGTATAAGTATGGTTAAAGGGACACTGAACCCAAATTTTTTCTTTCATAATTCAGATTGAGCATGAAATTTTAAGCAACTTTCTAATTTACTCCTATTATAAATGTTTCTTTGTTCTCTTGCTATCTTTATTTTAAAAGCAGGAATGTAAATCTTAGCAGCCATCCCATTTTAGGTTCAGCACCATGGATAGCACTTGCTTATTTGATGCTTTCATTTACCCTCCAATAAGCAAGCATAACCCAGGTTCTCAACCAAAAATGGGCCGGCTTCTATGCATCATATTCCTGCTTTTTAAATAAAGATAGCAAGAGAACGAAGAAAATTTAATAACAGGAGTAAATTAGAAAGTTGCCTAAAATTGCATGCTCTATCTGAATCATGAAATAACATTTTGGGGTTTAGTGTCCCTTTAAATGGACACAGAAGTCAAGATTACTTCTTTTCCTTGGTATCCTTGTTTAAAATATGGCCCCTCTCCATGAGGACAAACTAGGTAGGCTCAGTAACGTCCATGTACTTTGAGCACTTTGCGTCAGCAGTGTTATACAAACAACCTACAGAGGGAGCTGTAGAGTGTGATAGCTTTTCCACTTTGTGGTAAAAATCTATGGTAAACTGAGCTAGTGAATAGGATAACTGTTTAGCTAGAAGTAGTTTAACCTGTTAATGCCGTTATGCCGTTCTATTCCGTCATAATTACACTGGGCTTTAAAGCCGTTATGACGGAATAAAAGGTCATAGCCAATGGCTATCCCGAAGCCTACTGCGCTTCCTGGATTTGATCGCGGTCTGGAGGGCGTTCCTAGGGTTATAGGGACGCCCCCCAGACCCGATCCAATAATTGAAATCTTGCGATCGTGTGCACTATCGCGTGATTTCAATTTGTCTACATCGGAACAGTTGTTCCGATGTAGACACTTTAACCCCGTCAGGAAAGGGTTAATAATAAAAAAAGACTGTTTCAACACAAACCAAGAGTGCATCTTTCTTTGGATAGGAGAGATCCAAACAGCGTGTGCAGTATTAGTAGTTGAAAGCAGAGATGTAAATGTTCCTTGCTGTGACCCAGTATTGCCTCTTGCAGCTCCATGATGCTTGTAAGCTTTATCTGAATCATGAAATGGCTTCCATGTCCCATTAAAGGGATAGGTATAAATATTTTGGATAAATTGCTGATTTTTAAAACCTTAAAGGGACATGAAACCCATTTTATTTTTCTTTCATGATTTAGAAAAAGCATGCCATTTTAAACGACTTTCCAATTTACTTTCATTATCTAATTTACTTAATTCTCTTGATATCCTTTGTTGAAACTCAGCTCTAAAAAGGCTCAGTAGATGCTGATTGGTGGTTGCATATAGATGCCTCATGTGATTGGCTCACCCATGTGCATTGTTATCTCTTCAACAAAGGATATCTGAAGAATGAAGCAAATTCAATCATAGAATTAACTTGGAAAGTTGTTTAAATTTGTATTCTGAATTGTGAAAGGAAAATTTTGGGTTTCATGTCTCTTTAAAGGGACATTAGATTGCTGAGTACAACTACAGTAGCAGGGTTATGACTCACCATGCTATTGTTCTTCCTCCTGTACCTGCAACTTTCTTTAAAGCCATTTTCTTATTTTAACCCCTTACAGAAGCAGCTTGATAATCTTGGTATGCACGTATTGTTGCATTCTGTCACAGAAGCAGATCAGTGATGTTGCTGGCTTTCTGACAGTTGTACCTTGCACTTTGGATTAGTTTGCACAATAGAAATCAGAAGTGTTACATTTTTGCAGTCTAAAAGTTACATAAATATAAAAAAAAATCCCTTTTTTGATAAATGCAGCCTCTGCAAAAATATACAATTCCCACTCTGTATTGTGCCCTCTAAACTGAAGTGAACGTTATGTCTTCTCATGAAGCAAACAATATGACTGATTTGTAAATGTTCACTGCTTCTATCACAAGCTAAAATAATTCTTAAATTCCAAGATTACGGTGCCCAGTGTTAAGATGCAGAATATCACTAACCAGCCCTTTTGAAGGGTTAAAATACAAGAATAGCACTGAAGTTACTATGCTACTGTAGTTGTACCCAGCAGTGTAATGTCCCTTTAATATTTAAGGAGTTTGAATGACAGGTTAATTTATTTATTATAAGAAAGTTTAACTTATTATGCAAATCGTTATTGCCTCAGAATGTTAAACATTAGCTCGGTTGGCTTGTATGGCACAAAAATGTTCTCTTTTTATAAAGAGAAAAATACAGGGAGTGCAGAATTATTAGGCAAGTTGTATTTTTGAGGATTAATTTTATTATTGAACAACAACCATGTTCTCAATGAACCCAAAAAACTCATTAATATCAAAGCTGAATAGTTTTGGAAGTAGTTTTTAGATTGTTTTTAGTTATAGCTATTTTAGGGGGATATCTGTGTGTGCAGGTGACTATTACTGTGCATAATTATTAGGCAACTTAACAAAAAACAAATATATACCCATTTCAATTATTTATTTTTACCAGTGAAACGAATATAACACCTCAACATTCACAAATATACATTTCTGACATTCAAAAACAAATCAGTGACCAATATAGCCACCTTTCTTTGCAAGGACACTCAAAAGCCTGCCATCCATGGATTCTGTCAGTGTTTTGATCTGTTCACCATCAACATTGCGTGCAGCAGCAACCACAGCCTCCCAGACACTGTTCAGAGAGGTGTACTGTTTTCCCTCCTTGTAAATCTCACATTTGATGATGGACCACAGGTTCTCAATGGGGTTCAGATCAGGTGAACAAGGAGGCCATGTCATTAGATTTTCTTCTTTTATACCCTTTCTTGCCAGCCACGCTGTGGAGTACTTGGACGCGTGTGATGGAGCATTGTCCTGCATGAAAATCATGTTTTTCTTGAAGGATGCAGACTTCTTCCTGTACCACTGCTTGAAGAAGGTGTCTTCCAGAAACTGGCAGTAGGACTGGGAGTTGAGCTTGACTCCATCCTCAACCCGAAAAGGCCCCACAAGCTCATCTTTGATGATACCAGCCCAAACCAGTACTCCACCTCCACCTTGCTGGCGTCTGAGTCGGACTGGAGCTCTCTGCCCTTTACCAATCCAGCCACGGGCCCATCCATCTGGCCCATCAAGACTCACTCTCATTTCATCAGTCCATAAAACCTTAGAAAAATCAGTCTTGAGATATTTCTTGGCCCAGTCTTGACGTTTCAGCTTGTGTGTCTTGTTCAGTGGTGGTCGTCTTTCAGCCTTTCTTACCTTGGCCATGTCTCTGAGTATTGCACACCTTGTGCTTTTGGGCACTCCAGTGATGTTGCAGCTCTGAAATATGGCCAAACTGGTGGCAAGTGGCATCTTGGCAGCTGCACGCTTGACTTTTCTCAGTTCATGGGCAGTTATATTGCGCCTTGGTTTTTCCACACGCTTCTTGCGACCCTGTTGACTATTTTGAATGAAACGCTTGATTGTTCGATGATCACGCTTCAGAAGCTTTGCAATTTTAAGAGTGCTGCATCCCTCTGCAAGATATCTCACTATTTTTTACTTTTCTGAGCCTGTCAAGTCCTTCTTTTGACCCATTTTGCCAAAGGAAAGGAAGTTGCCTAATAATTATGCACACCTGATATAGGGTGTTGATGTCATTAGACCACACCCCTTCTCATTACAGAGATGCACATCACCTAATATGCTTAACTGGTAGTAGGCTTTCGAGCCTATACAGCTTGGAGTAAGACAACATGCATAAAGAGGATGATGTGGTCAAAATACTCATTTGCCTAATAATTCTGCACTCCCTGTAAAACTTAGGGAAGGAAAACATTTAAGTATTATAGTAGGTTGAAGCGTGGAATTAAAATTGGTTTGATGTATGTTTTAAACCCAAGTTTCATACATGTTTCCTCACAGCAAACTCTTCTGGAGTGGATTGGATTGCAGCCCTATATTTGTAAAGTTTAAAGGGACATTGTACTTTGCAAACGTCTCCCCTTTAATGTTCTCCCAGTGGTTCATTTTACCTGCTGGAGTGTATTGAATTGTTTTCAAATAGCTTCCTTACCTTTCTTTTGTAATTGGAAACATCTGCTTTAACCTTTTGAAAATATCACCTATACTGTACATTTATAAAGCAGTACTGGCTATAGAAAAAATATGTAGAAAAGAGGCAGCAGCAGAAATCAACCTCATATTGGGAGTGGGAGAGAGAAATCAGCCTATTTAAAAATATTTTTTTCTGAGGCATCTTTATATACAATGAACTCTCATCAGCTGCTTTGCCCATTTAAAGGGATATGAAACCTAAAACGTTTTCTTGTGTGAGTCAGACAGAGCATATAATTTTAATAAAAAAAAAAGTTTCCAATTTACTTCTATTATCAAATTTGCTTAGTTCCCATGATATTCTTTGTTGAAGAGATACCTAGGTAGGCGTCTAGAGCACTACATGGCAGAAAATAATGCTGCTTTCAAGTTAAAATTCTTGAAAAACTACTGCCTTATAGTTCTCCAGACACGTGCACGCTGCTGAGCTTATGTCCGTGCTTTTCAACAAAAGATGCCAATAGAATAAAGAAAATTTGATAATAGAAGTAAACTAGAAAGGCATTTACAATTGTATGCATCTGCATCATAAAAGAAAAAATTGGGGTTTCATGTCCTTTTTAAGGGACATATACAACTTTTATTGCGCTACGCAGATATTGCTCTTTTTACAAATTGAAGGTTTGTGCAACCCTGTGTCAAGTAAGTCTATCGGTGCCATTTTTCCAACATATAAACACAGATAAACATATAAACACACATAAATACACACCTATATATACACACCACTGAGCCTTCAGTGAGCCATAATCTTTTTGCTGGTTCCAAGTTACTTTTATCATCAAATGTGCTTGGTACTCTTGGCATTCTTTGTTAAAAGCTAAACCTAGGTAGGCTCATATGCTAATTTCTAAGCCGTTGAAGGCCACCTCTGCATTTTGACAGTTTTTCACAGCTAGACAGCGCTAGTTCATATATGCCATATTGATAACATTGTGCTCACTCCTGTGGAGATACCTAGGATTCAGCACTGATTGGCTAAAATACAAGTCTGTCAAAAGAACTGATATAAGGGATATAAGGGCAGTCTGCAGAGGCTTCGGCACAAGGTAATCACAGAGATTAAAATATATTAATATAACTGTGTTGGTTATGCAAAACTGGGGAATGGGTAATAAAGGGATTCTCTATCAATAAAAGGTACCTTTAAGGTATGTGCATTGTTTTTTAGATATAAAGCTATTGCACACTTAATAGACTACAGTACTGTGTAAATATAGCTTTTATATGCACTGGGAAACAAAAAAATTAGTGTAACTCACTTTATTGCTATATTCGCTTTATTGCGGTGGTCTGGAATCAAACCCACAATAGCTCTGAGGTACGCCAAAAGTTTGGTAAAGGAATATATTTAAGAATATATTTTAATTAATAATGGGAAAAATTGCAAGTTTTGCAGTACAGCTATACCGCTGAGAAAATTGGCCTTTGCGCGCGGAATGGCAGGTATTACAAGTCGCTGCGGTATGGCTATACCACTAGCGTTTTAGCCTGTACCCCAACTCTCCATTCCGCACTCAAAAAATGGCTTTTGAGTGTGGAATTTTCATTGTGCCTGTATTACAGGTTGTGCGGTCCGGCTATAACGCGGATCCATTCCGCGATCAGAGACCAGTAGTTATGGATTTTGCGGGAAAAAAAAGTTTCACAAAAATGTTACAAAGTGCACTAACACCCATAAACTACCTATTAACCCCTAAACTGCCACCCCCGCATTTCAAATACTATAATAAACGTAACCCCTAATCCGCCGCCCACCCACATAGCCAACACTAAAATAAAGTATTAACCCCTAATCCTCCACCCCCCACATCGCTACTACTATAATAAACCTATTAACCCCTAAACCACCGGGCCCAACATCGCAACTACTATAATAAACCTATTAACCCCTAAACCGCCAGCCCCCCACATTGCAACTACTATAATAAACCTATTAAATCCTAAACTGCCGGCCCCCCACATCGCGTCACACTAAATTAAACTATTAACCCCTAAACCTAACACCCCCTAATGTTAAATTAAAGTTACAATATACTAACTACCCTAAAATAAATAAAAACTTACCTGTGAAATAAAAAAAACTAAGCTTAAACTATAAATTAGTCTAACATTACATTAAAAAACTAAAATAAACAAAAAATAAAAACCTAAGATACAAAATTAAAAAATCCTAACACTAAAGGGGCATTTGTATGGGAATTGCCATTAAAAGGGCAATCAGCTTTTTAGTGCCCATTAAAATAAAAAATCCCTATTCTAAAAAAAAAAAAAACACACATAAAAAACTAACCCAAAAAAATGTACTCACAGTTCCTGAAGTACAGACATCCATCTTTATCCAGGCGGCAACAATTCTTCATCCAGGTGGCGACATCTTCATCCATTGCGGGGACATCTTCTATCTTCATCCTGGTGGCACGGTACTGAGCAGGACTGGCGGTGATGACGACATCCAGTGCGAAGCCTCCTCTTGATGCCATTTCCGCCGCACACTGAAGCTTGAATGCATGGTACCCATTTTATATTTGAGATACCTTGCATTCCTATTGGCTGAAATATTCAATTCAGCCAAAAGGATGACAACTGCTTAAATCCTATTGGCTGTTCAAATCAGCCAATATACTTTGTATATTGTAACTTTAATTTAAAGATAGGGGGGGTGTTAGGTAAAGGGGTTAATAGTTTAATTTAGTGTGTTGCGATGTGGGGGGCGGTTTAGAGGTTAATAGGTTTAATTTTGTAGTTGCGATGTGGAGGGCTGGCGGTTTAGGGGTTAATAGCTTTATTATAGTAGTTGCGATGTGGGGGCAGGTGATTTAGGGGTTTATAGCTTTATTATAGTAGTTGCGATGTGGGGGGCCGGCAGTTTAGGGGTTAATAGCTTTATTATAGTAGTTGCAATGTGGGGGGCGGTGGTTATGGGGTTAATAGGTTTATTTAGGTATTAGCGATATGGGGGCAGTGGTTTAGGGGTTAATCACTTTATTTAGTGTAAGCGATGTCAGGGGGTGGCGAATTAGGAGTATTTAGACTACGTGAAATAAATGTGATAACAAAAATCATAAAAAGAAAACCATATAAAGTTCTGAATCAAGGATATGTCTGTGTCCTCTGGATGAGTTTTTCAGCTTGTTAGCATTCCTCAGTGAGATCCCATAAAAAAGGAAACAGAAAATTGCAACATAGTGTGAATCTGTAACGGCACTTTGAGGAAGTAGTTGTTTTGTAACAAATGACTATTCACATTTGTTGGAGCTTTCGACTAAGCTCAAGGATATGCGCACTCCCACTTTATACTGATGGGAAAACAGTACACTAGGCAAAACTTGGATACAAATTTATTTTAAAATATATAAAAAGCGTCACATAAGCCTTGATAACACCACAATGTAAGGGTACAAAAGCAGATATACTATGACAAATGCTTCAAATCGCCAACCTTGCAAAGAGGTAAATGGATCAGCAGGAGTGTGACCGCTGAAACCAATACCTCTTAAGTTGCAAGACAATAGCACTAGTCCCCCAGGTGTCCTGGCTAGTGTAGAGACGCGATAAAACTCAATGTAGAACAGTTCAGTTCCGACGTACGTTTCGCTGGTAAGCTTTGTCAAGGAATATTTAGACTACGTGTTTATGTTAGGGTGTTAGGTTTTTACATAACCTTCTTTTCCCCATAGACATCAATGGGGATTGCGTTATAGCGATCACCATTCCCGCGATCGTAGGTGTTAGTTTCTCTCCATTGATGTCTAATGGGGAAAATGTGCACAAGCACGTCAAGTCAGGCCTTGGCTTTTGTGCGGTATGGAGCTTAAAGGGTCAGTAAACCTTAAAATGAATGTTATATAATTCTGCACATAGTGCAGAATTATATAACATTATATTAGCCAACCATTTTTTAACATAATATTGCCTTTTTATTTTTAGCAAAAAACGCTGTTTTATAGACACGCTCTCTGGGCTCTGCTGAGCGGGTCTGTTTTTTTTCCTCAGCGCATCGGGCCAGCTGTATAGTCACAGCCCAGCCCGACCGCGCCATAAGTCTAAGTGCAGCTCGCTCCCGCTCTGTCTGACAGCAGGAGCGAGCTGCACTTAGTCTTATGGCGCGGTCGGGCCAGGCTGTGACTATGCAGCTGGCCCGATGCGCTGAGGAAAAAAACAGACCCGCTCAGCAGAGCCCAGAGAGCGGGTCTGTAAAACAGCGTTTTTTGCTAAAAATAAAAAGGCAATATTATGTTAAATAATGGTTGGCTAATATAATGTTATATAATTCTGCACTATGTGCAGAATTATATAACATTAATTTTAAGGTTTACTGTCCCTTTAACGCACCATACCGCACAACAAAAGAAGGTATTTCTGTAACTTGTAATGGCAGCGCTATGGTAAATGAGGTAGCGCTAAATTTTTAGCGTTATTTACACACCGGGTTTAGCGCACAACTTGTAGTCACATAATTTGTGATGTCATGTATGATATGCAGGCCTTTGTTTACACAATAAGTTCAAATATTGCTTTAACATGCATTTTACCAATGCATGTGAAACAAACGTTAAAGCAGTGTTTTTCAACCAGTGTGCCGTGGCACACTAGTGTGCCGTGAGAGATCCTCAGGTGTGCCACGGCAGACTGACAACAGTGTGACATATTTTAAACTTTGCTTGTTTTTTTACTCCCAGTGCAGGGGTAGCGTGTAGGAGGCATGGCATAACAGCACAATACATACAGTATGTGTGTGTTTGTGTGTATATATATATATATATATATATATATATATATATATATATATATATATATATATATATATATACTGTATTAGGCTACAATGTGTGAATTTTTTAAAATTTTGGGATGGTGGTGTGCCACAGGATTTTTTAATGTAAAAAAGTGTGCCACGGCAAAAAAAAGTTTAAAAATCACTGCGTTAAAGGAACATTAAAGTGAATATTAAACTTTCATGATTCAGATAGAGCATGCAGTTTTAATACACATTCTAAGTTACTTTCATCATCAAACTGTGCACTGTTCTTTTACATGCACACTTTCTGAGGCACCACCTACTACTGAGCTTGTGCAAAAGTTCACAGTCTATACATATATGAGTTTGTGTTTGGCTGATGATCATAACATAATACAAGAGAAAGTTCACAGTCTATACATATATGAATTTGTGATTGGCTGATGATCATAACATAATACAAGAGACTGGGAAATAAAATACGTTTTGAAAATAGTCATAAAAAAATTGTACTGCTCATTCAAAATGTAAAGTAAGATCGATTGCATTGTCTTTTTATTATGCTTTTATTGATTATGCAATGCTACTCTATTAAATGGCCCTTTAAAGGGACATTGAACACTTCTTCATTTTGTTTAAAATGTTTGCTTTTCTGCAGTCCCTAGAGAGGCTAAAAGAAAGCTCTGTATATTGCAGCTACATAATTAGCTTTCTATCATCTAGAAAACGTGGGCGAACACAATTTAATAAAATGATAAACTGTATATAGAACTATGGAAAAGTGTCTATTAAAATAAAAGTAATAAAATATACTAAAAATCACAATTGACATAATAGTGGGCACAACTATTTTCTTCTCCAGATTCTAGGAGAAATGTTTACTCAAACACTCAAGAATGACAGAAATGTCTAGCTTTCTATAAAAATATTATAAATAAAAAAAATATTGACTTTAAAGAGACAAAGAAAATTGAATTGTATGCTCTATCTGAATCATGAAAGATTTTTTTTTTTTTTTTATGATTCAGATAGAGCATACAATTTAAACAACTTTCCAATTTACTTCTATTATCAAATCTACATTATCAGATCTTTATTATTTTTTTACATTTAACACAGAAAAAAAAAATGTGAATGAGATTACATGTTTGCAAAAGAAGGTACCCTGTGCCCACAGTCTGTGAGATTGTCTGACCCCCTATTACTGAATATAATGACACTGTGTAACCCACCAGTACTGTATATAGTGAGTTAGTGACACAGAGGCCTATTTATCAAGCCGTCAACCGCAAATACGCTGGAATTCCGCAGCGTAATTGTGGCGAGCTTGATTCCCCTTATTTATCAAAGCCTACAGACCTGCAAAAGTAGAAATTTGTGACGTAACATACGATCCGACGATCTCAGTCCGACACAGATCGATGCTTACGTCATTACAGATGTTCCAAATACAAATTCAGCACTATCTGACTACTTTTGCTATTTAACAAATATCTACCAGGTACGCTCACCACTATTCCGGCCCAGCGTACCTGGTTTTCAATCCGCTGCCCTGGAGGTGGCGGATGCCATGGGAATCAATGGGAGTCTGAAAGCAGCGAAAGCTCATGTTCGCTGCTGCCCGATATCCCATTGATTCCTATGGGAGAATAAAATTTATGTTTACACCTAACACCCTAATATTTACCCCGAGTCTAAACACCCCTAATCTGCCGCCCCCTACACCGCCGCCACCTACATAATACTTATGAACCCCTAATCTGTCGCCCCAACACAGCCGCCAACCTACATAATACTTATGAACCCCTAATCTGTCGCCCCAACACCACCGCCACCTAAATAAAAGTTATTAACCCTTAATCTGCCGCCCCCTACACTGCCGCCACCTACATTATACTTATTAACCCCTAATCTGCTGCCCCGCCACCGCCACCACCTAAATAAAAGTTATTAACCCCTAATCTGCCGCTCCCGCTACCGCCGCCACCTACATAAAGTTATTAACCCCTATCCCGCTGCTCCCGGACCCCACTGCAACTAAATAAATGTATTAACCCCTAAACCCCTGGCCTCCAACATCACTAGCACTTACTAAACCTATTAACCCCTAAAACAGTTTTTATTTGGGGGGGTTGGTTGTGTGGGTGGTGGGTTTTACTGTTGGGGGTGTTTGTATTTTTTCTTTACAGGTAAAAGAGCTTATTTCTTTGGGGCAATGCCCCGCATAAGGCCCTTTAAAGGGCTATTTGTAGTTTATTGTAGGCTAGGGTTTTTTTTTATTTTGGGGTGGCTTTTTTTATTTTCATAGGGCCCTTAGATTAGGTGTAATTTGTAGTTTTATGTAATTTTAGTATAAAAGTTAGGGTAGATTAATTATTAATTTAATATAGTTTAATGTAATTTTAGTCTAATAGTTAGGTTAGGTTAATTATTAGTTAAATATAGTTTAATGTAATTTAGTATAATAGTTAGGGTAGATTAATTAATAGTTTAATATAGTTTAATGTAATTTAGTATAATAGTTAGGGTAGATTAATAGTTTAATATAGTTTAATTTAAATCTAAAGGTAATTTTAAATTTATTATAAGATAGGGATGAGTTAATATTTAATGTACAGTTAGCGGGTTGTTAGGTTTAGGGGTTAATAGTTTAATTTAGTTTATGGCGATGTGGGGGGCTGGCGGTTATGGGGTTAATAACTTTATTTAGTTGCGGTAGGCTCTGTGAGTGGCGGGATGTAGGTGGCGGCAGTGTAGGGGCAGCAGATTAGGGGTTAAGAACATAATATAGGTGGCGGCGGGCTCCGGAAGCGGGGGGATAGGGGTTAATAACTTTATTAGAGTGGTGGTGGGCTCCGGGAATGGCGGGATATGGGTTAATAACGTTATTAGAGTGGCTGTGGGCTCCGGGAGCGGTGGGATAGGGGTTAATAACTTTATTAGCGTGGCGGTGGACTCCGGGAGCAGCGGGATAGGGGTTAATAACTTTATTTAGTTGCGGCGGGGTCGGGGAGCGGCGGGATAGGGGGATAGGGGTTAAACAGTTTAGTATAGTGGCAGTGTTTAGGGTATAAATAAAGCTGTGAAAAAGCCGAAGAGCAGTGAGATCGATGACTGTTAGTTAACAACAGTCCGTACTTGGTGCGTGGCTTTTTGACAGCTTTTTTGTTAAATATTGAGAGTGTATTCAGGTCAGCGGCCGCGATGTTAGGCGATGTCAGGCGAGCGTATTGGTGCCATCGAATGCAGCACAGTTGACAGCTTGATAAATAGGCCTCATAGTCTGTAATCTACCGGTGAGATGGCTGGCCTGACCCTACCCGCCCCAGTACTTTATGAAGTGACTACAGTAGTCTGTGACATAGTCCAGTCCCCCTGTACTGTATATAGTGGTACTGTATAGTGACACTGTTTACCCCCCCCCCCATGCTGTAGTAACAAGGTCTGTAATTTGCTGGTTCCACAAACATACACACACACACATACACACATACATGCATAAATACACACACAGTCACATACATACACACACATAACCACCAATGGGTAAAACAGAAACACTAACCCCTGTAGTCAGAGACACTAGTGAAGCATTGTGTCACACTCACATGATATCAGTGCAGGCAGTGGCAGGTCAACGTTTTTTATTGGATATAAAAAAAAATATTTATTTTGTTTGAAGCTGGGCCCCCACCCTCAGGGGCCCAGTCGCAGTTTCAACCTCTGCAACCCCTGTAGTTCTGCCCCTGGCAAGAGCACTAGATAGCACTTTTTCCTGTTATGTAGTGCTGCAGACATGTGCACACTATCTATCTAGATATCTCCTCAACAAAGAATAACAGGATGAAGCAAATTTAATAATAGAAGTAAATTGGAACCTTTTTTACAATTGTATTCTCTATTTGAATCATGAAAGAAAAATTTGAGGTTTCATGTCCCTTTAATCTGTTAGAGCATGTAAGTTTATCACAAGGGACCCTTCAAGTCTATGTGCTTAAAGGGACACTAAACCCAGGTTCTTTTTCTTTTGTGATTCAGATAGAACATGCAATTTTAAACAACTTTCTAATTTACTCCTATTATCAAGTTTTCTTTGTTCTCTTGCTATCTTTATTTGAAAAGCAGGACTCTAAGCTTAGGAGCCGGCCCATTTTTGGTTCAGAACCTGGGTAGCGCTTGCCGATTGGGGGCTAAATATAGCCCTAATATATTACTTTCAACTTATAATATGAGCAGGTACATATAATATAGGTTAAAAAAAACTAAAAACTGCAATTATTTTATCTCGCTGGACAGATTTTGAATTTGTAGTACATTTCTCTTTAACTGTAGCTAGGGATTCTGGGTAAATAAATTCAAATATGCTGCACAATGTTTCACTTTTTAGCTTGTAAATAAACGTTATACATGAATGTACGCAAAGAACACAATACACAAAAATAAGAGGTAACATGTTTTTAATTAATTTTTTACAATTGAACATTTGTCAGTGTCCCTTTAAAGGGGAAAAAAAGACAATGGTACATTGGGGCTTAGTTATATAGCCCCAGTAAGATATTGCACCACATGTTCAAGTAGTTTCAAAAACAAGCCTTGAAAAAAGCTTTAGCTTTGCTTTAGCCCAGGGCAGACTGATAACCAATGGGACACCTGGGCAAAAAAAGATTAAGGGCCCCTTCCGTCCCATTTATGTTCCACTCTACCTTTGCCACCAGAAAATATTGCAAATGTGCATGCACACAATTACAATGCATCTGCATTGATCTCTGATAGCGGCCATGTTTTAATGGTCAGTGTCAAATCGATGTGATCAAGTAACTTATGCTTTTATTTCACATTAACCGGATGGTGCGCGCCCCTGACCGCAGGCCCACAGTCAGTGACCAATTGTGCAACTGGCTAGTCTACCCCTGGCTTAGCTTATTTTAAGATCAGCAACATGTACAAGTACCCAGTGCCAAACTCAGGACTTTTATGGACACTAATTGGTGGGTATGAACCCTGCAGTATATTATCAGTCAATCCATCTATTACACTTTACAATCATTGGCTATGTATGTTCTAGGGGCATTGTAAAGGTGCCAGTCTCAGTGTTTACAAAAAATCTTGTTTAGAACTGCTTTGTTTGAAGCTGTGGTGCAATAGCATGCCATGGCTGTACAGTACCAGGGACACTAGACCCAAAATTTTTCTTTAAAGGGACACTGAAACCAAATGTTTTCTTTTGTGATTCAGATAGAGCATGCAATTTAAAGCAACTTTCTAATTTACTCCTATTATCAAATTGTCTTCATTTTCTTGGTATCTTTATTTGAAAAGCAAGAATGTAAGTTTAGATGCCGGCCCATTTTTGGTGAACAACCTGGGTTGTTCTTGCTGATTGGTGGATAAATTCACCCACCAATAAACAAGTACTATCCAGGGTGCTCAATCAAAAATTGTCTGGCTCCTTAGCTTAGATGCCTTCTTTTTCAAATAAAAATAGCAAGAGAAAGAAGAAAAATTGATAATAGGAGTAAATTAGAAAGTTGCTTAAAATTGCATGGGCTATCTGAATCACGAAAGAAAAAATTTGGATTCAGTGTCCCTTTAATGATTTGGGTAGAGAATACAATTTTAAACAACATTCCAATTTACTTCTATTATCTAATATGCTTCATTCTTCAGATATGCTTTGTAGAAGAAATACCAATGCACATGGGTGAGCCAATCACACGAGACATATATGTACAGCCACCAATCAGTAGCTACTGCGCCTATCTAGATATGATTTTCAGCAAAGGATATCAAGAGAATGAAGTAAATTAGATAATAGAAGTAAACTAGAAAGTTTTTTAAAATGGCATGCTCTTTTTAAATCATGAAAGAAAAAAATTGGGTTTCATGTCCCTTTAAGTGCAAAACAGGACAAAATGATTGCATTTTTTTTTTTTTATATACCACATGATAGCTTTTACTTATGCACAAACATCCTTTCTGCCGACACAGCAGGGAGATCTTCTGAAAATATGTCTCAGGAAGGGTCTAATCTCTTCAGCCAGTCAGTAGAGGAGTTTGTACTGATGGGAGGTGAAGTTGAATAGAATAATTTGCCTTTGCTGGTACATGCGGGGGCACTGCACAATGTAGTATGTTCTGACTCATATACAATTCAATCTCCATTTCTGTTTCTTTGACACATTACTATATAATTAATTATTTTCTTAATGACTAGTTTTAAAATAACCTTCTTCCTAATCAGGAAGGATAAAGAATGGAGCTTTTATTCTCACAATGTTTTGTCTACCTTCTTGGATTGTATGCATGGCTTCAAAAAACAAAATCATTATTTAGAAATAATGATAATATGTATTACCAAAAACTCAGCAACTAGACAAACCATGAAGATTTGTGCAGATTTCCAATAATACTCATTTTTGTTTTATAATGTGCAGTGTACAGCTACAAATCAAAACAAGAAAAAAACAAACTAAAATTATATCAAAGCATATTTAAATCCCTTTTTTTTTTGCTCCTAAATTTCATGGTTGGTTGGTGGTGGAATCTTAAAGGGACACTGAACCCAAATTTTTTCTTTCGTGATTCCGATAGAGCATAACATTTTAAGCAACTTTCTAATTTACTCCTATTACATTTTCTTTATTCTATTGGTATCTTTATTTGAAATGCAAGAATCTAAGTTTAGATGCCAGTCCATTTTTGGTGAACAACCTGGGTTGTTCTTGCTGATTGGTGGATAAATTCACCCACCAATAAACAAGTGCTCTCCAAAGTTCTAAACCAAAAAAAGATGCCTTCTTTTTCAAATAAAGATAGCAAGAGAACAAAGAAAAAAGTATAATAGGAGTAAATTAGAAAGTTGCTTAAAATTGCATGCTCTATCTGAATCACAAAAGAAAAAATTTGGGTTCAGTGTCCCTTTAAATAGGCTATTACAAAATGCAGTAAATAAAAAAAAAAAGTTTTCCTTTTTTAAGCTTGTCTGACTGTCCACCAATGGAATTGAGGGAAGTGTTCCTTATAAGTAAACATATACTTCAAATTAGTTTCATTATTAAAGGGACATAAAAGGTGCAAAAAGAATATACTCTGTTAGAGCATTTTATTTTTGCATTACTGCTTGCATATAACTATGCATTTAACCCTTGCAAAGTGATTAAACACATAGTTAAAGTTAGCACCAGAACAGCAATGTACTAGCTAGCTGAACATATCCGGTGAGCTAATGACAAAAGGCATATGTGTGCATTCACCAATCACCAGCTAGTGCCCACTAGTACATTGCTGTTGCTCAGCATATATATGTGGACTTTTCAACAAAGAATACCATTAGAACAAAATCAATTTGATAATGGAAGTGAATTTAATTGTGTATTAAAGTTACATACTCTATTTCAGGGTTCTTTAAACTTTTTTCCCCAAGACCCAGTGCAATGATACCACATACATTCGCAACCCTATTTTTATACTTGTTCTGGAAATTTCTGAAGTAATATACAACAAGATGGCTGAAATTTTTGGGCAAAGTGACTAAAATGTGTATGTACTCTATTCCTGAATGTAGTCAAACATTTAGAGTGTTGTAAAAGGTAATAACACACACAACCATTCATACTGCGCACACACACACGCCACACTCACTCTCATACAACTCTCATACAGCGCAAATACACACACACCACACTCACTCTCATACAACTCTCATACAGTGCAAACACACACACACCACACTCACTCTCATACAACCCTCATACAGTGCACACACACACCACACTCACTCTCATACAACTCTCATACAGTGCACACACACACCACACTCATTCTCTTACAACTCTCATACAGTGCACACACACCACACTCACTCTCATACAACTCTCATACAGTGCACACACACACACACACACCAGACTCTCTCATATAATACAAACACTCTCAAATAAAAAAAACACTCACTCTTCCACTACTCACACACAAAAGTTACGACTCAGTAAACATAGTGTTGTGACCCAGTAATGCGTCCCGAACCATGGTTTGAAGAACCCTGCTCTATCTGGCTCTATCTCACGAGAGCACGCTTCCATAGGCTCCAATGACAACCTCGTTCTTATGCCGTCAGACATGGCTGAGAACCTAGCGCAGCGAAGGGGGTAAGTTTTGCAGCGATGGGCAGCAAAGTCTAAATAGATATGAATATATACATACAGGATCGTCTTTAACACAGGGCAAAAGGGGCAGCTGCCCTGGGCCCAGTCTCTGTTGAGGGGCCCAAGAGTCCTAAAAAAAAAAAAAAAAAAAAAATTTTTTTTTTTTTTTTTTTTTTTGGTTCATACCAGACTGCTGATGTGACATGGGGAACACACACATTCAGTCCTAATACTGTCACAGTTCAAAGTACTTTGCTTATATTTTTTTTTAAAACTGTGCCAGTGTCATGTGACATGCCAAGCTAGTGCCATGTGCTGTTTTAAATGTGCACTGTGCAGCACTGAATGCAAAGCCCTAACTCGGCATCCAGCCATTTCCCACTGCATCAGAAAAGGTCCTACTGGGGTTACCACTGTTACCAGGTAACTGCTCTGGTGGTGGGGATTGTTTCTGGGTAGGGCTGACTGTAGGCGCATGCAGCAGAAAGCTGGAGCGGCAGGCACATGAGGATTTGAGCATCTGTGCAGCTGCATACACTGCTCTCTTCAGTCTAGAGGCTGTGTGTCTCATCTCACACTGTATCCATGCAGCCTTGCACAGACAGCATCCAGTCTACTGGTCCCCTTAGCCCTGCTCTTTCTGCTGTGGCCCTAAGATCAACTAACTGAAGTTTGTTAGGGGAATAGTGCTTTGTAGAAAGGTGTCAGTGGGAAGAATAAGTGAGTGCACACGCGCCCCCTCCCCATGCAGCATTGTCTAGTTCAGGGTGAGAGGGAACTTGTTCCTAGCAAAGAAGTGACATGTGCTGGTGTGGCTGATGTATAGCGTCATGCTGATACTTCACACATTAATGTAAGGTTTATTTTTATAGTTTTTATTTTTTCTCTGTCTCAGATTTTACAGCTTCCCATAGTAGTTCTGCTGTTCCAGTCAGTAAACTTATATTTGTCTGCACCTCCATGCTTCCTCCTTTACCTTGCTTTGCTCCTGTTGGCTGCCCTAAATCTCTTTAACCAGCTAACCTCACACTAGAATCACATTCAAAAGAATATTAAATGAATCCACAGTGGAGGAATTTATATATTTATTTACTCGTACTGCTTAGGTCCAGTTTCACATATTGCAATTTTTTTTTTTTTTTTTAAATGATTAGCCCAGCAGTGGATGATCCACCGCTGGGCTGATAATAAAAAAAAAATTGATTTAGTTGTTTTTTGGGATGTTGGGGTGGAGAGCGAAATTGCATGGGGTGGGGGGGGGGGGGCCAAGAAAATTTTTGCCCAGGGTCCAATCAATATTAAAGATGGCCCTGTATACATATATATTTATGTGTTAAAATGTATGTTTTAAATATTAAGAAATAATGAGTGCCTGTTATTTACATTCTACGCTATAGTTCAACAAATTTAAGTTTTGTAACATTGTTTGGACTGCTGGAAACAAACTATGTATGATTGTGTGGGTACTTCACAGAAAATACTCTAAAATGCATGCTTAAAAAGCAATGTGTTAATAGAAAAGATGTGAAATGTCTCTGCAGCAAAGGTGGGTAAAAGTAATATTTTATTCAAAGTCATAGTCAAAATTATAATTATCAAGTTGTACTTTTTTTATTTTCTAAATGCCATTTCTGAAGGACATATTTTGAATAACATTTTCTAGATTTAGATACACCAAATTCATCCGCTCTTTCATATGCATTTTTCAATATTATTTTGGTGATTATCTGACCATTGTACAAAGAAAATTACAGGTGTAATTTTTGACACATCACAATTGTTTTCAAATTTGTTATAACTTCATGTCAAATGTTTTCCAAACATTGAACATTTGTTGTTTTTTTTTCAAGTAACTTTTATGATTTCAAATGTAACATTTGAATATTGAATGTTACATTTGATATTATAATGTTAAAGGAACACTGAACCCAATTTTTTTATTTCATGATTCAGATAGAGCATGCAATTTTAAGCAACTTTCTAATTTATTCCTTTTATCAATTTTTCTTCATTCTCTAGCTATATTTATTTGAAAAGCAAGAATGTAAGTTTAGAAGCCAGCCCATTTTTGGTTCACAACATGGGTTGTGCTTGCTGATTGGACTGCACCAATAAACAATTGCTGTCCAGGGTTCTGAACCAAAAAATGATGAAATTGATAACAGGAATAAATTTATAACGTTTCTTAAAATTGCATTCTCTATCTGAATCATGAAAGAAAGAAAAATGGGTTTAGTGTCCCTTTAACATTTGTTTTAAAGAAACACTCAAATTGTAGAAACAATATCAAAGTGTCAAAAAATAAACATTGAAACCGGAGCAAGTCTTTAGACTGTTTTGTTCCCTGCTTTAGCATTTAATATGTCATTATTTCTGTTTGTTTATTTATTTTGATGATTGGAAAATATATATTTTTTAGTTATCACCAGTGTTTTTTAATTTATATTTATATTATTTTATATTTATTTTTGTGAAGGCCAGTTACCTCATTCCAGTTGACAATAAATGATTCCAAAGGTTCAATTGGTTACAGTGCAGTTTTAATTTTTTAATTGATAGTGAAGGTACAAACTGATAGTTTTCTAACATCATATACTGTATTCAAGTGGGTCCCTAGTCCTACTGAGGGGACAGAGTAGAGATGCTAAATTTATTTATTATTGTTTCCCCTAGAGAGAGAGAGAGAGAGAGGCGGGTCATCCAAACCAGGAGGGAAAAAAAGCGTTGGCTGTGCAGAGCAGAGGGAGAAACTAGGCTTTTGTATCCACTGTGAAAGAAATGCATTTACCAGACTATAAAGCAGGCAAATGGCCATGCAGCACGAAGGCAGAGGTTCCGGTGGAGGAGGAGCAAAGTATGTGTTGCAGCTGCTGCTTGGCTCGATACTCCAGTCCCATAGCTTCTTGGCGGTGAATGCTCGCGCCTTACCCCATGGTTGGGGCTGCTTTCTTGGACAGATTGAGACATCATCTCGGGAACCCATAACAGTGATACTACATCTCACTGTTTTGGCAAATAGGTTACCTGGAGAGATCTGGAGCTTAGACTAACTATCATAACAGATGGCTTAAGGGGTTGAAATGGCTTCCCTTTTCCTACTATTGATAAACCCCGTTTTCTCCGGAAGGGGACAGGAGCAACATTATACTTGTTTTTCTTTGAAATCTATTTCTCCTAACTACTTCTCAGCAAAAGCACATACATAATAAATCTACCTGTCTTCTTCCTCCTCCTTGTTGTGAGCAGCCGCCTCCCCCAAAGAACAGTTACTGTGCAAACGCTGACATACCTGTGCAAACGCCAACATACCTGAGCCGGCTGCGGCCCTTCTGGCTTGATTGAGTTCTGCTTGTCCTCCCCGCCTTTCCCCCTCCTCTCCCACCGGTGCTGCATGGGAGGAGGCGAGGCTGCATCTGTGGGGACGTACATAGTCCTTCTTCCAGCTTACCTGCCTGTCCCCCCTGGCTACTGCTGTGCTCGCTGAACCGGCTCTGGTGTGGGCCCTAAGTCTTATTAGCCCTGAGATACCTGAGGCTCCCCTGGCTTGAGCGGGACCTACTTGTTTTTTACTGCCTGATCTCCCTCCTCCCCCACCGGTGCTGCGTGGGAGGAGGCGAAGCTACACCTGTAAGACCAGCCACAAACCGCTACCTTGCTTACCTGCTTGTTTCCCCTGAACACCACTGTGCTCGCTCAGTCGGCCCCGGTACAGACGCTGAGCCTTGCCTTTCTGAGTTGCCTGCCGCTCTCTTGGCTGGACCGCGACCTGCCAGCATCCCAATACCTTCCCCCCCTCCTCCCCCACCGGTGCTGCGTGGGAGGAGGTGAATCTGCATCGCTGGCATACGGGCTGTCCTCTGGTGCGTCTGGCTGCCTCACCTGGTTGTTGCGGCAAGATTTGAATTGCCACCTCCACAGCCGCTGGCCGCCTTTGCCTGGGCTTCTTGTGCCTTCTGTGACTGGTCCCGGGTCCGGCTCTTCTTTGGCAGCTGCCTCGCCTCCCCCCCCCACCGGTGCTGCGTGGGAGGAGGTGAACTCCTGGACTGTGTTCGAGAGAGGGCTGGAGGGCTGGCTTTGAAATTGCACCTTTTCTTTGTGGGTTACATCTGCCCGAGTCTTCCCTCCTCCACTTACACCATCTGCCTGAGAGGAGGTGAATGCACCCTGGGTCACACGCAGGGGCATATAGCTGGAGGCCTGCTTTGTTTCTTCTTGGACTAGCCTGCGGCACAGTGAGCATTCCCTGACCAGATATTCAACCACTGCAGGGGGGCGGCATGCAAAAAGGTAAGCTCTACAGCTTCTATATTTGTTATTTGAGCTAAGGGCTGCCAAGGACATACCAGGTTGGGGTAAAAAACACTTCTTAACTGGATTAAGGACTAAAATTAAATTGGCACAAAAATACTCTTTGTTTCTAAGGCCCAATACATGGAAATTCGTGTTATTGAATCAAGATCTGAGTTCCCCATTTAAGTTGGAGGAAATATAGAAGAGAAGGAAGAGGAGAAGAATGATAGAGAGGAAAGAAGAAGAGGAGGACAGAGGGGAAGAAAAAAGGAGAAAAGTTACATAAGCACTGGTTCAACTTATACCAACACTTGGGGACTATAAAGCTATTTTGTTAAAATAATTTATTAACTTACAAATATTGCATATTTAATATATAGTCCAATACATTCTGAGAACACAGGACTGTATAGATCTAACTTCTGCTGAGTACAAGAAACTGTAAACAGTTAATGTTTCATTTTGTATATCTCTATCAATTAGAAGGGAAATTGTTTTAAAATCTGCTACTTAATTTCTATCTTCTTCCCCCTTGAGTATACCGCTATCAAACATACATAACCAAGGAGAAGAAGGAGGTTTATCAGCTTAAATATTAAGTCTATAGATTTTCCTAGAAACCTTCTATAAACCACCTTAAATCTTTATTTTAAAGAAATGAGAGGAAAGGAAAAAGAGAAAAAGAGCAATAGAACTAACCCCAATAATCAGAATTGGATTACCACAATAGGTGGGACAAAAAGCTCACCACAAAACCATTTTAGTCTTTAAAAGGCTTTTAGTTTATAAGCTTTATAAAACATATTAAATGTTCTAAAAAGTACACTATACAAGCAGTTCTACCAATTCTAACTTTTATAATTCCTTTTGCTTTCACTCTGGCTACTGATACCCCAGATTAAGAGATAACTGGGGTAAGGCGGCTGACTAGGATTGACAAGAAGATTCCTATTTAGTACCTGCATTAAAGGGCCATGATACACACATTTTTTCTTTGATGATTTAGAAAGATAATGCATTTCCAAACATCTTTCTAATTTACTTCTATTATCTAATCTGTTTCATTCTCTTGATATTCTTTGCTGAAAAGCATATCTAGATATGCTCAGTAGCTGCTGATTGGTTGCTGCACATAGAAGCCTCATGTGATTGGCTCACCCATGTGCATTGCTTTTTCTTCAAATAAGGATATCTAAAAAATGAAGCAAAATAAATAATAGAAGTAAATTGTAATGTTGTTTCAATTTACATGTTCTCTCTGAATCATGAAAGAAAGATTCTGGGTTTAGTGGCCCTTTAATATACCTTTACACTTGACTTTTAAAACACTTTTAAGGCCACCTCACACTGTAGAAAACCAAATAGAAAAATCTGTCATATAGCGAGTAGCCTTATATCTATTGATTTCACTTTAAAGGTACTAAGGGAAAACAGGGCATTGCAAACTTCTTAAAAGAAGAGAGAAAAAGGGGGAGGGGGAAAGGAAAGGAGGAGGGAAGAAAGGAAAAAAAATACATGTCTTCTAATTAATACCTGTAAAAGGCGCTTTCTGCATAGGATTATTTCCTCTTTTTAGGATTTAATTGTTATTCTAATATTTAGGTTTCATTATCACTCTACCTAGTACAATTTAGAAGAACTGTTTGCTCTGACGTAGAAGGTAACTTAAAAAAAACTTCTTTTTTTTTTCTCTCTCACAGTACCAAAAAGATAACTGGGCTTTATTGCATAATTATCAGAGATTAATGTTTTCAAAATATCTTTAGCCCTAGTAGCTTATACTTCCCCACATACGGCTATACTATTACATCTTTTCTAGAGGCTAAATTACTTTTGACTTTGTCCCACATTTGGTAATACATTTAAAATTGATACTTAGGTTCAACTGAACTCCTTAAATCTTTGTGGGGGGGGTCAAATTTCTTTAATTTCAAATTCGCATAGATTTTAAGGGTAATTGTAAAAGGGCCGCTTTATACACCTTTACAGGTTTGAAGAAAATACTCCCTTGTCTCCCTGACACGGCTGCCTGATACACTTAACTTTCTTTTCTTTTTTTTTCTTTTTTTTTTTCTCTCACATTTGCACTTCACTTTCACCTCTTCCCCGCACTCCCTACCCCCCTCTCTTTTTCTTTTTCTTTTTTTTTCTCGATTGGGTTTCTTCCCCTTAATATAATAAACAATTCTCACTTCACCTTGTTCACTTATAGTTTATGGATTAATATTTTCACCCTCACGGTAAAACTTCACCAGCGGCCATGTCGGTCAGACAAAGAGATAAGAAACATAAATCTGCTCCCGAGGTCCAAGCAGAGACACAGGTACCCTCCGGTGACCCTTTAAATTTGCAAGAACATATTGATGTACAATCTCTAGTCTCTAAAATCTCTGACGCCCTCACCCCTAAATTTGACTCTTTAAAAAAGGAGCTCAAACAAGACATCGCCTGTTTAACTTCAGAAGTCAAAAAATTCGCCAAAAGATTCTCTGAGTTTGAGCAAAGAGTCTCGGATCTTGAAGACCTGGTCTCAACCCAGAATGATAAATTAGAAACTATATCTCTGGCCCTTACTAAAGCACAAAATAGAGTTGAAGACCTTGAGAATCGCTCAAGGCGCAATAATTTAAGATTAATTGGTCTTCCCGAGGGAAAACAGCCAGAAGATTTTAACAAACTATTTACACATACTCTTCCATGTTTATTACAGATACCCGAGAACTATCCTAAAATAATAATAGAACGTGCAAATAGGATAGGATCAATTTCTTCTGCCAATACTAATAAGAGGCCAAGACCTATCATAGCTAAATTCCTGAATTACCAAGATAAAATCATGTTCTTACAACAATATCGCAAACATCAACCCCTAATGGTTGAAGGTGTCAAAGTCTTTATCTTTCAGGATTATGCAGCAGAAACGGCACAGAAAAGAAGAGAACTAGCCCCAATGTGCACGAAATTCATACAACAAGGGCTTCTTGCTACTATTATGCATCCTGCTAGACTTAGACTGGTGATTAACAACACTACACACTTTTTTGATACAGCTGTTGAAGCAGAAAAGTTTTACTCTATGAATTCTCCCCCTTAAAAGAAACTAATGTCCGGACCTCTTCAGGTTAGGGTAATAAACGCCATGGGTGGTACAGTTACTCTTTACTGTACATGGATGTTTTTGGGTTTTTTTCTTCTTTTTTTTTTTGGTTTTTTTTTCTTCTCTCTCTTCCCTCTTCCTCCCCTCTTCTCCTTTCTCTTTTTCTTTCTCATGTTTCTTCTACCTCTCTTTCTTTTGTATAAAAAAAATGGCTGTGGGGCACAAACTTAAAATGACCTCATGGAATATTGGAGGTCTCACTTCTCCGATTAAACGGAAGGCAATAATTCTTCAATTAAAAAAGATTAACACCAACATAGCCTTCCTACAGGAAACACACTTAAAATCTGAAGAAGTTTTAAAACTCAAATCCTCCTGGGTTAAAGATGGGTTTTTTTCCTCCACGGTAAAAAAGAAAAAGCGGGGTCGCAATCCTTCTGGGGAAGAAACTCCTCTATGAGGTCATCCAGGTAGACACAGATCAGGAAGGTAGATATTTAATGGTAAAAATTAAAATTTCAAAAGTGCTATATACACACTATATACTGTAACGTATACGCCCCAAATGTTTTTAACCTCCCATTTTGGGAAACACTGCAAAATAAGCTTCTCTCATTCGCAGAAGGCTATTAACTGCTGGTTGGCGACTTTAATATGGCTCCTCAGCATCCCCTTGACAGGCTCAGGCAGAATCCTGCCCCAGTTTAAACCAAGAGAGACAACCTAGAGTCTAAATTATTTCTCAAACTTTCTCGCAACCTAAAGCTTTGCAATATCTGGAGGATTCAAAATCCGGATCTCAGAGACTTTACGTGCCATTCAAAAGCACATAAATCACTTTCAAGAATAGACCTTTTCTTGATTGACGAAAGATTCTGTAAGTCAAAAGTAGCCGCCAATATTCTACCTATTACTATCTCGGACCACGCCCGATCACTCTTGAATTTGACTTAATCCTGTTGGGGAACAGGAATTTTGGTTTCTCTTTCCCTCGCTATCTAGCAAATGACCTAAAATTTAAAAATTGTCTTATCTCCAGATTTCGGGAGTATGCAGTCATTAACCAACAACATACTTCTAAACCTGCTTTGTTTTGGGAAACTGCGAAGGCGGTCCTTCGTGGGGAAATACTAGCTTATACTATTTCTAGGTCTAAGAAAATGAAAAAAAGGGAGACTGAGGCACTAAAGGCCGTTACGAATGCATATTACCGCTATATTTTATGTAAAACATCCGAAAATTGGTCTAGATATAGCGTGGCGTTGGCGGAGAGAGATTCCCTCCTGCTCTACAAAAGTACCCAAAGAGATCTTAGGTTGCAGGCTAAATTATATCAATATGGTAATAAAACAGGGAAGCTCCTGGCAAATTTAGTGAAGATTGAAAGAAGCTCATCTATAATAAAAACTATAACATGTGGTAATAAAAGTTCTAACTCCCCCGAAGAAATATGCAGAGTATTTGCAGAATATTATGAGTCTTTGTACTCTTCTAAAAACTCTAATATCACACAGAGGGAAAACTTCTGGAATCAAATAATTTTTCCAACCCTGACTCCTGACTCTCTGGTAACGTTACAATCTCCCCTTACCGAAGCAGAAATTGCCACAATGATTCAAAATCTCTCCTCTAATAAAGCATCGGGACCTGATGCACTTCCAAATGAATTTTACAAAATATTAGCACCCAAGATAATAAAGCATTTAACTTCACTTTTTAACGATATATACATCTCAGAAAATACTCCAACTAAGGAATTTACTGCATCCTATACAACTCTTATCTAGAAACAAGGGAAAGATCCAGAAAAAAAGGAGTCATACAGACCCATCGCGCTCCTGAACACAGACTATAAACTTTTTACATCTATCTTATCAAATAGACTCCAACCTTTGCTTTCTTCTATTATACACAGTGACCAGGCAGGCTTCCTCCTAAAGCGAAATTCATCTGCTAAGATAAGAGAGGTATTCATGACAATAGAATACCTTAATTTGCTGGATTCAGGGGGGACGGGGGGGGGGACACTTCTGATAAAACGATTATATCCATTGACGCTGAAAAAGCGTTTGATTCGGTACATCATGACCATTTGTGTTTCACGTTACAACAATTTGGCCTTGGAGGTAATTTTCTTCTCTCCTTTAACAATTTATATAGTAATGCATATACAAGAATCTTAGTTAACGGGGATATGACCTCCGATATAAGACTGAGGAGAGGGACCAGGCAGGGGTGTCCTCTCTCCCCTCTTTTGTTCGACTTGGCTATCGAACCACTTGCTATCCAGATTCGCCATCAACTTGAAGGGATCAAAATTAAGGGGAAAGAACTGCAAATTGCACTATATGCAGACGATGTACTGCTTCTAATACGGCTAGAAATATCCCAAAACTTCTTGTTATTATAGATCAATTTGGCTCCTTTTCTGGATACAAAGTAAATGTTTTAAAATCAGAGCTCTGCTGGCTTAATCATACCAAAGATTCTTGTGCAAATATCCCATTTACTATAGTCCAAGGTGCATTTAGGTATCTCGGTATATGGATCTCCTCCAATCCTAGTGCCTGGTACGATTTAAACGTCCCTCCGGTACTTAAAAAGGTCAGAGAAGCCTTTAAAAATTGGCAAAAACTCCCCTTATCTTTGTCAGGTCGCATTGCACTTTATAAGATGACTCTCCTTCCCAAAATCCTGTATGTACTTCAGAATACATCATTTATCCTAAAAACAAAAGATATCTTATTTTTTAATTCAGCACTTCGTTCCTTTTTGTGGCAGAATAAGAAACCTAGGATCTCCTTATCTAAATTAATGCTTCCTGTAGAGCAGGGAGGACTCTCTCTGCCAGACATCCGTTTGTACAATATAGTCTTTCAGGCTAGGGTAGCAGTAGACTGGTTAACCAATGCTAACTATGTAACAAGTCTTGATCTTGAAAAAAACATAGCCTATCCATGTTCTTTGGTAGCCCTATTACATTGTGATAAGAATATAATTCCGCCTATACTAAAGAAAATTAAGTCTATCTACAATCCAATTCAGATGTGGAAAAAGATATGTTCAATGTTACATATTCAACCTAGAACCTCGCGATATCTACCTCTCTTAAATAATCCACATTTCCAAGCTGGTATACAATCTGCTCTCTTCTCTAAATGGGAATCCCTGGGCCTTCAGAATATCTCCCAACTACTTGACTTCCAAAACAAATGTATCAAAACCTTTGACTCTCTTAAAAAGGACTTCCATCTTCCTAATAAAAAAATTTTCGCTTATCTGCAAGCACGACATTTTGCCCTTAAATTAGTAAATGATTTTGGTTGGGAATGGTCCCTAGGTATACTTGAGAACTGGATTCTATTAGCCAAGAACGGCTTACTATCGATTTCCTATATATACCAGAGACTGGCCTCTCTTAAAGGCCCAGAAATATTAGAAAATCTGCAGGCTAAGTGGACAAACATATTATCAGAAGACTTAGGAGAGACTCCTGTAATTACCTTGTCAATTCAAGCCATCGCACGTGCCACTCTCTCCGCTACATGGAGAGAGACACATGTTAAACTATTATTTATGACGTATTTTTCACCAGAGAAGGGAACTAAATGCCGAAGTGTTACCTTTAATAAATGTCCAAAATGTTCGTACCCTTCGGCTAACCTTATCCATATGTTCTGGTATTGTCCAAAAATAAGGAATTGTTGGCTGAAAACACAATACTGGCTTATCAACTAAGTAGGAATATCTTCACTATCATTCTCTCCCTGAAATATAGTCTTCCCACTGGAGGACTTTGGCCTCCCTCGAGATAAACTCAAAATAGTCACTCTGGTAATTCTCGCTGTCTGATATTTAATATTGAAGAAATGGAAATCGCGAGCAACCCCAAGTATATTAGAGGTAAAGAATTTTTTGAAGAAACAGTGCATAATAGAACAATTAGATACCAACCTACAGAATGACCAAGAGGTGAGGAGTTTCTTCTCTAAGTGGTCGGACTTTATTAAAGCTCTGTCCACAAGTGAAATTGAACATTTAATTTACCCCTTTAGAAATACGGAGTTGGTTTTCCTGGGAATCTGGTAGATCTTTGCAGTTAACAAATAAACCATTAAGGCTCTGATCCTCTCTTTCTATCAAGCCTGGTTTCTTTCTCTCTTTTCCCCCTTTCTTTCCTTTTTTTTTCCCCCTCCCTTCCCTCCTTTATTTTTCCCCTTTTTTTTTTATTATATGGTTTATTTGTTTTTAGTTTTTACGGTTCAAGATATATAATAGATATTAAATGGAAAAAGGAAAAAGAGAAAAAAAGGGGCATCAGATAGACAGGTTTAAAGTGTCAGGTTGTGTAATTGATGAGAGTTAAAATCAGGAATGTATTTTATAATTTAGACCAGGTTCTGTCATTATAAGAACTGATCTTGATGTTTTTATTTTTCTTTTTTGGTTTCTCTTTTTCTCTCATCTCTACATGAAATTATGTTGTAATAAAACTCCTGATGCTTGTCAATAAAAATAAATTACAAAAAAAAAAAAACTGCTCCCTGTAGAAAATTGCTTGTTAAGTAGGCGTACCATAATTTTTTTTTTATTTTTTTTTTCTTTATTTAATATATCAATGTATATAAAACATATTGCATATGACAAGTAAGTTTCTGTACAAGACAAAAAAGAAGACAATACAGAAAAAAAAAAGAGAGAATAAACTAGCAACAATTACATATCAAATTAACATATACACCAATACTTTGACCCTTTTATATATTTCAAATAAACAAAACCAACAAACAACAAACAAACAAAACAAAAAAACAAAAATTTTTTTAAAAAAAAACAAAAAAAAAACAAAATAAAAATAATATTATAAAACCTTCTCTAACTCCCCACGTGTCCCTCTCTCCAGCTCAGCCAATCAGTAGACCTAGTTTAACTTAATATTTATAATTTGTTCTATACGATATATGAGGTCATTACCCTGAGAGCAAACAAAACGCTTCCAGATATTGCAGAACTTTTCCCCTGAAGTCCCTCCTATTTTAAGATCATGAGCTGCTTTAATTACTGCATCTAATAGTAATTTCCTTATTTCCGCTATTGACGGAACTTTATCTACAATCCAGTATCTAAAAATGAGTGTTCTAGTAATTGTTAATGCTACCACCAGAAAGTTAATATCTCTATCCCATGAAGCATGGGATCTAAGAAAAAAAATAGAATCCAGAGGCCTAGATTTGGAGTTTTGTCGGTAACGACCCGAAAAACTAACGCCAGCTTTTTTCTGGCCGCACCATAAAAATAACTCTGGTATCGAGAGTCCACATAAAGGCTGCGTTAGGCTCCAAAAAAGGAGCGTAGAGCATATTTAACGCAGCTTCAACTCTCGATACCAGAGTTGCTTACGGACGCGGACAGCCTCAAAAACGTGCTTGTGCACGATTCCCCCATAGGAAACAATGGGGCTGTTTGAGCTGAAAAAAAAACAAACACCTGCAAAAAAGCCGCGTTCAGCTCCTAACGCAGCCCCATTGTTTGCTATGCGGTAACCCTTCCTATGTCTGCACTTAACACTCTAACATGTACCCCGAGTCTAAACACCCCTAACCTTACACTTATTAACCCCTAATCTGCCGCCCCCGCTATCGCTGACCCCTGCATATTATTATTAACCCCTAATCTGCCGCTCCGTAAACCGCCGCTACTTACATTATCCCTATGTACCCCTAATCTGCTGCCCCTAACACCGCCGACCCCTATATTATATTTATTAACCCCTAATCTGCCCCCCACAACGTCGCCTCCACCTGCCTACACTTATTAACCCCTAATCTGCCGACCGGACCTGAGCGCTACTATAATAAAGTTATTAACCCCTAATCCGCCTCACTAACCCTATAATAAATAGTATTAACCCCTAATCTGCCCTCCCTAACATCGCCGACACCTAACTTCAATTATTAACCCCTAATCTGCCGACCGAATCTCGCCGCTATTCTAATAAATGTATTAACCCCTAAAGCTAAGTCTAACCCTAATACTAACACCCCCTAAGTTAAATATAATTTAAATCTAACAAAATTAATTAACTCTTATTAAATAAATTATTCCAATTTAAAGCTAAATACTTACCTGTAAAATAAATCCTAATATAGCTACAATATAAATTATAATTATATTATAGCTATTTTAGGATTTATATTTATTTTACAGGTAACTTTGTATTTATTTTAACCATGTACAATAGCTATTAAATAGTTAAGAACTATTTAATAGCTAAAATAGTTAAAATAATTACAAATTTACCTGTAAAAGAAATCCTAACCTAAGTTACAAATAAACCTAACACTAGACTATCAATAAATTAATTAAATAAACTACCTACAATTACCTACAATTAACCTAACACTACACTATCAATAAATTAATTAAATACAATTGCTACAAATAAATACAATTAAATAAACTAGCTAAAGTACAAAAAATAAAAAAGAACTAAGTTACAAAAAATAAAAAAATATTTACAAACATAAGAAAAATATTACAACAATTTTAAACTAATTACACCTACTCTAAGCCCCCTAATAAAATAACAAAGCCCCCCAAAATAAAAAAATGCCCTACCCTATTCTAAATTACTAAAGTTCAAAGCTCTTTTACCTTACCAGCCCTGAACAGGGCCCTTTGCGGGGCATGCCCCAAGAAATTCAGCTCTTTTGCCTGTAAAAAAAAACATACAATACCCCCCCCAACATTACAACCCACCACCCACATACCCCTAATCTAACCCAAATCCCCCTTAAATAAACCTAACACTAAGCCCCTGAAGATCATCCTACCTTGTCTTCACCATACCAGGTTCACCGATCGGTCCAGAAGAGCTCCTCCGATGTCCTGATCCAAGCCCAAGCGGGGGGCTGAAGAGGTCCATGATCCGGCTGAAGTCTTCATCCAAGCGGGCCAGAAGAGGTCTTCCATCCGATTGAAGTCTTCATCCAAGCGGCATCCATCCGGAGCGAAGCGGCAGCATCCTGAAGACCTCCACCGCGGAACATCCATCCTGGCCGACGACTGAACGACGAATGACGGTTCCTTTAAATGACGTCATCCAAGATGGCGTCCCTCGAATTCCGATTGGCTGATAGGATTCTATCAGCCAATCGGAATTAAGGTAGGAATATTCTGATTGGCTGATGGAATCAGCCAATCAGAATCAAGTTCAATCCGATTGGCTGATCGGATCAGCCAATCGGATTGAACTTGATTCTGATTGGCTGATTCCATCAGCCAATCAGAATATTCCTACCTTAATTCCGATTGGCTGATAGAATCCTATCAGCCAATCAGAATTCGAGGGACGCCATCTTGGATGATGTCATTTAAAGGAACCGTCATTCGTCGTTCAGTCGTCGGCCAGGATGGATGTTCCGCGGTGGAGGTCTTCAGGATGCTGCCGCTTCGCTCCGGATGGATGCCGCTTGGATGAAGACTTCAATCGGATGGAAGACCTCTTCTGGCCCGCTTGGATGAAGACTTCAGCCGGATCATGGACCTCTTCAGCCCCCCGCTTGGGCTTGGATCAGGACATCAGAGGAGCTCTTCTGGACCGATCGGTGAACCTGGTATGGTGAAGACAAGGTAGGATGATCTTCAGGGACTTAGTGTTAGGTTTATTTAAGGGGGGTTTGGGTTAGATTAGGGGTATGTGGGTGGTGGGTTGTAATGTTGGGGGGGTATTGTATGTTTTTTTTTACAGGCAAAAGAGCTGAATTTCTTGGGGCATGCCCCGCAAAGGGCCCTGTTCAGGGCTGGTAAGGTAAAAGAGCTTTGAACATTAGTAATTTAGAATAGGGTAGGGCATTTTTTTATTTTGGGGGGCTTTGTTATTTTATTAGGGGGCTTAGAGTAGGTGTAATTAGTTTAAAATTGTTGTAATATTTTTCTTATGTTTGTAAATATTTTTTTATTTTTTGTAACTTAGTTCTTTTTTATTTTTTGTACTTTAGCTAGTTTATTTAATTGTATTTATTTGTAGCAATTGTATTTAATTAATTTATTGATAGTGTAGTGTTAGGTTAATTGTAGGTAATTGTAGGTAGTTTATTTAATTAATTTATTGATAGTTTAGTGTTAGGTTTATTTGTAACTTAGGTTAGGATTTCTTTTACAGGTAAATTTGTAATTATTTTAACCATTTTAGCTATTAAATAGTTCTTAACTATTTAATAGCTATTGTACCTGGTTAAAATAAATACAAAGTTACCTGTAAAATAAATATAAATCCTAAAATAGCTATAATATAATTATAATTTATATTGTAGCTATATTAGGATTTATTTTAGAGGTAAGTATTTAGCTTTAAATTGGAATAATTTATTTAATAAGAGTTAATTAATTTCGTTAGATTTAAATTATATTTAACTTAGGGGGGTGTTAGTATTAGGGTTAGACTTAGCTTTAGGGGTTAATACATTTATTAGAATAGCGGCGAGATTCGGTCGGCAGATTAGGGGTTAATAATTGAAGTTAGGTGTCGGCGATGTTAGGGAGGGCAGATTAGGGGTTAATACTATTTATTATAGGGTTAGTGAGGCGGATTAGGGGTTAATAACTTTATTATAGTATCGCTCAGGTCCGGTCGGCAGATTAGGGGTTAATAAGTGTAGGCAGGTGGAGGCGACGTTGTGGGGGGCAGATTAGGGGTTAATAAATATAATATAGGGGTCGGTGGTGTTAGGGGCAGCAGATTAGGGGTACATAAGGATAACGTAGGTGGCGGCGCTTTGCGGTCGGCAGATTAGGGGTTAATAAGTGTAGGCAGGTGGAGGCGACGTTGAGGGGGGCAGATTAGGGGTTAATAAATATAATACAGGGGTCGGCGGTGTTAGGGGCAGCAGATTAGGGGTACATAAGGATAACGTAGGTGGCGGTCGGCAGATTAGGGGTTAAAAAATTTTTTCGAGTGTCGGCGATGTGGGGGGACCTCGGTTTAGGGGTACATAGGTAGTTTATGGGTATTAGTGTACTTTAGAGCACAGTAGTTAAGAGCTTTATAAACCGGCGTTAGCCCAGAAAGCTCTTAACTACTGACTTTTTTCCTGCGGCTGGAGTTTTGTCGTTAGATGTCTAACGCTCACTTCAGAAACGACTCTAAATACCGGAGTTATAAAAATCCCATTGAAAAGATAGGATACGCAATTTATGTAAGGGGATCTGCGGTATGGAAAAGTCGCGGCTGGAAAGTGAGCATTAGACCCTATTTTGAGTGACTCCAAATACCGGCGGTAGCCTAAAACCAGCGTTAGGAGCCTCTAACGCTGGTTTTCACGGCTAACGCCAAACTCTAAATCTAGGCCTTAGTTAGGTAGATTTTCCTTTTAAATATAGTAAAAAAAAGAATTCTAGTTTCTTCCAGAACTGGTTTAGTTTTGGACAGTTCCATATCAAATGGATTAAATCTGGATCAACCGAGTGGCATTTAGAGCAACAATTAAGCACTTTTTTATTCCATTTTGCCACTCTACGTGGAATAAAATAGTCTATGTAATAGTCTAAATTGAATTTCTCTATGGTAAGATGAAGGGAGTAACTTTTGGGTGGTAGTTAGACTTTTCAGTAGTATTTTTTCCAGGTTGGGAGAATCAACCGCTGATATCCAATAAGATGCCAATTCTGTTAATGCTGAATTTTCATCTAAAGACGGCAATAGTTTATATATAAAAGATAACAGACCTTTTTAACCTTAGCAACATCAATTAAAGGATGAACTTTCCATAATTGAGGAGCTATCCTAGTCTTTTTAAGGATATAATCCTTAACTTGTAAAAAATAAAACATATGTTTCTTTTGTACTGCAGGAAATTTTTCTTGGAACTTATCAAATGTATACAGTTTATTTATGGTGTAGTTATAAAAATCACTCACTACTAGTGGTCTCTCTGGTGACCATTTCTTAAAGGTATCAGATATATTACCTAAGGAGAAGTGAGGATTACCGCTTAACGGCATCCATTTTGAGATATTTTTGCTCGTTCCAATACTGATAGATAGGTTTCTCCATACTTTTATTATATCCCTGTACAAAGGGTGTAACAGAAGGGTCTTTCCTAACTCTCTATTTGTGGCACAAAGTACATAATTTAAGGATAGCGGAGAACAAACTTGATTCTCTATGGACTCCTCAGAGTATAAAAAGGACCTTGATAGCCAATCAAGGGGGAAACGTAGAATTGCCGCCTGGTTGTAACGCTCTAAATTAGGTAGAGCCAGGCCCCCTTTATTATAGGGCTGATATAGTTTAGTTAGTTTCAACCTTGGTTTTCTCCCACTCCATAGGAACAACCTTAATGATTGGTTAAAGCGGTTTAAGTCGTTTCTATCTATCAGAAAAGGAAGCATCCTTAACGTGTACAAGATCTTAGGAATAATAAACATCTTAAAAAGAGAAATTTTTCCCGACAATGATACCGGAAGTGATGCCCAAGATTTTAGTCTATTTCTACTATCCCCTAATATTGTACCAAAATTGTCTTTATACCATTCTGTTGTATTAGCTGAGATTTTTAAGCCCAAATACTTCAGAGTTTTGGTTTCTATAAATTGAAAAGTTTGTGGTTCCCCAGAGCTCTCTTTAAGCCACAAGATTTTTGATTTTGAAAAGTTTGTTCTGTAGCCCGAGACCTCACTGTACTGTTCAAGCAACCCCATAATCGCACTAATTTGCCTTTTTGGTTTGGCGACAAATAACAAAAGATCGTCCGCAAATAAGGCGGTTTTAAGTTTTGTTTGTCCTATACTGATTCCAATCAATAAATCTCTCAGTTTAATGGCCAGGGGTTCCATTATAAGGTCAAATAGTAATGGTGACATTGGGCAACCCTGACGGGTGCCTCTTGTCAGGATGAAAGAATCTGACATAGAGTCATTGATCAAAATGGAAGCCTTAACATTTGTATAGATCTTATCAATAAAATCCTTAAAGTAACCCCTGAAGCCAAATCTATCCAAAACTTCGATCAGAAAGGGCCACTCCAACCTGTCGAAGGCCTTCTCTGCATCCAGGGATAGCAGGAAGGCCTCCGGCAGGGCAGAGCGATCCCCCCCATATTGACATATCACCTGTAAAATGTTTCTTATATTCATCTCTGATGCTCTTCCTATAATAAACCCTGCCTGATCTTGATGCACAATAGCCGGCATTAAAGGTTTCATCCTCTCCGCAATTATTTTCATCAAAATTTTATAGTCTAGTCCTAATAACGAAATAGGTCTATACGAGATCATATCTGTTAGATCCTTATTGGCTTTTGGAATCAAGATTATATTAGCCCTCTTAAAATTCTCAGAGATCTTAGATTCTGTTCTGAAGTATTCATTATATAAATCAGACAGTACTGGCCCTATCTCTGTTCGCAGTATTTGATCGAACTCAATAGGTAAGCAATCCGGGCCTGGAGCTTTCCCTCTCGCCATTGAACCAATAATTTTGTAAATCTCATTTTCTGTTATTGGCTGATTTAAAAGATCACAATTTTCTGTTGAAATTGTAGGCAAGCAAATCCCGTCCAGGAACTTTTTAATAGTGTCTGCATCTGGACGTTGAGATGAATAAAGATCAGAATAAAAAGCATGAAATAGATGTGAGATCTGCTCTTGTTCTGTAACTAATTGGTCTTTTCCCTTTATTGCTGCTATTGGTCTCTTCCTAGACTGTCTTTTAAACATTGAGGCCATAAATTTACCTACTTTGTTACCAAATTTTGCAAATCTGGCACTGTTTTTGTATAGGAGTACCTGTGCTTCTCCCAAGAAAAATGTCTCTCTTTCTTTTTTGGCCTGAAAATAATTCTCAGTATTTACCTTACAGGGTCGTTCCAAAAGTTTAATATATGATTCCCTCACTTTATCTGAGAGAGCCTTATCTTTTCTCGCCTTCTCCTTCTTTGCTTTCGCCACATAACTAACTATTTCCCCTCTTAGGTAAGCTTTCGCTGTTTCCCAAAAAAGCTGAGTATTGTCCCTGCAGTGACTGTTAAATGTTCTAAAATCTTCCCAAGATTTAGTTAAGAAGTTTCTAAAATCAATAGAGTCTCGCAGATAGACCGGGAAAAAGAAGGAATTGTATAAGAATTTCCTTTTCGTTGTAATAGCCAAGATAACCGGGGTGTGGTCTGACAAACTAAAATCCCCAATAATACATTTCTCAATCTTTGGTACCAAAAGATCTGAGATTAGAAAAAGGTCCAATCTCGAAAGCGTATTGTGGGACTTGGAACAACATGTGTATTCTAGGCTATTGGGATTTAACAGCCTCCATATATCTACTAGTTTAAGTGAGTTATACAGTAAATTAAATATTTTCTTTTCAAACTTCAATTGTGTAGATTTGATTTTAACTTTAGTGTTACCACTCCCCACTTTCCTTCTATCCAGATAAGAATTTGGAGTAACATTAAAATCCCCTGTCATCAAGATTTTAGCTTTCGGGAATTTGAACATTTTCTTTACCAATAGATTCCAAAACCCTTCATTAGGGGTATTTGGACCATAAATGTTTACTAACAAATATTCTTCATTGTGAATAGAAAGTCTAATAATTACATATCTCCCTTCCTTATCTATAGATGTATTTAAAATGTTATATTCTAGTCTTGTATGGAAAAGAACCATAACCCCTCTGGAGGATTTTGTATATGATGAAAAAAAGATTTCTCCCAACCATCTAGCTTTGATCTTTCTATGCTCTGTATCGGATAGGTGGGTTTCCTGTAGGCAAGCTATGTCAAAATCCCTTTTTCCTAGGAGGTTCATAACTGCCTTTCTTTTTATTGGGGAGTGAATCCCCCCTATATTCCAGGTTAAAATTTTAACCATTCCACCCAACAACAAAAGGTGAGCAATAAATCAAGCCTAGTGGGGCGCGCAGGAAGAGAAGGGAACACGGGGAGAAAAAAGAGGAGGGAGAAAAAAAAAAAGAGATAATTACATAACTTAGCAGGGCATTTACACCACCTTAGTTCAACCTCTATACCTGTTTTAAAAGAGCTTATACTTAGCGGCAGTCTAATGACTGCTTTAAAAACATAAAACAGGACTATATTTGTTACATACTCCTCTACACTTAGGAGAAAGCTATTTAACAGTTTGTGCTCTAACCACGTGCTTTCAGTCGTCCCAAAAATTATATCTATTAGTATCAGTAAATATGTGGCAAATCTATACATTTTACATTCAAATATCATATTCTCAGTCTTATAAAAGTTTATGTGCATTAGTGAATGGTACAATCTCAAATTTTGACCCCAAAAAAAACAAAATACTGATATATCTTAACAGGGTATTTACACCAGCTTACTTTAACCACTATATCTATTTTAAAAGTGCTAATACTTAACAAAAATCTACTGACTAAAAAAAAAAATATATATGAAACAGCTCTGTACATTTTACATACATCCCTATACTTAAAACTAGGATTTTTAGTGTTGTGCACTACTCGCCTAAATTCAATCAACCAAACATTTATGTACAGTAGTATCAACAAATATATGGCAAATCTGTACATTTTACATACACCCCTATACTATTAATTTTGTGCTCTAATAACTTATTCTCAAATTTTATAAACATTTGTGTACGTTAATGGGTAATGCATTCTCAAAATTTGAACCACCTTTTTATGAAGAGAGAAAAAAAAAAAAAATACCCCATGACAGTTTTCGCTGTACAGATGGGAGAGGGGAAAAAAACAAAAAAAATACCCCATGACAGTTTTTGCTGTATAAATGGGAGAGAGAAAGGAAAAAAAAATACCCCATGACAGTTTTCGCTGTATAGATGGGAGAGGGGAAAAAAACAAAAAAAATACCCCATGTCAGTTTTTGCTGTATAAATGGGAGAGAGAAAGGAAAAAAAAATACCCCATGACAGTTTTCTCTGTATAAATGGGAGAGAAAAAAAAACAAAAAAACACACACACAATAAACAAAAAACATTTGTACAAAAGTATACATAGCCCTAATGTCAAATGGAAGAAGGACTCTCATTCAGTTTTCTCCCTATTTAGCTTCATTCTCCAAGAAAGACTGAGCTGTTCCAGGGGAATCAAAGAAAAAAATCTGTGCCAGATTTTATCTTAAGTCTAGCTGGATACAGCAATGAAAATAATCTATTTTCAGCCACTAAACGAGAGCATATAGCTGAAAATTGCTTCCTTTTCGTTGAGGTCTCGATAGAAAAGTCTTGGAAGAGCAGGATCTTTGTTCCTTGATATTGCAGGGGTTGTTGCTTCCTGTAGGCTCTCAGAATTTCATTTTTCCCCTGGAAATTTAGAAACTTCGCTATGACTGGCCTCGGTCTTCTACCGTTTGGCGTTGATGGGTCCCTTTCTCTTCCCATCCTGTGTATTCTCTCCGTTATGAAGATATTCTCCCCCATATTTAAGCCAAGCATCTCTGGGATAGAATGTTCCACAAATTTCTTTAATTCTTGGAAGGATAAGGATTCAGGAATGCCAGTTAGGCGTAGATTATTTCGCCTTGTCCTATTTTCTAGGTCATCGATTTTTGTAAGTAAGGATAGATTTTGCTTTGACAGGCTTTCCATCTGTAGTAGAAGTATATTTTGAGCATCCTCACAATTTGAAATCCTCTGTTCTGCTTCATTTATTCTTTCTGCATGGTTTTTCAATTCTTCCAGGATTGTGCCCAGCCTTGTATTAATTTCTTCCAATTTTGGACCAATTAAGGCAGATACTAAAGTTGCAATTTCTCCTGCATATGAAGTATCTGGGATCCTATCTTCTCTCAAAGATATATTCGGGGAGCTGGTTATAATGGCAGATTTGTTAGCTTTTTTCTCCGCTTGTTTTATCTTTGGAGACATTTTTGGTTGGGTGAGATATTTATCCATATAGAAATAAACTAGTACTGTGTCACTGTTAGTTTTCTTACACTTGCTATATAGTCAAGTGTATAACAACTATCAAAAAGTGTCAGCCCCCTTAGGAGAATTTATAATTGTAGATATGGAAAGAAGATACCAAATCAGGATAGGGGACCTTACATGCTTGTTGATTTATCCAATATTTCCCCTGGCTGTTAAATACCCCAAGCAGGGGAAGGAGAAAGAGGGAACAGCAATCAAAAAAAGCAACTGCCCAGAGGAAAAAAAGGCAGGGCCAGTTAAGCCCAAAAAGAGAATTTCCGACTCAGCAAGTCCTCAGTATCAGGGGTATATAAGACAGGGGAGGGGGAGAGCAAATAACTTTCTCCAAAACCCATAAAAAAAACAGTAAATAAACAGTTCCTACCTCCCCTTCTTTCGCTTCTCCCTTCCTCTAGCTCCTTACTTTCAATTCCGCTGGGCTATTGACTAAATCTTGTCCTCTTATTGCTTCTTTGCTTTCTTTTTTTTTTTTTTTTTCCTTTTCTTATTTTGGATAATGTAGGGGGTTAAAGATGCTGTGGCTTGCGGATGTCCTAATTCCCCTCCTAGAACACCACCATGCAGGTCCCAGCGTTGGTCAGCAGACAGAAATTCTGGCCACAAGACCCTTCCTATAGCGCTGTATATGGCAACTAGCGTGGTCACCCATGGCACAGCCTCTCTGCCGCGGCACTCCCGGAGGTTGGCCCCTGTGCGGTCGCCACTCCACCACACTGCCCCCAAGTTCCTCACACAAAGAGTCTCCGCAGTAGGCCCTGGAATCACAGAGTCGGCATCGGACACGGCTTTTTCCACCGCTGTCGATTCCGTGCCTACCTCTGTGTTTGCGCTGTGCTCCGATGCGTGATGACGTAACAGCGTCACACCCCCATCCACGAGAGGTGAAAATTAGGCGTACCATAATTTTTAGAGGTGAAACTGAGACCACCTGGCGCGGTTCAAGTGGGGGTGTGGCCAGGGGTGAGGTCAAGGGGGGCGTGGCGATTGCCGACCGGAACTAATTTTTCAGTGAGAGATAAATTTGAGCAGCAGGGGAGGTGTTAAGCATAAATGGGGAAGCACCAGGTGCCTCCCTCCTATAACAATATATGTGGCTGAGGGGGTTACTTTCCTCATATATCATGGCCTGGGTAGTCATCTGCTCAATGTAACCCAGCAACACCACTAACCCCACCCTATTCAAGAATATTATCTCCCTAATGTCTTACCTGTAAATATCCAAGATCTTGGCTCCTGCAAATAAGCAATGCAATTCTTTGGGAGTTTCAATTGCACAATTTGCAAAAGAATTGTCTTGAAACAGATATTCTCAGTCATAAATCTAGGCTGTTCTAAGGTAATACCTTCACACTCCAATGTGTCGAAATTATTCTGAAAAATGTTTATATATTCATTAAATCCTTTGAAAACTGCCATAAAAATAACTGCAAAAGAAAAAGAAAAAAAATGAAAATGGAGGATTTCTTATTTTTTTAACTATTTAAATAAATAATCTGCTTTTTTTTTCTATAACCTAATTCTCCTCTTTAAACTGCCGTTACTATTCCTAGATGCTTCTCTTCATACACCCACTATTCTCTTTATGCCAGTTATTATTCCACTTCTTTACATGCACCCTGCTCATTTACACTACCCTCTAAATGAATTCTGCTGCCTCATATCCCCTTTCTGCAAGACCTTTTTTCAGCTCCCTACCCCAATTTTTTTTTTTTATTAAAATCAGGTCAATTAGTAGTTAATTATCTCTGCTAAAATAATACTGATCACCAGCACTACAATACTGACTTTAGCAACAGCTCCGCCCCTGGTTAGTAAAAATATTGCATATCAGTCCTCCATTTAATATAAGTCATCCACAAACTTGTTTAGCATGTAAAAACATAAACTCTGTGTGTTGTCATTTTTCTGCACGCCATAGGCTGTCTTTAAATATGTTGCTGGTAAATGATAACAGAGGAGGCAGCCATTTTGGGTAACATTGGTAAATATGATCAAAGACAAAGTCACCTTATTATTCCTGCTTGATGAATCCGTCTTGCAAATTTCACTTTCTTCTTCCCTCCTGCGTGCTGGAAGGAAGTGACGTTTCTTAAGGTTAGTTCCTCTCAACGATCGCACGGAGGAAGGAAGATCTGAATATGACATGAGCACTGGGAGCAAGCAGTTGCAGGGCAGCAACGATGTAATGTTACTAGCGCTAAGAGGAGCACTGTGACAGAATGAAAAATTGGGTGGGACACCGGGACAGCGCCTCCAAACTGGGACAATTCCGGTCGAACCAAGACGTCTGGTACGCCTATTAAGTATCCAGTATCAAAGCAAACATTTGTTCTTTCATTCAAATGCCCAGAAATAGACAGATATTACTCCATCCTTAAATATAAATACAGGCATCTACAAGTATCCACTTCAGTGTGAAGAACAACACATAGGTGTCCACAGCTATATTTTGACTGTGCTAGGGATGTCTACATAGTCATTTGTATAATCTAGTATTAACTATCAAAAGACTCAAGGTGACCATTCAGTATGTTCCAAGTCACATTAACCCTATCAACAGGGGCATGTCCTATTCCTTCTCCTGTGGAGTGTGTAGGAGTTGGGTTCTTATGTAGCCACAATCCCATTCCCACAGCACATACAGGGACAAATAGCCCCTCAGTTAAAGAGGAAAGATTGGTCTTTCAAATGAGGGAATATAGCTAAAACCCATAAAACCAATACCTTCAGCACTAGGCATAATAGAGTTCTTGCTGAATGGGAGCAAGTGACTATTCAACTGAATAACAAAAAGGAGCCCTTCTGAAAAAGAGATTACTTGTAATGGTAGATTACAGGTAATCAAAGTGGAGACTGGAAATCAGTTACTCCACTGGGCAACAGGAAAGTTGCCCTTGAAGAAGGAAGGGCTGCTAGAACATGGCTCCTGTCTCCCCCCTAGTGATTTGAGACCCTTTATTTAAAAGAGTGAAATTTCCTTTTTAATGAAGAGTCGCATGCCTTTCAAGATGCAGAAACTTACTGTGGTTATGATGATTAACTGCAAAAATAGGTACCAAGAAGTTTCTTGATAGGGAGGAACAGAACAAGGGTTAACACCTACCACCTTTAATTCACCACATAAAGAAGCATTAGTTTCCATTTTAGATATAAACTATTCCTCTCTATCCAATCACCCTAGCATCCCCTTCCCCATCTAAAACAACAAACTATAGCAAGCAACTTATTTTAAAAGAGAAGAAATCCCTCTAAAAAATTAAGCAGTCATATACCAAGGTGGCAATCAGGTGATCACCAAGTCACCAGCTATTGCCAAATACAACTTTAAGTAGGCTGACCATATTGCCGATTTAAAAAGGGACACATATGAAAAATACATATGTCAGGGCTGTTTTCAGGGCTGTTTAAAGAAATGATTTTGTATAAGAACCCTCACATATGTATTTTTCATATGTGTTCCTTCTTAAAGCGGCAATATGGTCAGCCTAACTTTAAGCCACTCAAATAATAGTATTTAGTCCCTAAATATGTCATGTGATCATAATAATACTATTGAGAACCTGGCTGGAACATCTAACATAATTTTGGTGGTGTTGGTGTAAGTGCTCATATTTTATTGTTTCTTGGAACTAATAACAATGTGTAAAAGTAAATTACATTTTGTGAAATTCTTTTTTCTTTTTTTTTTTAGCAAACACAAACTCTTAATAAATTAAACAAGAGGGTAAATGTAAAATAAATTACATCTTGTGCAGGAGCTACATTGTATATTTTATATTAGTTTTGTGCTTATTTTGTTATATTTTGTTACACCTACGGCTAGATTTGGAGTTTTGTCGGTAACGACCCGAAAAACTAACGCCAGCTTTTTTTCTGGCCGCACCATAAAAACATAATTTATGTAAGAACTTACCTGATAAATTCATTTCTTTCATATTAGCAAGAGTCCATGAGCTAGTGACGTATGGGATATACATTCCTACCAGGAGGGGCAAAGTTTCCCAAACCTCAAAATGCCTATAAATACACCCCTCACCACACCCACAATTCAGTTTAACGAATAGCCAAGAAGTGGGGTGATAAAAAAGTGCGAAAGCATATAAAATAAGGAATTAGAATAATTGTGCTTTATACAAAAATCATAACCACCACAAAAAAAGGGCGGGCCTCATGGACTCTTGCTAATATGAAAGAAATGAATTTATCAGGTAAGTTCTTACATAAATTATGTTTTCTTTCATGTAATTAGCAAGAGTCCATGAGCTAGTGACGTATGGGATAATGATTACCCAAGATGTGGATCTTTCCACACAAGAGTCACTAGAGAGGGAGGGATAAAATAAAGACAGCCAATTCCTGCTGAAAATAATCCACACCCAAAATAAAGTTTAATGAAAAAAATAAGCAGAAGATTCAGACTGAAACCGCTGCCTGAAGTACTTTTCTACCAAAAACTGCTTCAGAAGAAGAAAATACATCAAAATGGTAGAATTTAGTAAAAGTATGCAAAGAGGACCAAGTTGCTGCTTTGCAAATCTGATCAACCGAAGCTTCATTCCTAAACGCCCAGGAAGTAGAAACTGACCTGGTAGAATGAGCTGTAATCCTCTGAGGCGGAGTTTTACCCGACTCAACATAGGCAAGATGAATTAAAGATTTCAACCAAGATGCCAAAGAAATAGCAGAAGCTTTCTGGTCTTTTCTAGAACCGGAAAAGATAACAAATAGACTAGAAGTCTTTCGGAAAGATTTAGTAGCTTCAACATAATATTTCAAAGCACTAACAACATCCAAAGAATGCAATGATTTCTCCTTAGAATTCTTAGGATTAGGACATAATGAAGGAACCACAATTTCTCTACTAATGTTGTTGGAATTCACAACTTTAGGTAAAAATTCAAAAGAAGTTCGCAACACCGCCTTATCCTGATGAAAAATCAGAAAAGGAGACTCACAAGAAAGAGCAGATAATTCAGAAACTCTTCTGGCAGAAGAGATGGCCAAAAGGAACAAAACTTTCCAAGAAAGTAATTTAATGTCCAATGAATGCATAGGTTCAAAGGGAGGAGCTTGAAGAGCTCCCAGAACCAAATTCAAACTCCAAGGAGGAGAAATAGACTTAATGACAGGTTTTATACGAACCAAAGCTTGTACAAAACAATGAATATCAGGAAGAATAGCAATCTTTCTGTGGAAAAGAACAGAAAGAGCAGAGATTTGTCCTTTCAAGGAACTTGCAGACAAACCCTTATCTAAACCATCCTGAAGAAACTGTAAAATTCTCGGTATTCTAAAAGAATGCCAAGAAAAATGATGAGAAAGACACCAAGAAATATAAGTCTTCCAGACTCTATAATATATCTCTCTAGATACAGATTTACGAGCCTGTAACATAGTATAAATCACAGAGTCAGAGAAACCTCTTTGACCAAGAATCAAGCGTTCAATCTCCATACCTTTAAATTTAAGGATTTCAGATCCTGATGGAAAAAAGGACCTTGTGACAGAAGGTCTGGTCTTAACGGAAGAGTCCACGGTTGGCAAGAGGCCATCCGGACAAGATCCGCATACCAAAACCTGTGAGGCCATGACGGAGCTACCAGCAGAACAAACGAGCATTCCTTCAGAATCTTGGAGATTACTCTTGGAAGAAGAACTAGAGGAGGAAAGATATAGGCAGGATGATACTTCCAAGGAAGTGATAATGCATCCACTGCCTCCGCCTGAGGATCCCGGGATCTGGACAGATATCTGGGAAGTTTCTTGTTTAGATGAGACGCCATCAGATCTATTTCTGGAAGTTCCCACCTTTGAACAATCTGAAGAAATACCTCTGGGTGAAGAGACCATTCGCCCGGATGCAACGTTTGGCGACTGAGATAATCCGCTTCCCAATTGTCTACACCTGGGATATGAACCGCAGAGATTAGACAGGAGCTGGATTCCGCCCAAACCAAAATTCGAGATACTTCTTTCATAGCCAGAGGACTGTGAGTCCCTCCTTGATGATTGATGTATGCCACAGTTGTGACATTGTCTGTCTGAAAACAAATGAACGATTCTCTCTTCAGAAGAGGCCAAAACTGAAGAGCTCTGAAAATTGCACGGAGTTCCAAAATATTGATCGGTAATCTCACCTCCTGAGATTCCCAAACTCCTTGTGCCGTCAGAGATCCCCACACAGCTCCCCAACCTGTGAGACTTGCATCTGTTGAAATTACAGTCCAGGTCGGAAGCACAAAAGAAGCCCCCTGAATTAAACGATGGTGATCTGTCCACCACGTTAGAGAGTGTCGAACAATCGGTTTTAAAGATATTAATTGAGATATCTTTGTGTAATCCTTGCACCATTGATTCAGCATACAGAGCTGAAGAGGTCGCATGTGAAAACGAGCAAAGGGGATCGCGTCCGATGCAGCAGTCATAAGACCTAGAATTTCCATGCATAAGGCTACCGAAGGGAATGATTGTGACTGAAGGTTTCGACAAGCTGAAATCAATTTTAGACGTCTCTTGTCTGTTAAAGACAGAGTCATGGACACTGAATCTATCCGGAAACCCAGAAAGGTTACCCTTGTCTGAGGAATCAATGAACTTTTTGGTAAATTGATCCTCCAACCATGATCTTGAAGAAACAACACAAGTCGATTCGTATGAGATTCTGCTAAATGTAAAGACTGAGCAAGTACCAAGATATCGTCCAAATAAGGAAATACCACAATACCCTGTTCTCTGATTACAGACAGAAGGGCACCGAGAACCTTTGTAAAAATTCTTGGAGCTGTAGCTAGGCCGAACGGTAGAGCCACAAACTGGTAATGCTTGTCCAGAAAAGAGAATCTCAGGAACTGATAATGATCTGGATGAATCGGAATATGCAGATATGCATCCTGTAAATCTATTGTGGACATATAATTCCCTTGCTGAACAAAAGGCAAGATAGTCCTTACAGTTACCATCTTGAACGTTGGTATCCTTACATAACGATTCAATATTTTTAGATCCAGAACTGGTCTGAAGGAATTCTCCTTCTTTGGTACAATGAAGAGATTTGAATAAAACCCCATCCCCTGTTCCGGAACTGGAACTGGCATAATTACTCCAGCCAACTCTAGATCTGAAACACAATTCAGAAATGCTTGAGCTTTCACTGGATTTACTGGGACACGGGAAAGAAAAAATCTCTTTGCAGGAGGTCTCATCTTGAAACCAATTCTGTACCCTTCTGAAACAATGTTCTGAATCCAAAGATTGTGAACAGAATTGATCCAAATTTCTTTGAAAAAACGTAACCTGCCCCCTACCAGCTGAGCTGGAATGAGGGCCGCACCTTCATGTGGACTTAGAAGCAGGCTTTGCCTTTCTAGCAGGCTTGGATTTATTCCAGACTGGAGATGGTTTCCAAACTGAAACTGCTCCTGAGGATGAAGGATCAGGCTTTTGTTCTTTGTTGAAACGAAAGGAACGAAAACGATTATTAGCCCTGTTTTTACCTTTAGATTTTTTATCCTGTGGTAAAAAAGTTCCTTTCCCACCAGTAACAGTTGAGATAGTAGAATCCAACTGAGAACCAAATAATTTGTTACCCTGGAAAGAAATGGAAAGTAGAGTTGATTTAGAAGCCATATCAGCATTCCAAGTCTTAAGCCATAAAGCTCTTCTAGCTAAAATAGCTAGAGACATAAACCTGACATCAACTCTGATAATATCAAAAATGGCATCACAGATAAAATTATTAGCATGCTGAAGAAGAAGAATAATATCATGAGAATCATGATTTGTTACTTGTTGCGCTAAAGTTTCCAACCAAAAAGTTGAAGCTGCAGCAACATCAGCCAATGATATAGCAGGTCTAAGAAGATTACCTGAACACAGATAAGCTTTTCTTAGAAAGGATTCAATTTTCCTATCTAAAGGATCTTTAAACGAAGTACCATCTGACGTAGGAATGGTAGTACGTTTAGCAAGGGTAGAAATAGCCCCATCAACTTTAGGGATTTTGTCCCAAAATTCTAACCTGTCAGACGGTACAGGATATAATTGTTTAAAACGTTTAGAAGGAGTAAATGAATTACCCAATTTATCCCATTCTTTGGAAATTACTGCAGAAATAGCATTAGGAACAGGAAAAACTTCTGGAATAACCACAGGAGATTTAAATACCTTATCTAAACGTTTAGAATTAGTATCAAGAGGACCAGAATCCTCTATTTCTAAAGCAATTAGTACTTCTTTAAGTAAAGAACGAATAAATTCCATTTTAAATAAATATGAAGATTTATCAGCATCAATCTCTGAAACAGAATCCTCTGAACCAGAAGAGTCATCAGAATCAGAATGATGATGTTCATTTAAAAATTCATCTGTAGGGACAGAAGTTTTAAAAGATTTTTTACGTTTACTAGAAGGAGAAATAACAGACATAGCCTTCTTGATGGATTCAGAAACAAAATCTCTTATATTATCAGGAACATTCTGCACCTTAGATGTTGAAGGAACTGCAACAGACAATGGTACTTTACTAAAGGAAATATTATCTGCATTAACAAGTTTGTCATGACAATTAATACAAACAACAGCCGGAGAAATAGCTACCAAAAGTTTACAGCAGATACACTTAGCTTTGGTAGATCCAGCACTAGACAGCGATTTTCCTGTAGTATCTTCTGACTCAGATGCAACGTGAGACATCTTGCAATATGTAAGAGAAAAAACAACATATAAAGCAAAATTGATCAAATTCCTTAAATGACAGTTTCAGGAATGGGAAAAAATGCCAAAGAACAAGCTTCTAGCAACCAGAAGCAATGAAAAATGAGACTTAAATAATGTGGAAACAAAAGCGACGCCCATATTTTTAGCGCCAAATAAGACGCCCACAAATGCTTTTGGCGCCAAAAATGACGCCACATCCGGAACGCCGACATTTTTGGCGCAAAATAACGTCAAAAAATGACGCAACTTCCGGCGACACGTATGACGCCGGAAACGGAAAAAGAATTTTTGCGCCAAAAAAGTCAGCGCCAAGAATGACGCAATAAAATGAAGCATTTTCAGCCGACGCGAGCCTAACAGCCCACAGGGAAAAAGAGTCAAATTTTTGAAGGTAAGAAAAAATGATTAAATCAAATGCATTATCCCAAATATGAAACTGACTGTCTGAAAAATAAGGAAAGTTGAACATTCTGAGTCAAGGCAAATAAATGTTTGAATACATATATTTAGAACTTTATAAACAAAGTGCCCAACCATAGCTTAGAGTATCACAGAAAATAAGATTTACTTACCCCAGGACACTCATCTACATGTTTGTAGAAAGCCAAACCAGTACTGAAACGAGAATCAGCAGAGGTAATGGTATATATAAGAGTATATCGTCGATCTGAAAAGGGAGGTAAGAGATGAATCTCTACGACCGATAACAGAGAACCTATGAAATAGACCCCGTAGAAGGAGATCACTGCATTCAAATAGGCAATACTCTCCTCACATCCCTCTGACATTCACTGCACGCTGAGAGGAAAACCGGGCTCCAACTTGCTGCGGAGCGCATATCAACGTAGAATCTAGCACAAAATTACTTCACCACCTCCATCGGAGGCAAAGTTTGTAAAACTGAATTGTGGGTGTGGTGAGGGGTGTATTTATAGGCATTTTGAGGTTTGGGAAACTTTGCCCCTCCTGGTAGGAATGTATATCCCATACGTCACTAGCTCATGGACTCTTGCTAATTACATGAAAGAAAACAACTCTGGTATTGAGAGTCCACATAAAGGCTGCGTTAGGCTCCAAAAAAGGAGCGTAGAGCATTTTTAACGCAGCTTCAACTCTCGATACCAGAGTTGTTTACGCAAGCGGCCAGCCTCAAAAACGTGCTCGTGCACGATTCCCCCATAGGAAACAATGGGGCTGTTTGAGCTGAAAAAAAACCTAACACCTGCAAAAAAGCCGCGTTCAGCTCCTAACGCAGCCCCATTGTTTACTATGCGGAAACACTTCCTACGTCTGCACCTAACACCCTAACATGTACCCCGAGTCTAAACACCCCTAACCTTACACTTATTAACCCCTAATCTGCCGCCCCCACTATCGCTGACCCCTGCATATTATTATTAACCCCTAATCTGCCGCTCCGTAAACCGCCGCTACTTACATTATCCCTATGTACCCCTAATCTGCTGCCCTAACATCGCCGACCCCTATATTATATTTATTAACCCCTAATCTGCCCCCCACAACGTCGCCTCCACCTGCCTACACTTATTAACCCCTAATCTGCCGACTGGACCTGAGCGCTACTATAATAAAGTTATTAACCCCTAATCCGCCTCACTAACCCTATAATAAATAGTATTAACCCCTAATCTGCCCTCCCTAACATCGCCGACACCTAACTTCAATTATTAACCCCTAATCTGCCGACTGGAGCTCACCGCTATTCTAATAAATGTATTAACCCCTAAAGCTAAGTCTAACCCTAACACTAACACCCCCCTAAGTTAAATATAATTTACATCTAACAAAATTAATTAACTCTTATTAAATAAATTATTCCTATTTAAAGCTAAATACTTACCTGTAAAATAAATCCTAATATAGCTACAATATAAATTATAATTACATTGTAGCTATTTTAGGATTAATATTTATTTTACAGGCAACTTTGTAATTATTTTAACCAAGTACAATAGCTATTAAATAGTTAAGAACTATTTAATAGCTACCTAGTTAAAATAATTACAAAATTACCTGTAAAATAAATCCTAACCTAAGTTACAATTAAACCTAACACTATACTATCATTAAATTAATTAAATACAATACCTACAATTACCTACAATTAAACCTAACACTACACTATCAATAAATAAATTAAATACAATTCCTACAAATAACTACAATGAAATAAACTAACTAAAGTACAAAAAATAAAAAAGAACTAAGTTACCAAAAATAAAAAAATATTTACAAACATAAGAAAAATATTACAACAATTTTAAACTAATTACACCTACTCTAAGCCCCCTAATAAAATAACAAGGCCCCCCAAAATAAAAAATGCCCTACCCTATTCTAAATTACTACAGTTCAAAGCTCTTTTACCTTACCAGCCCTGAACAGGGCCCTTTGCGGGGCATGCCCAAAAGAATTCAGCTATTTTGCCTGTAAAAATATAAACATACAATACCCCCCCCAACATTACAACCCACCACCCACATACCCCTAATCTAACCCAAACCCCCCTTAAATAAACCTAACACTAAGCCCCTGAAGATCTTCCTACCTTATCTTCACCATACCAGGTTCACCGATCCGTCCTGAAGAGCTCCTCCGATGTCCTGATCCAAGCCCAAGCGGGGGGCTGAAGAGGTCCATGATCCAGCTGAAGTCTTCATCCAAGCGGGAGCTGAAGAGGTCCATGATCCGGATGAAGTCTTCATCCAAGCGGGAGCTGAAGAGGTCCATGATCCGGATGAAGTCTTCTATCAACGGCATCTTCAATCTTCTTTCTTCCGGATCCATCTTGCAGACCTCCGACGCGGAACATCCTCTTCTCCCGACGCCTACTAGCCGAATGACGGTTCCTTTAAGGGACGTCATCCAAGATGGCGTCCCTCGAATTCCGATTGGCTGATAGGATTCTATCAGCCAATCGGAATTAAGGTAGGAATATTCTGATTGGCTGATGGAATCAGCCAATCAGAATCAAGTTCAATCCGATTGGCTGATCCAATCAGCCAATCAGATTGAGCTCGCATTCTATTGGCTGATCGGAACAGCCAATAGAATGCGAGCTCAATCTGATTGGCTGATTGGATGGGTTGTAATGTTGGGGGGCTTGGGTATTGTATGTTTTTTTTTTACAGGCAAAAGAGCTGAACTTCTTGGGGCATGCCCCGCAAAGGGCCCTGTTCAGGGCTGGTAAGGTAAAAGAGCTTTGAACTTTAGTAATTTAGAATAGGGTAGGGCATTTTTTTCATTTTGGGGGGCTTTGTTATTTTATTAGGGGGCTTAGAGTAGGTGTAATTAGTTTAAAATTGTTGTAATATTTTTCTTATGTTTGTAAATATTTTTTTATTTTTTGTAACTTAGTTCTTTTTTATTTTTTGTACTTTAGCTAGTTTATTTAATTGTATTTATTTGTAGGAATTGTATTTAATTAATTTATTGATAGTGTAGTGTTAGGTTAATTGTAGGTAATTGTAGGTAGTTTATTTAATTAATTTATTGATAGTGTAGTGTTAGGTTTAATTGTAACTTAGGTTAGGATTTATTTTACAGGTAAATTTGTAATTATTTTAACTATTTTAGCTATTAAATAGTTCTTAACTATTTAATAGCTATTGTACCTGGTTAAAATAAATACAAAGTTACCTGTAAAATAAATATTAATCCTAAAATAGCTATAATATAATTATAATTTATATTGTAGCTATATTAGGATTTATTTTACAGGTAAGTATTTAGCTTTAAATAGGAATAATTTATTTAATAAGAGTTAATTAATTTCGTTAGATTAAAATTATATTTAATTTAGGGGGGTGTTAGTGTTAGGGTTAGACTTAGCTTTAGGGGTTAATACATTTATTAGAATAGCGGTGAGCTCCAGTCGGCAGATTAGGGGTTAATGTTTGAAGTTAGGTGTCAGCGATGTTAGGGAGGGAAGATTAGGGGTTAATACTATTTATTATAGGGTTAGTGAGGCGGATTAGGGGTTAATAACTTTATAATAATAGCGGTGCGGTCCGCTCGGCAGATTAGGGGTTAATAAGTGTAGGCAGGTGGAGGCGACGTTGAGGGGGGCAGATTAGGGGTTAATAAATATAATATAGGGGTCGGCGGTGTTAGGGGCAGCAGATTAGGGGTACATAAATATAACGTAGGTGGCGGCCCTTTGCGGTCGGCAGATTAGGGGTTAATTATTGTAGGTAGCTGGCGGCGACGTTGTGGGCGGCAGGTTAGGGGTTAATAAATATAATATAGGGGTCGGCGGTGTTAGGGGCAGCAGATTAGGGGTACATAAGTATAACGTAGGTGGCGGTCTGCAGATTAGGGGTTAAAAAAATTTAATCGAGTGGCGGCGATGTGGGGGGACCTCGGTTTAGGGGTACATAGGTAGTTTATGGGTGTTAGTGTACTTTAGAGCTTTATAAACCGGCGTTAGCCCAGAAAGCTCTTAACTACTGACTTTTTTCCTGCGGCTGGAGTTTTGTCGTTAGATGTCTAACGCTCACTTCAGACACGACTCTAAATACCGGAGTTAGAAAAATCCCATTGAAAAGATAGGATACGCAATTGACGTAAGGGGATCTGCGGTATGGAAAAGTCGCGGCTGAAAAGTGAGCGTTAGACCCTATTTTGAGTGACTCCAAATACCGGAGGTAGCCTAAAACCAGCGTTAGGAGCCTCTAACGCTGGTTTTCACGGCTACCGCCAAACTCCAAATCTAGGCCTTAGTGATTCTGGGCAGGAGTAAGAGCATTCTAGTTTTTACCCCTCTCTGAAATCAGAATGTATTTAATAATATACTATATATTGGTAATTGTATACTTACATTATATGTAAAGTCAGGGCTGGACCAAAAATAGACACAGGCATTTTAAAGAAGCGTAGCACACTCCTTCCCCCTTCTGTTATTTAACCATGCCCCATAACTGACAAGTATAAATAATTATTTTAATTTCTAAAAACATTTGAAGTTTGTAGCACTCTTTTGTACATGTATTTTATAAATTGTTTTTTTAACCCCTTGAGTGCTAACGATGGCTCTGAGCCGTCGCAGAGTTTCCCACTCAGGTGCTAACGACATCTCAGAGCCGTCACTAGCACTCTCCCACCTTGAAGGAGATCTGGGGCTCCCACCCGCTCCTACCCCAGCGATCGTGCCTGTATAGTGACAGGCATCGCCGGGGGGTTCATGTTTTGCGCGGTGGCGTCATGCGCAATGACGTGATTGATGTCACTCCGCAACTTTATTTAAAAATTACAATAGCAAGTATAGGGAAAGGGGGTATGCTGCTTAGAAGCCTGTATCTCAGGCATCTAAGCAGATTCAGACCCCCAAGACCCACCACTGGAAAGGTAATCGCCTAACCTTTCTAACGGTGTAAGTCTTGGGGATCTGAAAAAAAAATAAAAAAATATATATATTTCAAAAAAATTAAAAAAAATTAAATCAGCTTAGCACCCAGGTGGGAAAGTGCTTAGAACTCAAAGGGTTAAAGGGACATGAAATCCATATTTTTTCCCTTCATGATTCAGATATAGCATACAACTTTCCAATTTACTACTATTTTCAAATTTGCTTCGTTCTCTTGGTATTATTTGTTCAAAAGCGTACCTAGGTAGGTTCAGGAGGTGGGAGCTAGCTACTGATTGGTGGCTGCACATATATGCCTCTTGGTTTACCAATGTAATCAGCTAGCTCCCAGTAAAGAATTGCTGTGCCTTTAACAAAGAATACCAATAGAAGAAAACAAAATTGACAATGGAAGTAAATTAGAAAGTTTAGTTTAGAAATATATGCTCTGTCTTAATAATGATAGAAACAATTTGGGTTTTATGTCCCATTAAGTGAAATACAGGTAGCCCTCAGTTTACGCCGGGGTTAGGTTCCAGAAGGAATGGTTGTAAATTGAAACCGTTGTAAATTGAAACCCAGTTTATAATGTAAGTCAATGGGAAGGGAGGGAGATAGGTTCCAGGCCCCTCTCAAAATTGTCATAAGTAACACCTAATACATTATTTTTAAAGCTTTAAAATGAAGACTTTAAATGCTAAACAGCATTATAAACCTAATAAAATAATCACACAACACAGAATATATAATTAAACTAAGTTAAATAAACAAAAACATTTGCTAAACAGCATTATAAACCTAATAAAATAATCACACAACACAGACTTCACTTGCATTTTTCTGCAAACAGTTCTTTCTATGCATTCCAATCTGGACTGATTTATAGACAGGAAGATCTTGTTCCTTTTAAATCTGCTCGATAGCTCAGGTCTGGTTAAACTGATTAATTTCAGCTTGCTTGGCTTTGCTGCAACACAAGCGGACAGCTCCACCTACTGGCTATTTTAATCAATGCACTGATTCTCAATGCTTTTCAATAGCAGTCACATGACTGGAAAAAAAAGGTTGTTATTCTGAAACGGTGTAAATTGAACCGTTGTAAAACGAGGGTCACCTGTACAATTAAAAACAGAAGCTCTTGAAGTTCACATTTAAATAAAGAATACCAACGTATTGTTCATCAACCGGTATAATCACAGCTACTTAAAATAGCAGGCACCTGAGAGGGGCATGACCAGCCCTGGCCTGCTCAGAGGCACAGCATGGAAGTGAGAGGCAGGGCAAGGCTGACCCTACATCAAGGCTGGCCTTACATTAGGCAACAGGCATCAGCCCACTGGACATATGCCCTGTATGACCTTTGCTTAGTCTGGGCATGAATAAAGTGCTATGTAAAATAAAAACAAAAGGAATGGTATTGTACTGGTGTAATACTCTCAAATCACATAGCAGATGAACAATTGCATTATACTCACAAAATAAATACTCCTAAAAGGTGTCAGCCTAGCAGTTTGGATCTGTTAACAATCTCCCAGCTGACTGAAGCTCTGGCCAACAGGAACTGGAGGTATTCCCTTAGTAAATAATAATTCTAGAGGCTGCTAACAAAGTTTGAGCAAGTGGGTATCAAATACATATTTATTCCATATAAAATATAATACATTCAAGTTAAAAAAAATTGCAATGCGTTTCTCAGCACTAAAACATAGGAATAGCAAAACACTATCTGGAAAAAAAAATAGTCTCACCCCAATTACAACCTACTCCCTGGGATCACCAAATTCCACTCTGGATCACCTACAGTGCCCTCTACTAATATTGGCACCCTTGGTAATATGAGCAAAGAAGGCTGTGAAAAATTTGCCTTTATTGTTTATGTTGAAATAATTTTTATTGATTAAAGTATAGTTAAACATAAACAACATCATTCACAGTATCATAATTGTACAGGTGCCCTCTGAAAGTCAGCATTCCACATCAAACACATTAAAGTTTCCAGATGAAATTATATCTTGGTATTATGATAGTGTGTGTCCTTAAGCCTATCCAAGAGCCATATAACCTTGTACTCATATTACAGTCAGGTGCTACCTAACCCTATAACCCCCCTCCCCAACTAATACCCCCTCCAGGAGGTGCCATAATTTCTGTACTAAAAGCTAAACGCCCTCATGTTATAGCTCAGCATGTACCTATCTCCTACTCCTTCCATACGGGATTCTTCCTGTGTTAACTCCCAGTATCCAACCTAAACAGACTTTTCCTGATCTTATCGTCTCAATTGTTACCTTATTTCTACCTGTCTCTGATGATGCTCCGACCTCAACATCCAGTAAAACCAGATCTTATTAAACTGCTCTGGTTGTCCCTGTGACCAAGCGACTAATTCTGACATAGTGTACGTCTCTGTAATTTTCCCCACTACCTCTTGCCACGAGGGTACCCCGACTTTCCAATGTCGGGCTTTACAAATTCTCATACATGTGCAAAGGATTCTGATGAATTTGTTAATTGTTGTGTTAAATGGTTTCACCTTTTCATGAAGTAACGCTTGTGACATTGTAAGGGACACTCTCTCCTCCAACAGTTTACCTATCAATTCTGAGAGTCTTCCCCATAATGTTTGGACTTCCTGACACTCCCACCACATATGCTTAAATGTGCCCCTTTCTTGACACCCTCTATAGCAGTTTCCATTGTGTGTTACAGAATAGTGGGTTGTCCTTACCGGTGTCAAGTACCATCTGTACATTACTTTTATACAATTTTCTCTCATGTCTGCACTTATCAGACCCTTATAGGAGTTCAACGACAGCTCATTCCAGTCATCTATCTCCCAGGTTTCCAATGTGTCTCTTTCCCATCTCTCAGTCACTTCTAATTGGGATTCATGTTTACCTTTCTGGATTAAAACGTAGATTCGAGATATCAGCTTTTTCCCTCTAGCAGCCGTCATTACCATTTTCTCAAGTTCTGTAGGGTGTTGGCCCTGTTTGTGCAACGTATATGTTACTATTGCTGACCTAACCTGTAAATAAATAAACCAGTGCAACTGTTCCGGTTCTATTTGATCTCTAATATGATTGAACGTGAGCATTTTGGAGCCCGGCAAAAAGTCAGCCACCCTGTATAGCCCCTTATTAGCCCATTTGTCTACCGTTTTTCTTATATTTTTTGGCAAGCCTTTATTGTTTAAAGGGACAGTCTAGGCCAAAATAAACTTTCATGATTCAGATAGGGCATGTAATTTTAAACAATTTTCCAATTTACTTTTATCACCAATTTTGCTTTGTTCTCTTGGTATTCTTAGTTGAAAGCTTAACCTAGGAGGTTCATATGCTTATTTCTTAGACCTTGAAGGCCACCTTTTTTTCAGAATGCATTTGAACAATTTTTCACCACTAGAGGGTGTTAGTTCATGTGTTTCATATAGATAACACTGTGCTCGTGCACGTGAAGTTATCTGGGAGCAGGCACTGATTGGCTAAACTGCAAGTCTGTCAAAAGAACTGAAATAAAGGGGCAGTTTGCAGAGGCTTAGACACAAGATAATCACAGAGGTTAAAAGTATATTAATATAACTGTGTTGGTTATGCAAAACTAGGGAATGGGTAATAAAGGGATTATCTATCTTTTAAAACAATAAAAATTCTGGTGTAGGGGGGGCGGAGCGTGCGGGCGTTCTGAATGGCCGCACCAGCCTAAAGCTCCTGCTGCAGTGGAGACGGAACTCTCCCGTGGGCCATCTAATAATCTTACCAGTGCCCTAAAACTGACACCCAGAGCACTGGGAAGGACTAGAGAATGTAACGCTGTCACTCACTAGCCCCGGTAAAGACTCCAGACCTTGCATTCTGACATCGGCATGGGCCGCGGTTGAAGCCTTTTTCTAGCAAGTGCAGGGACGGAGTCCCGAAATCACATATCAGCCCGAGCTCACCTACTTACCTGCTGAGAGCACGGAGCCTTCACGGACTGCTCGGAGACCGGCATGCCATAACACCCGCTCGCTACGGATCTTCACACAGGCCCGGTAAGCTGTATCTTTTACCGCACTCACATGGCAGTCGCCATTTTTAATAGGGCATAACAACAGAGGCCTTATGACACAGTAAAAGAGCCACATACAACCCTAAGCTCCGACAACAATACCCACTTCCACATCAGAAGCAATGATCTAGACAGATTTACAAGGACACTACTCATTGTATTATGTATTGAGAACAAGCTATATGATTGTACAGATCTGATATACTCCATTTTGCCAGAGACGCACTGACACACTGTCACGCTGCCTGATAAACATAAAAGACAGAGGTGAAAGAAAGAGGAAAAAAGACAAGCGAAGACAAAAGTTTATTTAAGGGGCAAATTTATCTCTACCATGTCACAGCGCAGGGTCACAAAGCCTGACAAGGCCTTAAAATCCACATCTACATCGGGAGCTGTTAATTCCTTTTTTAAAAAGACAGATAGCACGAAAAAGAAAACTGATATACCACAGGCCTCTAGCGAAGATGAAGATTTATGTGATAGCCCACACGCACAGGAGCCCTTGACATCACCTTCTAACCCACATTTACATCTTAAAGAAGCACCAGTAACATTAAAAGCTATGGAGGACTTAATTGATCAAGTTATGCATTAAGGCTGAGTGTGCGGACCTAAAGAGGGACATTAATGAGCTTGGATTTAGAGTGGAGACATTGGAAGATGATAGGGAAGAAATCACTAAGGAAATGGCAGAAATGTCACACTCCATAGAGGCCCAACAATCACAAATCCTTGAATTAGAAAATAAGCTTGATGATGTTGAAAATAGGGCACGCAGAAATAACCTCCGAATACGCGGAATCCCTGAATCAATCAAAGGCGAAGATATATCAGAATATTTACAAAATTTATTTCAGTCTCTGGCAATCTCTAACCAACGAGTGATTGAACCCATACCTTTGGAAAGAGCACATAGATCTCTGCGACCGAAGCCGAACGATAATCAACCTCCAAGGGACATTGTAATCTGTTTCCTGAGCTATAAAGATAGAGAGAAAATTCTCCAACTGGCTAGAACACAACCACATTTCTCTTATCTAGGTGCAAAGGTCCAAATTTTTCAGGACTTATCTACTAGAACGCTGCAACTCCGAAAGGGATTTACCATCCTCACCTCCCACCTAAGAACTCTACAGATTCCTTACAGATGGGGATTTCCCGTATCACTGCAAATTATTAAAAATGGAAAACGTCATGAGTGCAGCTCCCCAGAAAAAATTGAAGATTTTTGTAAGCTGCTGGACATTCCTATCCCACAAACCACTACTCCTCAACCGGAGGCACGCAATCTACCACAACCAAAGCCTCAGAGACATCTCTGGTCCGAAATAGTTGACAAGAAAAACAGAAAAAAGATATGCCCAGATCCCTCCACCTCAGTGGACAATACCTGAGCGAACCTACCCTTACTTCGAAGTCCTATCAGCAATACGGAAAAATCTTGAACCTGATCAGAGGCCAGAGCCTCGATGGAAGAAAGACTCGTCTGGAACTTATGATTCAGGCTAGCACTGGATCATAGTTGTGCAATCGTGCACCAGTTATGGAAATTATGTTTGTGCTATCCCTCATATCTTTCTTGTTTGTTTGGAGGGTTACATACAGAAGATCTGTCTGATTGTGTCCCCTCCACGGAGGACGCGACCAGCCTTGACCTGGACTAACTACGAATACCTTGAGGTCGTGAGTATAAGTAGTAAGATACAAAAACGGGACACTGTTGAATGACTATATAATGAGCTAATTCTCATCTTGTCTGTCTGTGAGCTTAATTACCTCAGACTGTTACACTAAAATTGTTCTTCTATACCTATGTGACATCGTTAGTAACATGTTAAGATGTGTGTAATATACTTAGATGCGCCCTCTAACAGGGCATTGGTTTATGTTTATGTTATTGGTTTTATGTCTCTTACCCTCGGTCTGTCGGGGGAGTTCCGTCATACTGTACTCATCCCCCTACTCAGTCCTTCTACTCTATTCCTTAATTGTTTCTATTACCTATCTCCTTCCCACTAACCTATCCCCCTTCCTTCCTTTCCTTTTTCTTTCTTTCCTCCCTCCTTTCTTTTCCCTTTTCCCTTTACAGTTAAAGGAGTATCTGTTACAAGTTTTCATTTTGTTAAAACAGTTTTAACATTCAAGTGTACTAGACAGTGAAGTATTTATCAGAGTATATATTATAACAGGGTTGGTTTTCCACATATTTATTTTTGAAAACAAAAGCACACCTCCATAAGTTTAGACGCTAACGCTAAGGGTCAAATGCCTGAACAAAGCCAGCCTAGTCAATTTCGGTTAGCCACACAAAATGTTAAGGGCTTCCTGTCCCCTCAAAATCGCTCCATAGCATTTCATGATTTCTACAGAAAAAAAGTGGACATTATCATGACACAAGAGACTCACTTCAAAAAGGCCAATGAGCCCAGACTTTCGCAGTTATATTATGATCAGCATTTTCTAAGTTCTGGACCGACAAAACATAATGGCGTATGTATCTCTTTTAGGAAGGGTACCTCATTCACTCTACTAGACAAATACACCGACGCAGAGGGACGGATTTTAGTTCTGACAGGTCTTTACTTTGGTAGACCCATTACACTGGCAAACATATATGCACCTATCCGTCCCAGATCTTCATTTTTCCGCAAGGTCATTAATCATATTTTGGATATCTCGAAAGGCCCAGTTTTCCTAGGCGGAGACTTTAATTTCCCAATCTGCCCCACACTAGACACCTCCACAGGCTGCTCCTATATGCAAAACTCGCAGATAAAAGCTAACTGGCAGGCCATACGTAATATACCCATGTTTGACACCTGGAGAGTGACACACCCAACTACAAAAGCCTTTACATTCTTCTCTAATCCACAACGCTCATACACACGCCTAGATTATATATTATGCGAACAACGAACACTACCCTCACTATGTGACTCTAGACTTTTTCACACTGCCTGGTCTGATCATAGTATGGTGTGCACCAATTTTTTATGGTCAGCTAAGCCACAATTTCAGCAACACTGGAGACTAAGTGACCAGATTTTCTTAGACCCATTGATCACAACTGACATAGAAGAAAAGACGACTGAGTTCTTTACTTTTAATACCCCCTCAGCCACCTCAGCAACCAATAATTGGGAAGCATATAAATGCTATATAAGGGGGGTAATAATGGGGCACACGCATAGACAACGTAAGCAAAGAGAGAGCCAACTTAATTCATTAACATCCAATTTTAACAAGTGTGAAAATGACCTGAAACAGAACCCTCAATCTCAACTTCTCCTACAGAAATCCCAACAGGCCAGAGAGGAACTTCACCAATATTTAATTAAAAATGCACATATGAGAGCCATAGCCTCCGAATCAAAATTCTTTGTTGAAAGTAATAAAACTGGGCGCCTCCTTGCTAGATCCCTGAAAAAGAAACGCTACAAAACCTTTATTGATAAAATTACAGGCCCAGATGGTACTACATTCACCACGAACACTGACATTGTCAACCAATTTGCACAATACTACTCCTCATTATATAACCTCCCCTCCCTTGACATGGAAACTAAACTAACTAAGATTAATAGTTACTTATCTAATATCCAGCTTCCAACATTACTTCAGGAAGACTGCGAGGCGTTGGATGATAGATTCACTATTCAGGAACTTATGCTGGCAATTAAAAGCCTCCCCCTGGGGAAAGCTCCGGGACCTGACGGTTTTACGCCTAAATTCTATCATCTGTTTAAAACCCTACTAGGCCCCCACTTGTTGAGCATGTACCAATCATTAGATGAAGAAGGTCAGCTAACCCCAAACCTCCTAGAAGCCACTATTTCTGTTATCCCTAAGCCAAATAAACCTGCTGATAAGGTAGCCAATTACTGCCCTATCTCCTTAATAAACATTGATATTAAATTATATGCTAAACTAATTGCCACGAGAATTAATAAATATTTACCCTCTTTAGTGCACTCTGACCAAGTGGGATTTATTCCACGCAGGGAGGCCAAAGACAATACCATTCGGGTTCTGCACACTTTGCTTACAGCTTCATCTACCAAATTGCCCCTGATCTTGCTATCCACAGATGCGGAGAAGGCCTTCGACAGGGTGGACTGGGATTTTCTCTGGTCCATCCTGTCGAGGTTTGGATTCTCGCAAAAATTAATTGCTCGCATTAAAGTACTCTATTCTGGCCCTTCAGCGCGCGTTAACGCAAACAATACACTCTCACAAAAAATCCACATAAACAATGGCACACGTCAGGGATGCCCCCTATCACCTCTCCTATTCACTCTGGCGGTGGAGGCATTAGCGGCGCGAATTAGAAGCAATCCCCTTGTTCACGGAGTCACTTTTGGAGAGATATGTCAAAAATGTCTTTTATATGCTGATGACATTATATTTACAATAAGCTCTCCACTTTCTTCCATCCCCACCATACTCAGAGAACTAGAAAGTTATCAATTGGTTTCCAATTTCTCTATCAATATGGATAAGTCAATGATATTACCCTTACATCTTGCAGAGGACGAGGCACAGTATATAACAAATAATACCTCCTTCCAGATAACTAGCAAAATTAGATACCTAGGGATAGACATATCTTCTAACCACACGGAATTGTTTAATCTTAATTATATACCTCTCCAAATAGAAACTAACAAATCCCTAGAGTTTTGGAGTAAATAGGGCCACCTTTCTTGGACTGGACGTATTAATACAATAAAAATGAACATCCTTCCTAAATATCTATATCTGTTCCAGGTCCTCCCACTAGATCTCCCCACTCAGTACCTAATAAAACAACAAAAAATGTTCGACTTATTCATATGGGATCATAAAAGAGCCAGGGTGGCCAGGAACACCCTGTTTTTAAAGAGAGAAGATGGAGGTTTGGGATCCCCAAATCTGATGTATTATTATAAAGCTGCACATATGGCTCGCATAGTTGCATGGAAACATTCCCCCCTAGAGAAACCCTGGATACAGATAGAAACATCTCTGGTGGGTGGCCTAAATCTGGGCGACCAGTGCTGGATCCCACACAGAAATAGACCAACAGAAATCTGGGGAAACTACTATATAGCTTCTACCCTTAAAATATGGGATAAAACCCTAACTGAAGAAAATCAGATTTCGACTCCCATTTCCCCTCTATCCCCTGTGCTCAATAACCCCTTATTGCTACAAGCACACACCTTTCCCTCACCACGTCTAGACGGTAAATCTACTAACATACCAACACACATGATACTCCAAAATGGACTCATTAGATCCCAAGCTGACATCCATCAATTTCTAGGTGCTCCTTTCCACCTTTGGTTCCCATACCTTCAAATTAGACATGCTATACATAACAGTGCCCATAAGGCTAATCTCGTCAGACCTCTTACCCCCTTTGAAACACTGTGTACAACTACCTCAGTCGCTAAATCCCATGTGTCCATTGTATACAAACTTCTCAGAGGAACTTTCCCTAGTAAAAAACCCACATACATCATAAAATGGGAAAAAGAATTAAACATAGTAATCACAGACATCCAGTGGCAGCGAATTTTTTTAGAGACCAAAAAATCCTCCCTATCAATGGCAATGGTTGAAACAAACTACAAACTTCTTTCGAGGTGGTATCTGACCCCCCACCGCTTACGTAGCATTTTTCCTAACTCCTCCTCACTGTGTTGGAGACACTGTGGGGAGGTGGGTACTCTCTCACACATTTGGTGGTCCTGTCCCTACCTCCGTCCTTACTGGGACAGCATAAATAAACATATTGATAGGGTGTTGGGTAGACCTGTAGTACTCACACCAAGTCTGGTACTGCTGAGTGATATCCCTAAAATTACTTGTGTATATAGAAAGAAACTACTGCAATGTATGCTCAGCTGCGCCAGGCGCTTGATCCCTAGGTTTTGGAAAAAAACTGCTGTCCCCTCATACACTATGTGGGTAAAGGAAGTGAGTCATGTGCTGGAATTGGAAAAAATATATTATACATATAAAAGGAAACAGGATGCTATTGTAGATATAATTTTTATATGGGAACAGCAGACCACCTAGACCCTGAAAACAAACAAAGATAAACCCTAAAAATGCTGATACAGCCAATTGTGTCTGATATATGTGCTTTGACATAATATGTTTCATATTTCTCCACTTGACCCAACAAATCTTGGAGTAAAATGCTTTAAATTGATATTATACTATGTTATATGACCCTGATATATATGCTATTGTCTATGTGAGCATTGTCTGTACGCTTGACGTTACACTCTTGTACACTTGTTCTATATGATTTTCAGTTTGATCTTGCTTTGAAAATAATAAAAATTATTTGATGAAAAAAAAAAAAAAAAAAAAACTTAAATACACAGTAATGGTAGGGTTGATGGTCTTAAAGTGACATGCTCTAACAAATTGGAGCATGCCATTTTTAGACTATTATGGCTCTTTAAGAAATATAACCCTCTTGCTCCTAAACAAGTGAATACATCTAATAAACATATGTTTTCTTAATGTTTACCAGACTTGTAAGATTAATATCTATAGTATTTAAAAGTACTTTTAAAAATATTATTATAACACTTGGGTGAGAGGATTCAGAATGATATGCCATGTGACTCACACCACATGTAAACATTTAACAGAATATACTATTTGTGCTTTTTAGATAAAGCATCAAGCTTTGACCAATATTAAGACAACCTGTTTCACAAGGTGTGGTAAAGGCTATTTTTTCTATTTTTGAAATGTTTTAACTAGTTATAAAGCCTTTAAAGGTCATTATAAAAAAAAATGTTGCTTGTGCTAAAATGCCTGCTAAATTCTCCACATTTTGTATCCTGTTAATTACTTTGGATGTAAAGCGTTTTAGGCTTAATATTTGTGATCTTGTACATGTATGTCTCAAGTTGTATAGTAGTTTCAGTCCATTTAACAAGCTTTGGCCACTGAAATCCTACAGCTGTGACGATTTGCCTTTTTGATCTCTGCTTCAATTTCTGTATTAAATATCTGAAGTACTGTAGGAAAAAAGTCACTTCTCACAAGCTGTCTTTTTTGTAAAATATTGAAGGACTGAAAATGTGTTTTTAAAAAGCAAGCATTTACGTATGGAAATATACTCTGTGTTTTCACCATTCAAATTGCTGTTTAGTAGTTGAAAGTTTAAAAAATATATTTAATATCTCATTTAATAAAGTGACCAAAACCAGTAAAAATTCTGGTGTAGACTGTCCCTTTAACCTTTTGATCTTTATCTTTTGTTCAAAAAATACACAAAAATAGTCTGCCCTCATGGATATCAAACAATTGAAAACACAACACCGGTTTATCCAAAAAATAAATCTTTAAAGGGACACTGAACCCAAAATATTTCTTTCATGATTCAGATAGAGCATGAAATTTTAAGCAACTTTCTAATTTACTCCTATTATGAAATTGTTTTCATTCTCTTGGTATCTTTATTTGAAATGCAAGAATATAAGTTTAGATGCCGGCCCATTTTTGGTGAACAACCTGGGTTGTTCTTGCTGATTGGTGGATAAATTCATCCACCAATAAAAAAGTTCTGTCTGGAGTTCTGAACCAAAAAGATGCCTTCTTTTTCAAATATAGCAAGAGAATGAAGAAAATTTGATAATAGGAGTAAATTAGAAAGTTGCTTAAAGTTGCATGCTCTATCTAAATCACAAAAGAAAAAAATTGGGTTCAGTGTCCCTTTAAGTATATGTGTGGCACAATTATTGGCTCTACTATGAATATGAGAAAAATATATTTGAAGTATATTCCCATTGATATTTAAAAAGGTTTAGTACACGTGGGTGACTAAGAAAAAGGAAATTTATGCTTTACGATATGACGAGTCCACGGATTTCATCCTTACTTATGGGATTACGCCTCCTGGTCAGCAGGAGGAGGCAAAGAGCACCACAGCAGAGCTGTATATATAGCTCCTCCCTTCCATCCCACTCCAGTCATTCGACCGAAGTTAGGAAGAGAAAGGAAAAGCCAAGGTGCAGAGGTGACTGAAGTTTAACAAAAACAAAGACCTGTCTTAGAAATTTGACAGGGTGGGCCGTGGACTCGTCATATCATAAAATAAATAAATTTATCAGGTAAGCATAAATTTCCTTTTCTTTTACAAGATATGACGAGTCCACGGATTTCATCAACAATATCAAAGCTATAGGACACGGAGGAAAGGGAGGGACAAGACAGGAACCTAAACAGAAGGCACCACTGCTTGAAGAACCTTTCTCCCAAAAACAGCCTTAGACGAGGCAAAAGTATAAAATTTGTAAAATTTACAAAAAGTGTGAAGACGACCAAGTTGCAAATCTGTTCAACAGAAGCATCATTTTAAATGCCCATGAGGAAGCCACAGCCCTAGTAGAATGAGCCGTAATTCCCAAACAGATGATACTCTTCAGCCAAAAAGAAAGAGAGGTAGCCATAGCTTTCTGACCCCTACGTTTTCCAGAAAAAAGAACAAACAATGAAGATGATTGACGAAACTCTTTAGTCGCCTGCAAGTAAAACTTCAGGACACAGACCACGTCCAAGTTATGTAACAGACGCTCCTTCTTAGAAGAAGGATTGGGACACAATGAAGGAACAACAATTTCCTGATTAATATTCTTATTAGAAACAACCTTAGGAAGGAAACCAGGTTTGGTACGTAACACCACCTTATCAGAATGGAAAATAAGATAAGGAGAATTACATTGTAAAGCTGAAAGCTCAGAAACTCTGCGAGCAGAAGAAATAGCAACCAAAAATAAAACTTTCCAAGATAACAACTTAATATCTATGGAATGCATGAGTTCAAACGGAACCCCTTGAAGAACATTAAGAACTAAATTCAAACTCCAAGGAGGAGCAATTGGTCTAAACTCAGGCTTGATTCTAGTCAGAGCCTGACAAAAAGATTGAACGTCTGGAACATCTGCCAGACGCTTGTGTAGCAAAATAGGCAAAGCAGAAATCTGTCCCTTTAAGGAACTTGCTGACAATGCTTTCTCCAATCCTTCTTGGAGAAAAGATAGAATCCTGGGAATCCTAACCCTACTCCATGAGTAGCCCTTGGATTCACACCAAAAAAGATATTTACGCCATATCTTATGGTAAATTTTTCTAGTAACCGGCTTGCGTGCCTGAATCAAGGTATTAATGACCGCATCAGAGAACCCCCGCCAGAGGCGTAACTAGAAACCACAGGGCCCAGGTGCAAAAAGCTAAGAAGGGGCCCCCCCACTGCCCCTCCCCCCTCCAAAAAAAGGTGAATTTAATACATATCTTTTTTTTACATAGAAAAAACAAATGTGAATCAGATTACATGTCTGCAAAAGGAGGTACCCTGTGCCCACAGTCTGTGATATGGTCTGACCCCCTATTACTGTATATATATATATATATATATATATATATATAGTGACACTGTTTAACCCACCAGTACTGTATATAGTAAATTAGTGTCACAGTCTGTAATCTGCCGGTAAGATGGCTGGCCTGACCCTATCCGCCCAGTACTTTATAAAGTGACCACAGTAGTTAGTGACATGGTCCACCCCCCATGCTGTATATAGTGATACTGTATAGTGACACTGTTTACCCCCTGCCCCCCCCCCCCCATGCTGTAGTAACAAGGTCTGTAATTTGCTGGTTCCACAAACATACACACATACATGCATAAATACACACACATTCACATACATATACACACACACCATACACACACATAAACACCAATGGGTAAAACAGAAACACCAACCCCTGTAGTCATGTCACACTCACATGATATCAGTGCAGGCAGTGGTAGGTTAACGTTTTTTATTTAAAAAAAAAAATATTAAAAAAAATAAAAAAAATGTTTGTTTTTTTTAAGCTGGGCCCCCACCCTCAGGGGCGATTAGAATTACCGAAGCCCTCTTCTGTTTGATCCATGCAATCACCCGGGGAAGGAGAGCAAATGGTGGAAACACATAAGCTAAGCTGAACGACCAAGGCACTGCCAAGGCATCTATCAGTTCAGCCTGAGGATCCCTGGACCTGGATCCGTATCTCGGGAGCTTGGCATTCTGACGAGATGCCATCAGATCCAATTCTGGTCTGCACCACCTGAGAATCAGGGTGGCAAAGACTTCCGGTTGAAGTTCCCATTCCCCCGGATGAAACGTCTGTCTGCTCAAAAAATCCTCCTCCCAGTTGTCCACTCCTGGGATGTAGATTGCTGACAGATAACAAGAGTGAGCCTCCACCCTCCGAATCATCTTGGATACTTCTGTCATCGCTAAAGAACTCCTTGTTCCTCCCTGATGATTGATGTAAGCCACAGTCGTGATGTTGTCCGACTGAAATCAGATGAATTTGGCCGAAGCCAACTGAGGCTAAGCCTGAAGCGCATTGAATATTGCTCTCAATTCCAGAATATTGATTGGAAGTAGAGACTCCGCCCGAGTCCACACACCCTGAGCCTTCAGGGAATTCCAGACTGCACCCCATCCTAGTAGACTGGCGTCCATTGTCACTATCACCCATGAAGGTCTGCGGAAGCACGTCCCTTGGGACAGATGATCCGGCGACAACCACCAAAGAAGAGAGTCCCTTGTCTCCTGATCCAGATCTATCTGAGGAGACAAATATGCATAATCTCCATTCCACTGTCTGAGCATGCTCAGTTGTAGAGGTCTGAGATGAAAACGAGCAAACGGAATGATGTCCATTGCTGCCACCATCAATCCAATTACCTCCATGCACTGAGTCACTGATGGCCAAGGATTGGACTGAAGGGTTCGGCATGTATTCATAATCTTTAACTTTCTGACTTCCGTCAAGAAAATTTTCATGGATACAGAATCTATTAGAGTTCCCAGGAAGGGGACCCTTGTCTGTGGAATTATTGAACTCTTTTCCAGATTCACCTTCCACCCATGAGTCCTTAGAAAGGACAGAACCATGTCGGTATGAGACTTTGTCCGTTGGTAAGACGACACCTGGATTAGAATATCATCCAGATAAGGTGCCACTGCAATGCCCCATGGTCTGAGAACCGCTAGCAAAGACCCTAGAACCTTTGTGAAGATCCTGGGTGCCGTGGCCAGCCCGAAGGGAAGAGCCACGAACTGAAAATGTTTGTCCAGGAAGGCAAACCTTAGGAACTGGTGATGATCTCTGTGGATAGGAATACCACGGTAGTCATATATTGACCCTCCTGGATCAATGGAAGAATTGTCCGAATAGTCTCCATCTTGAAGGATGGAGCTCTGAGAAACTTGTTTAGACTTTTGAGGTCTAAAATGGGCCGGAATGTTCCCTCTTTTTTGGGAACCACAAAAAGATTTGAGTAAAACCCCTGTATTGGAATGTGCCAAATTACTCCCATAGTGGAGAGGTCTCTTACACAACTTAAGAACGCCTCTCTTTTTATCTGGTCTTGTCAGAGTTGGCAACTATGCCTTTAAGGATAAGTTACTTAAGTCTGATCCTCCCCCTTCCACCTGCCGATTAATTTTTAGTATACTGAGTTCTCAACTAGAGAAGACACCAAACTAAACCTCCAGGCTACAATCTAACTGAACTATTCGTTTCCAAAACTGAAAGCTCATCCTACTGCAGGAGCTATTGCAGAAATCAACTTTGACCGCATCTACCTGCTGAGCCACTCTAGGCTAACTAACATCCTCCGGTTCTCAACCGGCATCTATTACAGCCAGGCTATCATTGTCCCAAACAGCAGCAGGACTTACTTTGTGCAGCCTCTCCTCTCAGTACTCCGGAGATTCCGCGGTTATCCGCATTTGTTACAAACACAGCCGAAGTCTCTCCAGCGTTCACACGCTGCCTGTCAGGTATTCCACCTCGCTGATTGGCGCATCGCACCACACCCTCTCACTGTGTCTCCAGACGCTGCAGCGGCACCATCTCTCCCCTCTCAGATCAATCACACGCTGGCTCCGGATTAATCAGCTCACACTTACTCACTGTGAGCTCATAGGCTGCAACGTTAATATCTTCCTGACTCAGCACAACTACAAGCTGTATCTCTTGTACTCAATACCCTATCCTTGTTAATGGGCAGCTAACACTACTAAGGACTGTGTCTATTACAATATAGTTCCTATACTGAACTACATCACACCTGCAGCCTTTAATAATACAAGGACAGTATTCATAACAAACTTTATACTATAGGCTTCCTTGCCTGCCTCCTGTAACAAGGATTACAAGAGCACCTCATAGGTTGTTACTACTGGGTAACGGATAACTACCTCAATCTGCAGTTGTGATCTACTAATATTACATTGGGTAAACCTGTACACCCTAACATATTAATCGGCCATATACATGGATCCAGCGGATTTGCCCACTGTAGTCTAAACCTCACCCAAACGTTTGAATGACTGTCACAAGGTATGAGAGAACTACAAGTTAAAAATGACAGCCTCAGAGCAGCTGTAAGGGACAGCACACCAGAACCTCATGTGTGCTTACCTGAGAGATTCACTGGGGACAGGAAACTTTTCAGGCAATTCAGGAATGCCTGCTACTTACTGTTTCAAATGAAACCTAGAACTTACCATACTGAGAGGCTCAAGGTGATGACTGTCATATCCTTCCTCACTGGGGAGCCTAGAATATGGGCAGACCTTCCTAGAGAACGATGACCCAATACTGGGGTCACTTACAGATTTCTTCACTGAGATGAGTGCCTTGTATGAAGATACGCAAAAACAACTTACGGCTGAAGCAAAGATGCGCTCCCTCAGACAGGGCAGACGCCCTGTGGAAGAATACCTCTCAGAGTTCAAGCTCTACACCAAAGATTCAGAGTGGAGTCAGGTAGCCCTACGCAATCAATACTGCCTAGGTCTATCTGATGCTCTCAAAGATGAACTTGCCCGTATTGAGATACCAGCAACACTAGAGAGCTTGATGGCCCTTACAATCCAGATAGACAGGAGACTCCGAGAGAGGAAATCCGAGCGCCAACATTCCGAGGGTGCTCAAAAGTACTACACTACACCTCCACCTTCCAAGGAGACTGCCACCCCCATGGAAATTGGTTTCACCAAGGGACCATTAACCTTAGAGGAAAGACACCGCAGACAGCAGAAGAATTTATGCATGTACTGCGCATCCCCCGCACACCTAGTGAAGGAATGCCCACTACTACAACGCCAAAAGAGAAGTAAGCTAAGAAATATTAACCATTGCTTGACTAATAAGATTGTGAACGCAGCTTACTGTACCATGTCTCTCTTTTTACAGTGGGATCACGAGCTCTACAAACTGAAGCCATCATAGACTCTGGAGCTTACTCCAATTTCCTTGATCTATCACTTGCAAAAAGAAATAAAATACCACTAGTTGTGAAAGCAAATCCAGTCTCTATCCGTGTTATTGATGGTACTCTAGTCAATTCCGGTCCAGTAACACATCACACTATTCCACTTAAGGTAACATTAGGTAAGGGCCATACTGAATACATCACGTTCGATATACTTCCATCTCCTCTTTTCTCAGTCGTATTAGGTCTCTCATGGCTCCAGAAACATCAACCCAATATCTCGTGGCACACTCTCAAAGTTGAATTGGACTCCCCATACTGTATGGAATCATGTTATCCTCATCAACAACAGGTACTCCTTTCTCAAGATACTATACCATCGGAATATCATGATTATCTAGATGTATTCAGTAAGAAACAAGCGGAACACCTACCGCCACATCGTATATATGACTGTCCGATAGAGCTCCTACCTGGTTCTACCATACCCTATGGACATATTTATCCACTTTCACAACCCGAATTGGAGCACCTCAAGGATTACCTTAACGAAAACCTTAAAAAAGGTTTCATCAGACCTTCCACTTCCCCTGCAGGAGCAGGGATGTTCTTTGTAAGAAATAAGGACAAGTCCTTACGACCCATCATAGATTACAGGGAGTTGAACAAGAGGACAAGGAAGAATAGATACCCTCTCCCTCTTATTCCAGAGTTAGTGGAAAGACTAAGCAAGGCAACCATCTACACAAAGCTCGAGCTCAGGGGTGCCTACAACCTGGTCAGAATCAGGGAAGGCGATGAGTGGCTCACTGCCTTCAGGACTCGGTATGGGCTCTATAAATATATGGTAATGCCTTTCGGGCTCTGCAATGCCCCTGCCACGTTCCAATATTTCATTAATGATATCTTCAGAGATCTATTGGACGTGTGCCTCGTTATCTATTTGGATGATATCCTGATCTATTCAGACAATATACAGGACCACCAGAAGCATGTGCGCTGGGTTTTGGATCGATTAAGAACCCATCAGCTGTACGCTAAGCCTGAAAAATTTTCTTTCCACACTCATGAAATTACATTCCTTGGTTATAATATATCCTCCTCAGGAATACGTATGGAAGATGGAAAAATAGAAGCCATTCAAAAGTGGCCTATTCCTACCAACAAAAAAGATGTACAACGTTTCCTTGGCTTTGCAAATTTCTACAGGAAATTTATTAAAGGTTTTTCCAACATAGTCAAACCCTTAACGAATCTTACTGGTTCTCTGACACCTTTCCGATGGAATCCGCAGGCTCAACAAGCTTTTGATCTCCTCAAGAGATCCTTCACAACCGCTCCCATACTTCAGTTCCCAGATACCAAACTCCAATTCATCCTAGAGGTAGACGCTTCCGACTATGCGTTGGGGGCTATACTGTCACAACGGAAATCCCCAAATGATCCTATACATCCAGTTGCCTTTTATTCTCGACTCATGACTGCTCCTGAACGGAACTATCCCGTGGGCGAAAAGGAACTACTAGTTATCAAGGCCTCATTGGAGCATTGGAGGCATCTACTGGAAGGGACCTCCTACCCTATTCTGATTTACACGGATCATCGGAATTTGGAATACCTCCAATCAAGCAAGACTCTATCCGCCTGCCAGCTACGTTGGAGTCTGTTCTTTACCAGATTTCAGTTCCATATCACCTATCGTCCTGGCAAAAAGAACGGTAAGGCAGATTCTCTCTCTAGACATCTCCGACCTCCAGATCAAGTCATACCAGACCAACCCATCCTTCCTCCTGACCGGTTCTTAGGTGTCCTGAAGGATTCCTATCACTCTCTACGCTCTCACCAACATAACGATACCACATACCCAAAAGATCTCCAGGAAGTGGATTCAAATGGTATTGGTCATGTACATGGTAAAATATATATACCACCTACTTACAGGAATGACATACTTCGTCACCATCATGAATCGCCACTTGCAGGACATCCAGGTGTTGAGAGAACCATCGAACTCATCAAGAGAAATTATTGGTGGCCGAACTTACACCAAACTGTCCACCATTTCATCAAAACCTGTCAGGTTTGTGCCGTTTCAAAATCTGACAGAGCTAAACCTTATGGGTCCTTGTTATCTCTTCCTATACCAGACCGTCCTTGGCATACCATTGGTATGGACTTCATAGTCGATCTCCCTCCTTCCAACCATTCCACCACCATAATGGTAGTAGTGGATATTTTTACGAAAATGGCTCACTTTATTCCGTACAAAAAGCTACCCACAGCATCTGAAACAGCAGCACTGTTTTTAACCCATGTTGTTCGTCTCCATGGGTTACCTTCCATAATCATTTCTGATAGAGGTACCCAATTTATCTCCAGGTTCTGGAAACAGCTATGCTCCGTGCTCAAGATAGAACATCGCTATAGCACTGCTTACCATCCCCAAACCAATGGGCAAACAGAACGGGTAAACCAGTGGATTGAACAATACATCAGATGCTATTGTGCACATCAGCAAGATGAATGGGTCTCTAACTTGCCGATGGCTGAATATTCCTACAACAACACGTTAAACAGTTCGACCAGAAGTACCCCATTCTTCGCAAACTATGGATCCAACCATCCAACCTTCCACTTATTCCCTAGCCTCAATACCACATCACCTGTGATAGACGACACAGCCAATTCTATGTTAGAAGTCTTCTCCTTCCTAAAAGACAACATCAAAAATGCTCAAGAAACACAACAACGTTATTACAATCAAAAGAAACGGAAGCCCCCTGAGTACCAGATTGGCGACCTTGTTTGGCTCTCTACCCGACACTTAAAACTTAAGACCCCCAGTAGGAAATTCTCTCAACTATTCATCGGACCCTATGAAGTGACCAAGGTCGTGAATATCAATGCTGTGAAGCTGAAATTGCCCCCAGAAATCCCTGTTCATCCAACCTTCCATGTTTCCTTGTTGAAACCTTACGTCCCGACTAGACTACAGACGACTGCTTCCACGGCTCCTTCTGTTGTAGTGGATGACACGGTTTATGAAGTATCTTCTGTCCTCGACTCTAGACGTTACCATGGCGAACTGCAGTACTTGATCCACTGGAAGGGGTTTTCCAGGGATGAGGATTCATGGGAGCCTTCCTCTAACATCAACGCATCCCGTTTGATTGCTCGATTCCACAGACTTCATCCGCATAAGCCGGCTCCTTCTGCTGCTCGGCAGCAGTTTTGATGGGGGGATCTGTCAGAGTTGGCAACTATGCCTTTAAGGATAGGTTACTTAAGTCTGCTCCTCCCCCTTCCACCTACCGATTAATGTTTAGTATACTGAGTTCTCAACTAGAGAAGACACCAAACTAAACCTCCAGGCTACAATCTAACTGAACTATTCGTTTCCAAATCTGAAAGCTCATCCTACTGCAGGAGCTATTGCAGAAATCAACTTTGACTGCATCTACCTGCTGAGCCACTCTAGGCTAACTAACATCCTCCGGTTCTCAACCGGCATCTATTACAGCCAGGCTATCATTGTCGCAAACAGCAGCAGGACTTACTTTGTGCAGCCTCTCCTCTCAGTACTCCGGAGATTCCGCGGTTATCCGCATTTGTTACAAACACAGCCGAAGTCTCTCCAGCGTTCACACGCTGCCTGTCAGGTATTCCACCTCGCTGATTGGCGCATCGCACCACACCCTCTCACTGTGTCTCCAGACGCTGCAGCGGCACCATCTCTCCCCTCTCAGATCAATCACACGCTGGCTCCGGATTAATCAGCTCACACTTACTCACTGTGAGCTCATAGGCTGCAACGTTAATATCTTCCTGACTCAGCACAACTACAAGCTGTATCTCTTGTACTCAATACCCTATCCTTGTTAATGGGCAGCTAACACTACTAAGGACTGTGTCTATTACAATATAGTTCCTATACTGAACTACATCACACCTGCAGCCTTTAATAATACAAGGACAGTATTCATAACAAACTTTATACTATAGGCTTCCTTGCCTGCCTCCTGTAACAAGGATTACAAGAGCACCTCATAGGTTGTTACTACTGGGTAACAGATAACTACCTCAATCTGCAGTTGTGATCTACTAATATTACATTGGGTAACCCTGTACACCCTAACAGGTCTACAGACAATCATGAAAGAAGAAACCTTCCCCTTGGAAAGGAATTTTTGAACTCCAGCTGATATCCTTGAGACACGATTTCCAGTGTCCAGGGATCCTGAACGTCTCTTATCCAAGCCTGGCCAAAGAGCGAAAGTCTGCCCCCTACTAGATCCAGTCCCAGATCGGGGACCGCCCCTTCATGCTGTTTTGGGAGCAGCAGCAGACTTCTTGGGTTGTTTACCCTTGTTCCAAGTCTGGTTGGGTCTCCAGATGGATTTGGTTTGTGCAAAATTCCCTTCCTGTTTAGCGGAAGAAGAAGGGACTCCCTTGAAATTTCTAAAGGAATGAAAATTACTCTGTTTACCCCTTTGTTTAGCTGTCTTATCCTGAGGTAGGAGGTGACCCTTACCTCCCGTAATGTCAGAAATTATTTCTTTCAAGTCAGGCCCGAACAGGGTCTTTCCCTTGAAAGGAATAGCCAAAAGCTTTGATTTAGAGGACACATCCGCAGACCAAGACTTTAACCATAAAGCTCTACGAGCCAAAATGGAAAGTCAATTTGGCAATCTGAAATGCGGCATCTGTGACGAAAGAATTAGCAACCTTAAGGGCCTTAATTCTGTCCATTATTTCCTCTAAAGAATTCTCAGTCTTAAGAGACTCCTCTAAGGCCTCAAACCAAAAGGTGGCCGCAGTTGTGACTTGTACAATACAGGCCATCAGTTGTAATAAATAACCCTGGTGAACAAAAAGCTTCTTTAGAAGACCCTCTAACTTTTTATCCATAGGGTATTTGAAAGCACCACTGTCCTCAATAGGGATAGTCGTACGTTTAGCCAGGGTAGAAATAGCACCCTCCACCTTAGGGATTGTCTGCCAGGAGTCCCGAACGGTGTTAGCTATAGGGTACATCTTCTTAGAAATAAGGGAAGGTGAAAAAGGTATACCCGGTCTTTCCCATTCCATCATAACAATTTCCGTCATTCTCTTAGGAACCGGAAAAACATCAGAGTAAGAAGAAATGTTTAAGTATTTGTCCATCTTACACAATTTCTCTGGAGGTACCACAATAGAGTCACAGTCGTCCAGAGTCATCAAGACCTCCCGCAGCAACAGGCGGAGATGTTCAAGTTTAAATCTGAAGGACATGACATCTGAATCTGAGTGAGGTAATGCACTCGCTGAGTCAGACAGTTCCCCCTCAGAGAGAATCTCCCTACCTCCCTGTAACAGGTGTGTGAAAGTTCATTAGTAACACTGCTTTCAACAAGTCTATTGTGAGCATAAGTCATGAATAGATTTTCCAATATATTAAAAGTATGGTTACCAAATAAAAACTTGAGTGAGTGTTTCATTTTTAAATATATGTAATAACTCATGGCTTAGGGTTTTACATATATTTTATTATGATTTTAATATACTAGTCAGTTGTCATGAAAATATGTAGAACTATTTACCCCTGGCAACATATGGTAGTTCAAATTTAGTCAGACATGACTTTAAAAATAACAAATACCTTCATTGCAATGAATAAACAAAATAAGCAGCTAAAGCTTAGAAAATATGAACTGGAAAAAATAAATACTCAGCTTACCGAGATTTAAGTAACAAGCAGAGGAATATTGAAGAAAAAGCTCACAGTCAGAGAGGCACAATCCTTTGCTTGGGAGAGAGAGCACTAAGCAGAGACGCTGCAGCAGCTGCTGGAAGCAGGGTGTGTGAGACACAGCTGATGAGGCTTGTGGGAGAGAGAGCACAAGGCAGAGACGCTGCAGCAGAGGTTGAGAGCAGCATGTGAGAGACACAGTGGATGTGGCTCGTGGGAGTGACGTCACCCGGTAGTCAGCTGGAACTGAAAGTCCACTACAGAGCAGGAGAGAGTAGCAGGCTCCGGATCCAGGAAGAGAGAGAGAAGCAGGCAAATTTCCCCAGAATCCACAGGAGAGAAACTAGCTTCACAGGTGCAAAAGTGATTAGCTCACAGGAAGTTAATCCAGGCTGGATACATCAATACCAAGCATTGGTGTGATGTATCCAGTGTGATTTATATGCACCTGAGGAAACCGCCCCTTAAAGGGGTATAATGTTACACTCCCAATTCAAAACCCTGGGAGGGTACATCGGAGATAGCCATCAAAGCATCAGAAGTAGCAGGCACCATATGGGTTTCTGTCCTGCTGCGTTTGCCTTGTAACACTGCAACTTAGATAACACTTCTGTGAGAGTTGATGACATAACTGCAGCCATATCCTGCAAGGTGAAAGAAGCAGACGCCGATGAAGAACATGGTGTTGCTTGAGCGGGCATTAAAGGCTGTGACGCTTGGGGAGAAAGTTGCAACATACCCTGAATCTCAACAGTTTGAGTACCTTCTTTAGCTATATTTTGTTTAAAAAATATTTTTTCTTTACATTGTAAGGCTCTTTCAACACAAGTATCACAAAGTGTGACAGGTGGTTCCACAATGGCATCTAAACACATAGGACATGTATTTTGTTCAGTGTCCTCCATTGTA